>NW_027137565.1:2503413-3103413 GCF_001692895.1 Cenococcum geophilum 1.58 | reverse complement strand
ACTACTATACCTATACTCTAATATTTTAACCTAAAATAAATAAGTATTATAAAAGCCGACTTATCTAATTACGTTACTAGAGGCATTCTGTCTTAATATAATAAAGAAGGAGTATTATACCCTATAGCATACTTCTTAAAGCAACTAAGCCCTGCTNAATATAATTATAAGATCTATAATAAAGAATTGCTAGCTATTATTAGATACTTTAAGTAATGGCAACCTAAACTAGAAGGCACTGGATTTCTAATTAAGGTCCTTGGCGACTATAAGAACCTATAGTACTTTATAACTACAAAACAGCTAAGTTATTATTAGGCCCGCTAGTTAGAATATTTATTACGCTTTAGATTCTTAATTATATACCACTTAGGCGTCTAAGGTTAGAAGCCTAATACCCTAACCTAACGCTTATAAGACGCGCCAGCATTAAAAGAAGCGCGCTTTTACCAAAATTAGACCCTACTTTGTCCTAAACTATTTAACCCTTCTACTAAAAACCTTACTGTATACATCCTTAAAAATAACTAATTAATTAATTAAATAGATTATAATTAATAAATACTTAAATAACGAGTTTATCTAAGAGATGCTTAAGCTAATATAAAATAGTATTAGACGCTTTAAAAAGATTTCTTTAAGTAAATGCAAAGCTTATAGAAACTACTTATACTACTAGAACCGCTTAGTTATACCTAACTATAATAAGCTTAAGCTTAAGCTCCTTAAACACGTATATAATCTACTAGTAGCCGGCTACCTAGGCTAAGGGAAAACCCTAAAGCTACTCTAATAAGAGTACTACTAGCCGAATATATATAATATAATATAAAGGTATATCTCTAGCTATTATATCTTTTTATTTTTATTTTTATATCCATTGTATTATACTACGTACAATACTGCGCATGCAGCCTCTAGGCTATGGCGCTATAGTCCTATATACATGAATCCCTTAGGGCAGCTTAANATNTACTAGTAACTATNTNCTAGTAGTTTATAAGCCCNNAAACTAGGGGTTTATAGTTCCTTAGTAAAATACTAAGTTACAAGCAACTACTAGGGAATGAGAAAACGGTAGAAAACTATAAGAAATAAGAAATCCTAACGCCTTTCCCTGTCCTTTTGTAATTTATTTCTGTCCTTTTGCTTACTAATATCTCTTTTCTAGGAGCCTAGTAGGAGTTACCTCCTATAGATCCTGCTGTTATTAGCCACTTTCTAGTAGCTATCCCTGTCCTACTTAGAAATAGGAAAAGCGCCTCTCTTCCTTTTTGTGTACAAAATAGCTTCTTTAGAGAGAGAGAAGAGCCTAGTTTCTTTCGCATTTCTCTTCTTTCTTCCCTATATAGGTTGCAGTCTAGTAGTAGATGTCTAGGGTTTGTAGTGCTCTACATTCCCTAAAGCATCTACCTTCTTTATCCTCTCCTATTACTTTAGTAAAGGATTTAAAATAGCCTTTTTCCTAGCTTTAGCTGGAAGAAAGCCGATTGTAGCCTTTTAGGATATTTATCCTTAGGGGCTTTAAGAGAAAAGGAATGGCTTCCTTTTACAGATCCTAGTATAGTGTTTTCCTTTATTCCTATTCTGCTGCCAGTTATTTTTCCACTGTTCTAGTATCTCTTCTCTTGGCCGCTCTCCCTATATAGGGCTAAGGAGGGGTATAAGAAGATTGTAGTTTTCTTCTAGAAAGGCCCTTTTTTGCTAGCTTATCTGCTATTTCGTTCCTATACTTCCTATAAATAGCCTAGGGAACCCAGTAGAGTTAATAGAGATCCCCTACTAGCTAAAGTAGGAACAGCTTGCGTAATTTTAAAGACTAGTTCTTGCCCCTCCCTGTAGAGAATTAAGCTGTAATCTCTTAATAGTCCGCTTGGCTATCTATAAAGATATAGACTTGTTTCTCTTCTAGTCTTTGTTGTTTTAGGTGTTCATAGGCCCTATAGACTGCATAGAGCTCTGTGCGTCTATAAATTTCTCAATATAGGGCTCTTAGATTCCAGTTCGTTGCATATTTAATCCTATTCTCTCTCCCTATTTTACCTATAGCAGCCTGCTGCATTTAATTTTTGTCATTTAGAGCCATCTGTATAGGTATATATCTACTAGGTCCCACTCTACGGGATTCTTATAAACTTTCTACTAGTCTTAGATGTTCTTATGCCGGCTTCTTCTTTACTACCCCCTTAAGATAGAAAAGAATGCAGAAGGATAGGGAGGAGACCACGGGTTTTTGCCCCATTCTAGAGAGATTCTCTCTATTTTCCAGTTTTGAATTAGCTGCTGAACTCTACGAGGCTAAAGATAGTAGCTGTATATTTTAGCTGTAAGAGGTACTTTAATAGTAGAGTTTTTAGGGCTAGAACTAGAGCTAGAATTAGCTGCTTAATTTGTCCCTATCTTTGTTGATCTTTCTATATTAGACCTTCTTAATTTACGTGGTTTTCCTTGAATTTTAGGGATTCTTAATGCGTAGTTATTGCAAAGCTTTTTAAATCTAATTCTAGGAGGAGGAATAGAGGGCTTCGGATCTCTACCAGCCTTGGCTAAGAGATCCTTTAAACGCTCCTAGAACTAGTTTTAGGCCTCGTTTTATAGAGATTGGTACCTATCTAGTAGGGTAGTCTCTAGATTTGGTTTTTCCACCAGCATTGTTACCCGTAGTCTTCTTATAGTGGTAACGCAAGCGCCTATATAGGAGCTGAATGTCGTAGGGCTTAGGGTATTGAGATAGACCTTGCTTTAGGTGTATTTACCTAGTCTTCTATATTAAATAGAAGGCTGTTTTTGCTTTAGAGATTTGTATTTCTATATGTGTTTAAAAGTAAGCTTAGAGTTTAAAAATACCCCTAACCACCTAAGCTAGGTGTTTAGGGATATTTTTATTTCTCGTTATGACGTTTAACCCTTCTTCATAGTGAGTGCGTCTTTTAACTATGGAATAGTGTTAAAGCTCTGTTTGCTAACGTCGAACTAATAGCAGCTTCCTTGATCTAGACATTAGCTCTAGCACGCTATTCTCTCTAGGTTTTTACGATTAGACTTGGCTGAATTTGAGTAACTGTATATATGCAAGAATTCGTCATATGCATAAGAGAGTGTAGGCTCCTTTCTGTTTGTATGCTGCAGATATTGCGTACTTAGGTATAGAAATAAAATAGGGGATATGAGGCGATCCCTGTGGTATCCCTGTTTCTAGTTGCTACTGTTTTCTTGATTTGCCATTAAAGGAAGAGCTGTAGCTTTCTATTTTGCTAAGGGATAGCTAGTACCCTTTTGTGAAACGCTCTATAGGTCAGTCTATTCGCTTACAGATAGATAAAAGCTGGTTTTAGAGACATGGTCAAAGCCCTCTTACGTCTAGGAATAACGTAGAGATGGCTATCCTTAATGTCTAGCTTTTTTCTACTTATTTTTAGATTGATATCTTATTGAAAGTAATAAACTGCGTCTATTGCAGACCGCTGTCTTCTTCCTCCTAGTTGAGAACTCTTGAAGTAAGCTAGTAGTACTAGCTAGATATCCTAATCTAGTAGCAAAGATCTTTTCTAAAGTACTCTTCCTAAGGCAGTTTAGTAAGGAGATAGAGTCTTATAGGACTTTTGTAAGGAATAGTCCTCCTTATTTTGCTTTAGGGAGAATAATTCCCTCGAGCTTCTCTCCAGACCTTTGGCTGATAGCCTAGGATAAAACAAAATCCTATAGATTTATACAGAAGATCTCTATAGTAGGGTAGGCCTTTTATAGAATTGCAAAAGATATCCCATCTGTCCTGGAGCCTTTTTATTAGAGCTAGAGAAAATTGCTTGTTTACTTCTATTTTCTCTAGTTCTGGCATTCCCATTTATTGTCATGTATAGTCCTTCCACTCTATAGGCTAGTAGAAGGGGGGGTTTAGGGAATCAGAGTAGTTGTAAAAGCTTTACACTGGTCCTCGAAGCTTTCTACTAGTCTAGTATTCCCGTCTTTGCTAATACTGGTAGACTAGGGATTATTCGCAATGTTCTCTCCTTTGTGTATTTTGAGGGCAGTAAAGACTTCCTTTCCTTGTGCTTTTCTAGGAAGCGATATTCCAGCAGCTAGTCTTGGCTTCTCTTATTGCGTGGAAGTATTGATTTTTGGCTTCTTTATAGGCTTCTAGTCTAGAACTTCTAGTAGGTTGTTCTCTTGAAGTCTTCCTAGTTTTTGCCATTTTTTGTCTTTTCTTTAGAAGCTCTTTATTCCACCATGGTTTAGAGAATTAGCAGGTTCTAGATCTAGGGATAGCTTTCTCTGCTACTAGCTTTATACCTCTAGTAAGATCTATTACTAGATTATCTACTAGTGTACTTAAGCTTCTATCCCTAGGTCTATAGGAATCTTCTAGAGAGGCTAGGGGACCTTTTTCTCCTATCTCTATATAGGGGTTTTCTCCTACTAGTTCTTCTAGTACTAAAAGTTTCGCTTCTAGTTCTAGCTCTAGAACTTGCTCTTTTAAAGAGGTAGAGAAAAGCTCCCAGTTTGCCTTTTTTATAGAGAAAGGAGTTTCTTGAAGAGGGTTTAGGTATCTTTGCGTCTCTCTAGTAAATAAAGAGAATGCTATAGTCTTGTGATCAGATCCTGTTTCTTCTATTATAGTCCAATTATCCCAAGTATTTTCTTGGAAGTTTCCTGAGTAGAAGGCTAGGTCTATAATAGACTTTTCCCTTATATTAGATCTATAGAAGGTCCCTTCCTGTTCGTCTGAATTTAGTAGTTGGCAGTTATATTTGTCTAGCCAGTCTACTAGTTCCTTAGCCTCCCTAGTTGGGTTCCTAGCTAGCGCGTTCCACCGTTTATGGTGTAGGTTATAGTCTCCTATTAGTACAAAAGGGAGATCTATTTCCAGTTCTAGAATGGCCCTAGAGATAGTAGTTATACTACTTCTTTGGGTTCTAGAGTTTTCGTCTAGTTGTCTCTCATTATAGATGTTAAAAAGTAGAAATCTTTCAAGTTGGCCATAGATTTCTAATACTATAATATCTTGCTGTTATATCTACTAATAAGCTAAAGCTTTATATAAAACGTATAACGGCTTTTTAAAGCTACTACCTATTCCAGACCGAAGATAGAAGGATATCTTAATTAACTTTATTATTAATCTCCCCGTAAGTAAAGGCTGTATAAATATTATAGTAGTTATAGACTAATTATCTAAGATAAGATACTTAATGGCCTACCCTAATATATTAACACCTATTATCGCCTAACTGTTCCTAGATTATATATAGAAACTTTACAGACTTTCCGAAATAATTACCTCTAATAAAGGTAGCTAATTTATTTCTATATTTTAGAAAGAACTAACTACCCAACTCTATATTAAAGTACTACTATCTACTATATATTACCCGGAAATAGACGGTTAAACGGAACGTATAAACGCTATAATAGAATAGTATATCTGGATATATATGTCATATTTTATAAAATAACTAAAATAACTAGCTTATATTCGCCGAGTTTACTACAAATAATTCCGTCTTAGAAACTATAAAGGTCTCCCCATTTCTAGCTAATTACGGCTAATATCTATAAATAGGTTTTAAACCTTTTAGTAATATTCCTCGCCCCGCTTATTACGCCTTATAAGTTATAAAAGTAAATAAATTTATAAAGAAGATAGAGGAACTATAATAGTTCTTTACTAATAAAATAATATAGGCCTAATCTATCTATAAAGCCGCAGTAAATAAGAAATAAACCCTAGTACTAGCCTACTAAATTAATAACTTTGTTTAGCTAGATATAAGAAATCTAAATATAAAACAACCTATTAAAAAACTTAATTAGAAGAACGCTGGCCCTTAGAAGGTTAAGAAGGTTATTTCCTCTTACGCCTATTAACTAAAGCTCCCTAATACGGTTAAAATCCACCCTATATTCCATACGTTAGTCCTCTACCCTACTATCTCCGTATTAGATGCCCTGCCTAAATAAATATAGGACTCTCCCCTACTAGTTAAAGTAGATAGTAAGAATAAGTACTTTATTAAAAGAATTAATAATATTAAGTATAATAAACGGAAACGCTAATATATATATCTTACGAAATAGAGAGGCTTTACTAAGTCCTTATAGAAATCCGTTAACTCTATAATGTTACGGACGCTTTAAGTACAATGTTATAACTACTTGGAGAAGAGTCGGAAGAAGCTAGTTGGTTAATACAAGCACGGTCTAGAATGGGACCCGTGGAACTATGTAATGAAGAGTGGTAAGTAAGTTATATAATGTGCTACGTATTAAACAAGAGGAACGAGAGGAACTTACGTACCTTATATATAACACGTACATTACGTATAAGAAGGATTTTATAGGAGTACGATTGTGTATTTAAGGACCCTTGGTCCCTACCTAGATAGTTCCTTCCTTGTAGTGATTCTTAGAATACAATTAGAGTTAATCTATTAGGCAACCACTCCACTAGTTGTTATTACGTTGTTGACTTTCTTGCAATACCTATATACCTAGCCCATTAATAGGACCTACCGTAGTACTTGCTATAAGGTTCCGTTACATATAAGACTTATATAAGCTATAGAAGACTTTTATAAACTCTACTTAGAACTACTATAGCCCTATCTCGCAGAAGCTTAAGTTTAAAGGGGGGTACTATTACGGGATACCCTTATAACACCTTACACACATTTACCTATTTCTACTAACTTAGCAATTAGAGACTAACCGTAAAATGGCAATTTAATAGCAATCTAATAGTAATCTAACGGCAATCTACGGCATTCTACTATATTCTGCTAAGTTCTACTAAATTCTGCTAAGTTCTTTTAGGACTATAACCTAAACCCTATTCTGCCCTATATACGTATTAACTAAGCAACTAAGTTAACGATATATGCCCTTTCTTCCCGTTTTCCTACCTTCTCTCCTTACGTAACGTCTTGACCTCCTTATAAAGTTTATATATATAGCTTAATAATATCTACCTTGCTATATATTATCGCCGCTTATACTTACTTCGTAACATATATAGAAGATATAAAGGCTCTATAAGTACTGCTCTAATATTAAGAACACTAAGGCGATATTATTATATCTAATATACAGCAACTAGAATAGCTTAAAAAGCTTAATCTATAAAAGTTAACTACTAGCCACTATTAGGGGACCCTAGATAGATGGCTTATATAATATCCATATAATAAATCAGTATATTAATAACCTTATTATAGCGATTAAAAAAAGTTATACGGAACGTCTTGTTTTAACAAGAGTTAACTATAAGGGAGGTAATAGTTGGGTCCCTAACGTATAGGCCTATTACCTAATAGTAACTACTTTATTTAATAGATCTTATTAAAGTCCCTTAGATTATAAAATTAACTTTTCAACTAAAAGGTTAGTAATATCTACTTACGGATATACCTATATCCGCTAATTTAACTCTCCAGTTAAAGCTTGCTAAGGTAATTAGTATTTTTTTATTTTAATTTTACCCCTATATCCGTTATATTATACTACGTATAATACTATATATATAACCTCTAGGCTATAGCGCTATAGTTTTATATATATAAATCCTTCCTAAGCAGCTTAATATATACTAGTAGCTATATTTTAATAGTTTATAAATATCTAAACTAGGGGTTTATAGCTCCCTAATAAAATACTAGATTACTATAACTATTAGGTAGTAGTAGGAAAGCGAGATTTTAACGCCTATTCCTATCCTTTTATTTATTAATATATATCTTTTACTATTAGCTACCCTTTAATAGCTACTCCTATCCTATTTATAAACGCTAGTAGAATATATAATAGGAATTATACAACTAACTGGGCTGCTAGTAGTAGTAGTAGTAGTAGTTATAGTTATAGTTATAGTTATTAGAATAGAGACGGTTTACTATAAAATCGTGCTATAAGGTTTTAAACTATAAGTACTAGACCTAGTGACTTCCGGCAAGGTCGAGGTCGAGGTTAAACCGGTTATAGGGGCGACAACGCTAGTACTAAGGTGTATATATGTGGTTATAGAGGGGATAGCGGGGGAGAGGAGGTAGGTAGTCGGTAAGGTGATTAAGGCGATTAAGGTGGTGGTTTACGTTTCAGTAATGGCCGAGGTATATGGCTTGGAAGCGGCTTCTAAGGTATTTAAGGTATAGTAGGCGTAGGCATAGGCGTAGGTAGTACGCGAAGTGTTGAAGTACTTTAGGGCACGGGCAGGAGATAGTTATAGAAGTCGGCTTTAAGTTTTGGCCACGAGCAATTGTCTTTATACTCCTTCATTAACTCCTTAATAGAGTATTCTTTATCATTCTAGCTGTATACCCGCCTATTGTAAAAAGCGCACTTTATAAGGTCTTCGTAGTCCCTATAGACTTAATAGTAGAAGGCGGCGGCGAGTTTTATTGAAGAGAGGTATTAGTAGGGCTAGTCGGTATACGGGCTTATACGGAGGATATCGTTATAAAGCTAGTGTTGATGGCGGAGGCGAGGGCGAAGGCGAAGGCGAAGGTATTAGTGGAGGAGATATAGCTGGGTATGGCGGGAGCGGTGATATAGGGGGGCGAGAGTATAAAGAAGAAGGCTATAATAGCGGAGAGAGTGGATTGGGGTTATTCGTAAAAGAGAAAGAAGGCTGTAAAGGAGGCTGTAATAGTGGAGAGAAAGGATTCGGGTCGTCCGTAAAAGAGGTCCGTTCCTTTTTCTTTCTTTTCCCTTCCTTCCTCTCTGCAGTCATCGCCTGCGTCTTTGGAGCCATCGCGAGTTATATTGTGGTTTGTAACTAGTATTCTAAGGTAAAGACAAATTAATCCTTTTTTTTAAAATTTTTTTTTTTCACTTCCTCATTTATCCAATTCAACTTGCAAAAATTCCTGCCTACCGATTCGCAAAATCTCCGCCGAAAGAGCGCGGTATTTTTGCTGCCCCGTCGTGGCATTCAGGTTCTCGTCTAAACACCACGACAAACAGGTTGACACCATCCGCGGCATTAGATTGGGAGCTTGCTTAAATGGTTTAAGGGTAAGGCTGGACCTCGTCATTCTTCGGAGAGATGTCTAAAAGCATGGCAGTGCTCTGATCAGATCACATGGAGTCCCCGCAATCAATCTCCCTCGCCCTGTCAGTTATTGTAACCGACTACCAGTACTACGTCAAAGACACTGCTGTATTACCTACTGTGGAACGTAAAGGTTACAGCCGGCCTTAATTAGCCTAAAATGTCAATTACGGCTATATTGAGGATAAGATTAAGGGGTACTAGTGACCCACATTTGTTCGTGTATATATAGATACTCTAGATCTACATTTACAATCAAGTCGTTCATTTAATTCTTCGCACTGCAAAGCTTACAGTTATCCTTTAAGAAGTCTTCTAGAAGCGGGTGAGGGTGAATACTACTAATAAAAGACGAGAGAAAGCTTCTAGAGATGGAAGAAAAAGATTAAGTTAGATATGGTAATAACTATATAATTATAATCAGCCGTTGGATTGCGATTACTATATAATTATAAGAGGCGATTGCGATTTAATTGCGTAGTTATATTAATTACCTATATTTGGGGTTAAGATCCGATTTTTAGTATAGTAGATAGCCTATAGGACTTACCTAGATCTTCCTATATTTACCCCAAATTGGTAATAGCCTCTTAGTGTTTAGGAAGGCTCTTAATTGTACTAATTATCCTTATCTAACACCCGGCTATTGCCTATATTATTGCTGCCCGTATTACTAACTCCTCCCTTAATATTTAACACCTTAGCTGCTACCTCTGCTGACACAAAGCTGCTAGATTTGGCGACTTTGCGTATTTAGCTTTTTAAGCACTCTATTTATTTAACTACCATAACTCTAAGCCTATATTGCGACTATAAGATCGCTTGCCATATACCTAAAAAGACTTATTTTGCTTTAGCTAACATTACTAGTATAGAGAGGATATTAATAGCTATTTAAGAGAGCCTTAGGTAGAGCTTTTACTAAAAGGGCTTAAGCCACTAAGTAAGGGAAAAGCCGGCAATTAATTGTAGAGGATTTGCCTATAAAAAGATAAGTTAGGTGGTGTTATAAATATTAGAGGTAGATTATATAGTAATAAATTATTTAAATTTATTGTTATTAGATAGGCTTTTAAGCTCCCTTATATATTACTACCTCTTATATATATTTTTAATTAGATCTAGATCTACTTACCTAATTAGCTTACTATTAATTAGCTTAAACTTATATTCTTTCTACTATAGCTTTTACGCAACCTTAATTGCTTACTTAATTATACTAGGGTAACACTTATTAATTGTCTTCTAGCTCTTATTAAAATAGGCTTATTAAAGTATTTAATTAAGTAATAAGGCTGCCGCGTATATTAGTGTTTTATTAATTAAGGTATAGTATTTATTAAAAGCAAACTATATCGTTAAAAGAGACGTTAAGAGGTAAGTATTAGAAGCGTACTCCTATTATATCTCTTTTATATATTTAATAAGGAAATCTATACTCTAAAGAACCTTATTTAAAGTTATTAAATTGCCTTTTAAGGCCTTTATTACATCTTTAAATAGTAATAGGATTGCAATTATTTTATAAATTATATTCTATTTATTGTAACTAAGAGCATTAGTGCTTATCTCTTTATAGTATAAATTTATAAAGACTTAAATTATAGTTTTAAGCTTTATTGCTAGCTTTAGTATAAGAGGCTATAAGTTCTACCTTATATTATTATTACGTTTTAGTATCTTTTTAGCTAGCTTTAGAAAGGCTTAATATTGCTTTATTAAACGCTTTAACTATATAGCGATATTATATATCCTACCTAGGGCTTTAATCTCTTCCCACTTTTTTTAAAAAGTAGCTTTGTCTTAGTTATACTCTCCTTTAAAATAAATATTTAAGTATTACTCCTCCTACTAGAGTTCCTTTATTACGTAAATCGCGACTTTAATAACTTCTTTATCTTTATAAAAAAGGAAGGCTTATACTATAAGGTTAATAATATAGCTAATATAGCGAATTTGGTGCTATATAGTATTCTAAAATGGGAAGCGCTTTTATAGAATTTAATAGAGCTTATTATTACTACCGTAGTTATTACCTAAATTAGGTATATTTAGTATAAAACTTAATAGTAGCAAAGGCAGAAAATAAAGCCTATTAGTAAGGTAACTAATCTAGCTTTTAGGAATCTTATATTCCTTAATTACCTTTATATACCTCTTTATGCTCTCTTAATACGATTATAGCTTTTAATAGCTAGCTTAATTTGTTTATAAAATAGGTAGTAACTACTTAATAAGCTATTTTATTTAAAGCCGTCTAATAATTAGTAATAAAATAGATCTTTAGCTTAGCTTTCTAGAGCCTTAACTTTATATAATCCTTTTAGATTATAAATATCTTACTAATTAAAATAGGCACGTTTCTGTAAGATTTATATAAGGGCCTACCCTCTTTTATTAATATATAGTTATAGATTTATAAAAAGGCTTAAAACTCTAGCTACTTAATAATTATATAAGGAAGATTGCGAGTGACGATTAAGTATATAAGGGAATTAAGAAAGGTCTTCTCGTTTACTAACTCTTATAGGACTTTTATAGTTCTTAGATCTTGCCTAGTTACTTATTTCTTAGCTTATTAATTAAACAATATAGTATAGCTTTAGTATTTATATTAACTTTAGATTGCTTTAGTATAGTAAGAATTTTATACGTGTTTTTAAAGTGTTAATAAAAAGTAGTTATACTTAAGCAGACTTGCTAATAAATAAATAATTTAAACCATAGATCTTTGGATTAGTTAATTGGATATTTTAAAGCTTTAAGCTTATTTATTTCGTTTGGTTAATTAAACTAGCAAACGGTTTAGATAGATTTAACTATTTGGATAGATTATTATACATTTTTACGCGATAGGAGGAGAAGCTCTATACTACAATTTAGTAATAGGCGTTTGGTGTTATACTAGGCTTAAGGGTTAAATAAGGTTACATAACTCCAACTTTAATGCAGAGTTTTCCTATATAAAAGATTGCTTAAAAAATCGATCGCCTCTATAACGGCAGCAATATTAATCCGGCTATATAGCCAATCCTCCCTATATATCATTATATATATACAAAACAGCTCCTAAAGTAAGAGATACGCCTCTTAATAGCACCACAGTTAGAGGCTAGGGTTAAAAATTTAGGTAGAACTTATTGCTTTATTTAAAAGCTAGCAAACTAAATTAAATAGCGCAATCTCCGGTTAAGTCCGAACTAGTATACAATTTCCTTATTAGGAAAGGTTATTTTCTATATTTAATAAAGCTGTCGGGAATGAGGCAAGCGGTCGTCACGTGTCGTCACGTGTCGCCGCGGCACTAGCGTGGTGAGGAACCTTAGGTTCCTCACCCACCCCCTAATTCTAAACAATAAGCTTTGCAACCAACATTCACTGTGTCTACTCGAGTAGCATTGGTGAGTTACCCTATGACACCAACAAAAGCCGTTACGGTTCTAGCTTCGCGTACACTATAAGGCTACGATAATATTAGGCCGTATTTATAAGCGATAAGGCTTAAGTATATTACCGAGCTTACTAAACAATTGTTTGCAGTCGCAGCTTAACGGTAGTATACTTAGTATATTAAGCGCCATTTAGCTAAGGTTAGGAAACTTTATTACTATTATCCTCTAATATAAGAACGGATTGTAAGCTAGTAGGTAATCTTCTATTAGTGGATTAAGTTTCTTCTACTACTTATACTTATCTTCTTAATTATTAAATAAGGAAGGTGCTATAGTAAAGGCAGTACCTCTAAAGCTTTTAATAAAGTTATTAATATTAGGTTATAAAGGCTAATTTTTTTTAGAGGCTTACCCTACCAACTATAGCTTTTTTCCTTTATACTTAAGCTAGAGCTTTTAGAAGGAAGCGTCACAGCTAGTTATCCAATTAGGCCTCTCTTTCTAGTTATTTTAGCAGAATCGCTTAAGGTTAGAGTATAGTAGGTAAGCTGCGTAGTAGATAGGCGTCTAATTAAGCGCTATATAGTATTTTTAAAGCTTCGCCCACCTGCGATTAATATTAATTTCGTAGTAATCCTTAATTGCCTCTTAATTAGGATAATCCTCTGTCATTACCTTAGTTAATTAAGCCTTAGCTTCTTCGTAGTGCCTTATTAAAAACGCTATATAAGGGATAACTTCCTATATTACGCCATTGCGCCCAGCCTTACCTCTTTCTTTAAGCTTAAGTGTAGCTTACTAAAGCGGCTTAAGAAGCTAAATATATTGTTTAATAACGTCCTAATTATAGGAAGGCCACTAACTCGTATATAGAGAGGTTAATTAAGAGGCTTCTAATACGGATTCGGATTCTTTCTACGTTATTAACTAGACTTGATTATTATAAGCTTTCTATTCCATTTATTAATATCGTACTATATTATTAAGGAAATAGGGCCTTAAAGCTTAACAGCCCGTTTAAATATTATTAAATAACTATTCCACTTAGTCTTAATAGGCTTAACAAGCTTAAGGACTTTAAAATTAGTACGCAGTAGCATAGCGTTTTCCTCTCGCTAGAAGGTATAGAACTATTTATACTTTTATAGCGAACAGATTAAATAAATAAAATTAATAAGAGTTTTAAGCGGGCCTTCCTTTCGCCATTCCTTTAGGAACTGCTGCTCTTTCTATAAAAGTCTTAGTTTTAATTATATTTGTCTGAATAAGGTTCTATAATATAGTAGACACAGTTGCTTATAACCAATTGGGTTAACCACGTGAGCTAAGCGAGCTTAGGAGATCCATTAAATTCCACCTGTAGAAGTAGAAAGGAAAAAGAGAAGAAATCGATTAAAACTAAAACCCCCCCCCGTGATCTAAACACTGATCAGTGCCGCGCAGATCAGCAAAGGAATAACGAAGAGAGGCACTGTCTGGTTCTCTAGACCTCTTATTAAAGGCTAAGAATTAAGGTATTGCTTACTAAGCCTAAAGGCCAGTTTATAAGGTTACTCGCGCTTCTAACCTGCGTCTATTACGCCTTTAGAACGATTAGTTTGTAGGTGTTTCCACGCTTCTAGTCCAACTGTTAAATCGAATCAACTGCGGAACTAAAAGATGGCTACCTCCGCGATAAATACTGAAAAATCTACCTCCGCAATAGATACTAAAAAATAGAAGACCAGAATTAATGTGACCGCAACCGATATCAAGGAAGTCGAAGCATTCGTTAATTGGCGATTATTAATATACAAGGAGAATGGATAGAAGGGATTCGACCTATAGGAGAGCTTTATTGACGATTTTGAGTTGTTTACAAAGGACATACTTAATAACCTCGGCAAGGATCGATTAAAGAAGATCAGGGATTACCTCTATAAGAATAGAGTATACGTACGGAAGGAGGCAAGGAAGTTAATTGTAGACGGCCTCTTAGTAGCTATTCACGAACTAACTCCCTTAAAATGGCCTACCGACGACCCTGCTAACGGCCCTACCGACAACCCTACCGACAACCCTACTGACGACCCTACTGACGACCCTACCGACGACCCTACCCCACCCCTACCATTACTATTAACTACTCCCGTTTAAGTAACTCCAACCCTAACTACAACCCAAGCTATAAACCAGCTCGCCCTATAAGGAAGCTTCGGAAGAGAGATTACTAACTTAGCTAAGCTCTATATGGACAAAGTTAAATACTCTAGCAAACAAGACAACTTTAATTTTAAGTTTAAGATCTTCTAAAACTACTGCCTCCGAGCCGGCGTCCCTAAGCAAGCGTATATTATTGCTATTCCTACTATACTCCGCGGCCTTGCCCTTAAATACTACTTTACCTACCTTAAAGATCTTAACCTTAAGAACGTATGCATAGGCCTAAAATTATACTTTAAAGGCAACGAATATAAACGCGACATCCTATTAAAGTGGAATGCGATTATACTTAAATAAGTTACTGCTTAAAAAGGACTTAATATAGGCTAAGCATTTCAGGTATTAATTAACGAGATGTGGTAGCTACAACGCGGGTTAGCAAAGGACCTTTAGAATAACACGACATTCTATAATAAGCTTCTTACTACGTGCTAAGATGTATTAGCTTGCAAACCAGCCTATTTCCGACCCGCTACTACCCTTGCTGGCCTTATTAGCGATATTAAATCCTTAATCGCGACGTACGGTAAACAAGAACCAGAGATTGAATTATTCTATACTAACCGACGATATTACCCCCCTAACCGTTAATATCGCAATAAGGGCAAAAAGTGCTTTGTATGCAGTAAATCTAGATATTAGTCTACGAACCATATAAAGGACAAAAGGGACCGAAAAATACGTCAATATATCTCCGATTTTGAGGGCAGTAACGGCGATACCGACGACGACGACGATAACTAAGGGGATACCTTTACAGCAAGGTTTAGAGCTTCTAACTTCTACCTTAATATAGAACCCTATCCTAGTTATTACGGCAACCCTAAGGCGGAGGTGTTTTGGACCGAATTTAAAAAGGGAGAGGGATAGAGACTACGGACTTATTTACTAGTACCCCTTTCTCTTATTTCCTAGTTGTTGCTAGTATTTGAATAAGGTTCTGTAATATAGTAGACACAGTTGCTTATAACCAATTGGGTTAACCACGTGAGCTAAGCGAGCTCAGGAGATCCATCAAATTCCACCTGTAGAAGTAGAAAGGAAAAAGAGAAGAAATCGATTGAAACCAAAACCCCCCCCATGATCCGAACAATATTAATAGTAGGGGAACGCCTACCTACCGTTAAGTTCTTATTACTGTTCTTAAACGCATCTTTATTAGTTTTAAATAGACTTAATTAAGCCACTAGATTAAATATATAAGTAGCGCACCGTACTTAATGTTACTCTTTATTAAATTTAAGCTCTACCGCGAGGAAGTTAATATAGGTATCGTTATTATAGGCATTATCTATAATAAACTAGCTAATTTAACTACTAAGATTATACTTAGTAATGGTATTGCTAATAACATTATGGTAGTTATAGCCGCTATATAGGCTAAGCTACTCTAGTAGAGTAAGTATAAAGTCTTAAATCTGGCCTTAATGGTCTAAATAGTAAATATAGATACTAGTAAGAGCCTTCTTCTTATCGCGCGTTATCTAGCTATTAAATAATATATAAAATCTTGTTATTAATTAGGCCAGTTCTTCTATTACCACACTTTTATTACTGTTATATTTAGCGAGAACTTAACTATAAATTAACTTGTGGTTTTGGTATAGATTAAGCTCAGCGTCTTTATTTGCGGCCGTAATTAGGGCTTAAAATTTAGGTCGCTCGACTTCTTATAGAGGGTAGTTTCCGGTAGCGATCTATAGTATAATTGCTTATTTAAAGATATTGGAGTTATAGGACTTAATAAGCTTATTAGTAACTGCTTATAATATATAGTGAGTTTCTTAAATCTACTCTAAAATAGTTAAAGCCTTCCGCTTTTAAAATATTATATAATTAATAGGACCACAAGAATTAACCTAATAGCTATCTATATCCTTAGCAAGGTATCCTACCGCAGAAGTAGTAGCTCTACTAGTTTTATATAGGGTCACCTTAATTTTATATATATAGCAATATTTATATAAGAAAACGGTTATTTTCTCACTAAATCTTTACTAGAGCCGCCAGCTATAGTCCTATATAAAGCTTGGAGTTCTAAGAAGGTCTTAATAAGGCCGTTAATATCTCTCTACACAGTCCCAATTAAGGCCTTCGTATTCGTCCTTAAGGGGGGTTAATTCTAATGAGGTATCGAAACCTTTATAGGCTTTGCTAGGCACAATTACAGGCGTATTCTCTACTAAATCAACAGGGCCAGCTTTAGTAAGGTGGGAAGACATAATATAGGCAGTATAGCAACAGGAATTGGTGGGTAAAAGAGGAGACTTTAGAGGGTTAAGTCAGAAAGACGCGTTTAGGTGTTTATTTTCGGCGCGTATATTATATCACAATTGTGGTATATTATAGAACTACCTAAAACTCAACTACTAAGAACCGCCCCTTAACTAATAATAATACCTATATCTTATATATTAAACGAGTAAACCAACTTAATTAAACGAGACGATATAGGGCTTGATTGACTGCTAAAATTAGGCCTCTAGGCTTAATTGGTTATTTAATTATAAAGTAAATAAACAAACAAACTAGCAAACGGGGTTTGTTTATTAGCAAGTCTATACTTAAGGAAGATTTCGCGACACTATAATTAGAATACCGTTTATAGTAAAAGAGCTCTTATTTAATTTTACCTCTTACTAGTAAGCCTACTAGAGCCTTATTAAGGGCAAACAACTAAAGAGCCTTATTCTTACGGGCGCGCTATCGCTTTAGTTGTGGCTTACTAATCTTAGGGTGGTTTTGGATAAACCTTATCGCGATAAGACGGAATAGATATCCTTATCGCGATAAGGATAGCCATTCCATCTTATTGCAATAAGTCTTGGAATATCCTAAATAAATTTTCAGTCTTCTTCTTCTTCTTTATTATTGTATAAATATAGCTTTAAAAGTAGAATTAGAAGCTCTTAACTCTATCAATACTTCTAAATAAAAAAATATAAGAGGTCGCTTAACTCTTTTAACATAAGAGCATACCTATTTACTAGGTAGTAATAAGCCCGTATAAAACAAAAATGCTTATCTTTTATTCTATTATAAACACTATATAGAGTTATACGCTATATAGTCAACTTCTAACTTCTAAAACTACTTAGCGTTAAAGCATAGCATTATAGTTAAGCCTAAAACTAGTTATATAAAAGAAGCAATATAGAATTAATTAAAAGATCTTTACCTTAAAGCGTTATCTTAAAATAAGACAGAAGAGCTAGATTTAAAAGTACTCCGAGTAGTCCTAAATAAGAAAGTTATTAATAAGGCCCTTATTATATTAATTATCGTACAAAACTTACTATTTTGGATAGTTAAGTAGCCGGAGTTCTATATCCTTTTATAGTTAATTAATCCTAAAGTAGACGGCTATATAACTATAGCCTATTTAGTAGTTAGTAAAAAGATCTATAACTTATAGCTATTATAAAAGGGTATTATACAAAAAAGGCTATAGTCTGCGCTAATAAGTATTTATCTCTCTGTCAATATCTAGACCTCTTTAAATAATTACCTTCTCCTTATAATTTACGGCCATTTTATTAATAGCTAGGAAAAGCTTATAAACGCTCTCCTCGGCCTTTATATAGTAGCCTCTTATAGTAAAAACAAGTAATAAAATACTCTCCTTTTAGTGCTTAAGGACTACGGGATTATATAAAAACTAGGTACCGTTATATCCGATAACTATACTATAAATAATAAGCTCTGTTATATAATAAGCGGCTAGCTTTTTTAAGAAGAGGGAATTAAATAGAATCCCGTCTACTAATAAATCTACTACTAAGGTTATATTCTAAACCTTACTATATAGGCTTTCCTTTTTAAAAACTTAATTAGTCTTAATAATATTAAGTTATATAAAAAAGATAAGGTAAAAGGAAAGTAGTTAGATCTAAAAGAGGAGAAAGAGAAGAGTAATACATTTTAAAAACTTAGCGCATTTAAAAAGCTTTATGACGTTACCGTATATACCTATAGCTTAGCTAGTCGTATAAGGGGGTTTAAAAGTCTTATAGAGAGAAGAATTCTACTTAATAATTATATAAGATAGAATAGCTAGTATCTTATACTCAGCGTAGTAATTTAGAAAAAGTCTGCCTTTAATACGTATACTAAGCGTAACCTTAATATACTTAAAAAGGACTATCTTAGTCCAAAGGACTAGGAGGCGCTTTATATAATAAAAAGTTTTCTTTAAATATTCCACTAAGTAACCCTAAAATGCTAAGGATATAGTGCAACGCTTAAGAATATACTCTTTATAATGGATATTATAATTAAGCACCTTAATAAATCTTAGGTTAGTTTATCTCCCTACTCTATTTTCTAATCTAGCTAATATTATATAATAAAAGGAGTATATATCTGTTCGTACTAACTTAATAACACGAGTGAGTCGTATCCACGGGCACGAAATACATGTAGTATCGTATGCTTGTTTGGATGGTGACTGTCGATTATATAAAGCAGACTACGTGGTCTATATACTGATGCACCTCCCCCCTAATTAGTTAGTGCTTTATAAGTGCACCAGACGCGTAAGCGAGTGGTTGGTGCACTGAACGCGTAAACGCGTACCTAGTGTACCGAACGCGTAAGCACGCGTTTGGTACAACAGGTGCTGTAATTATACACTGGCAGTACTTGAAAAATGAAACCACCTATATATAGCCTCCGTAATTGCTTTAATAAAACCATAGAATATAAAGGAAAATACATAGGAAATCTCCCTAAGGTGCCGTCTAGGCTGCCTTCCAAACGGTGCCCTAAGCTAGCCGTAAGTTCTACTTACGGTCCGTAAAATGAACCGTACAGCCTTTCGATAGGCAGTAGACGAGCCATAAGTTAGATTTTAAGGGCCGCTAAGGCGCTAGTGCTAAGCGAACCAATGGCGATTTTCCATCCCGGGGATGGAAAATTGTAATTGGTCAATTTAACTACCCTATAAAATTCGGTAGGTTACGTAAGTCTACTAAGTTCCACCGTAGCTTTTTACCATTTTCCACCTATACCGTATAATGAGCCGTACGGCCTTCTAACGGGCCGTAGACATACTATAGGTACTCCGTTAGTCCCGTTCTACCTATTTTATAACTTTTAGGTTGAGCTTATTTATATTAATTAGGGTTTTAAGGGCTTAACACAGCTTTGCCTTAGTTATGGCGTCCGCTAGGTTATCTCCGCTGCTAATCCATTTAACCTCCGTAATCTCACGTCGTTTATAGGCCTAATGTAAGCACATTAGGTCAACTATAAGCCTCTTCTCTTATATTGTACCTAGTTTAACTAGGCAGTTGTAAAGGGACTTTAAATTAGTGCATAAAACTAGGGGTAACTACTCTAGTTATAAAATCTTCTAGACCGTTAATTTAATTGTAGCTGCTATATTAAATCTATAAGCTAGTATATATAGTTTAAAAGCTAGTACACTATGGGTTACTTATTTACACTTAATTAAAGACTAGTGTAGTATATTTGCGTCCTAATTGCGGTCTATAAGTATAATTATAAAGCCAATTTGTGATAATAGGTCTTTATTATTGGTAAAGAAGGCGTCCGTAAATACTAGTAGGCTAAGGGAATTTAGGTCTAGTGGTATAAAAGTAAGTCCCCTTACTACATTATTAATTTGCCACTAAATGCGCTTATTAAGCTACTTAATATTTTCTTCTTACGGATCTACTACTTAGGCCGTAAAGGATAAGTCGTAGGTAGATTTAGGTTAGCAGACTATGGTAATATAGGCGCCTCTTACACGCTATACAGCGTATTAGTCCTTTATATTTACAGTCTTATAGGTTTCTTCGCGGGAACTAGTAAGGTCTATAGGCTTTACTATAATAAGCTTTAGGTTTTAAGCTTAGCGTTCCTAAGTTAGCTTAATTAGGTTGCCCTTTTATATAATTAGGCCTCTATTAAACTTAATCGGATTCTGCTTAGTTAACTACTTTTATAGCTTTGCTAAGAACTTAGCCTTTTATAGTTTAGTTTCTTTAGCGTCCGTAAAGGTCTAGTCTACTAGGAATAGGGTATTATCTATTTAAAGTCTAATAATACTAAGGCCGTTTAATAGGCTATATAGGAGGTAGGGGTCGTAGGTTAACTGTTCTATTTTAAGCTTACTAACGTAATACTAGTAGTACGTCTTAAATTAGTAGTTCCTAGCTTCTAGTACTCCGTAAAGAGGTTTTACGACCTATAAAATTGTTCCTAGTTATAGGTTAAGCTCATAGGGTGGTTGTATAAAGATGTCCTTACTTAGGTAGGTATTGGACTACATATAGGCTTATAAGATGTCCCGTAAGTATAGGGCTACGGATTTAGTTTACTGTAGTCCTAGCGTAAGTACAAGTATAATTTATTAGCTAACTTATTAAATTATAGGCAATTATATAAGGACTAAGTCCTTTCCCTTATTATTATAAGCTTATATAATAAGCCTTAATTTCTTAAAGGCTTTATTAATACTAGGGTGCTTAATCTTATTAATAAAGCGTAAGTTAAATATACGGACGCCTTGCGGGATATCTTTCTCTATTATAACCACAAAGATACCCTTTTTAAGTAGTCCGTTAATCTCTTTATATCATAAGTCCGTAAACGGGGTTTCCTATACTAAAACTAATATATCTATAGGCGGAGATTACCTTACGGATATTCCTGCGGAGGTTAGGTGATTTTCTGTTATAGTGTTCTTAGTTATAGGGTGCTTTTAGGGGCGTCCTTAACCACGCTTTATAGTAGGTTTAGTAGGTTCAGTGGGTTTCTAGGGGACTTCTAGGGTAGGCAAGGGTGCTTCCAGTTCATCTAATTCGGCGGGTGCTTCCGGTTCGTCTAGTTTGATAGGTGCTTCTAGTTCGTCTGGTTTAACGTTATAGGTATTTTCGGGCCGAAAGTAGGGTTTTACAGACGTGCTTCTAAAGCTGGTTGGCCCACTAGAAAGCTATACGCAGCACGTCTCATTTTCTACGGCTAGTAGACAATAAGGTCCATTCTAACTGCCGCTTTCACGCCATACAAGGACTTCAGAGTTAAGCGGGAGGTCGTGTACTAGGGTTGTGTTAGGTCCGTTGCGGTAGTACAGGGCGTTATTAATAGCTTGCTTGGCCCGTAGCTTAACTATTTTAGTTATTACCTTCCGTATTATAGCTGCTCATTCCGTAATAGACGGGGCAGGAGGGCCTAGGTTACTTATCCTTGGGTAGGCTCCATAAACTAAGAGGGTGGGTACTAGTCTGTTGGGGCCAGCGGTATTATTAACAGCTTTTACAGCTATCTGTAAAGCCAGTTCCTTTTAGATGTCCTTACACTCGTCTATAATAATCTAGTAAGCTCTTTATAAGGCTGGGTGAGCTTACTTAACAAGCCTAACGGACCAGTACGCCTTAACTAGAATAGCTTTTATTAATATAGCTATAGCCGTAGCATACTGCTAGAATTCCTTGCTAATAAAGTTCCTACTAGCGTCGTAGGTAATATACTGCGGAGGTCCAACGTATATATCGATCTAGCAGGTCCGTAAAATATCCTAAGTGTATTTTATAGATATATTTTGCAACTAACGGGCGGCTTAATAGCGGGTTGCCTTATTAATTATATATAATACTAGACTGCCGTTAATATATATAATGTCTATATATACTAAGTGGTTAAAGTTAAGGTCCTTATAAAGGGTAAACTTAAATCAGCCTAGGGAACGTCCGTATTTCTAGTAGAAGGAGCAGTATTTAGTTAGGTGGTTAATTGCCTTCCTATTAACGTCGTCATATCCAGAGCATTCAAGGACTCTATATAGCTTTTCGGCTAATAGGTGGCCGAAACGGCGGTATAGGCGGTAGATCTCCGTACTAGTAAGGTAGCACGGGTTATAGTTAAAAGATTCCTAAATATAGGTCTATAAAGTCTCTCCCTATATAAGGAACGGGTGTCTAAATCGTCGTGTAATTGGTAGGGTAATATACTTACTTCCTAGGGTAGTTATAGGGCCAATTAGGGTGTCCATAACATTATTATAGTACACCTATAACCTATCCATATCTACAAGATAGAGTAGGAAGAAAGTATCCGCTTTTACTACGTGGAAGTTAACTAGGCTAATTAGAGTCTTAACTTTAACTAATCCAATTAATGCGGTTAAGCCGATGCTAAATTAGATATTTACGGCCCCAGTTTACGTAATATCAATGTCCGTATTATTATTTGTAGTAGTCCTATATACGAGGTATTGTCCATAGCCTACGGTAGACTTCTTAGAGGCACTTATGTCGATTATAATACCGTAGAATTCCTTAGGGGTATAGCGTTCTATAGTAATATATGCAAATAGGTCCTGCTTATAATTTATAATATCTATAACGGGGGTACTTACGGAATGGTTTTTGGGCGTAACTAAGTGTATAAAGGAACGGTTAGCTAATACGGTTATAATATTAAAGGCTTAGCTGTCTGTAAAAGGTCCAAAAGTAGTTAGGAATATCTCTAAGGTCTCTTATTTCTAAGCGTCTAAGTTAAAGTTAATTATAAGGGCTTCTATTAACTTATTAGGGGTCTCTTCTACTTTCTCTCCTTTATATTCCAAAATAAACTAGTTAATACGGCTATTAAGTCTCTTTCTAAACTTATTATGTTCTTCCCGGGTATACCTTATAGACCAACATCCTTCCTTACCGCACACGAAGCACTTCTGGCTGGTTTATCTACAGGGGTATGTTTTTATACAGGGGTTGCTATAGGGGTTATAGGTAGGACTTGGTCGGTATAGGTGCTGCTAGTAGTAGCGGCGGTCCGTAAAGTAGACGTCTAAGTCTATTTACGGATATTAAATATCCGCAATAAAGGCTTAAGTGCTGCTTAGTGGGTTTAAGACTTTATACATTATAATAGAGGAGTGTAGGTTATTAATAAGGCCAGCTAAGGTATCTACAGGCTTGTAGTAGGCGTACTTATAGGGCTCTACTTCCTAGCAGGCTGTAATAAGTTTATTATATAGGAAGTCGTCTGTTCGAAGCTTGGTGTTAAGGCCATACTATAGGTGCCGAAGGTCTTTAATGAGAATTTATAGGCACTCTATAGTCGATTTTTTAGTATTCTTATTAATTACGGTCTATAGCTTGGTTGCATTCCATTGGGTAAGAATATCACGCTTATATTCCGGTCCTTTAAAGTAGTTACGCGTAGCTTTATATAGCTTATTAAAGGGTACACTAAGGGGGTTGCTCTTAAGGTTAGTGTAGTAGTAGTTAAGTGCTAGGCCGCGTAGTATAGTGGAGTAGGCTTAGCTGAATTCCTGTTTAGGAATATTAGCCTTTTAATAGAGGTCCATAAAGATAGTAAGTTTAAAGTTAAAGTTATTGTTTTTACTGCTATACTTAGATTCGTCGGTATAGAGCTTGGCTAGGTTAGCTAGCTCCTTACTATAGGTCTTTACTTAAGTAGGTTGCGGATCTATGATTTATAAATCTATGGCTTGCGGATATATGGCTTGCGGATCTATAACTTAAATAATAGGGGTAATTTAGTCCGTATTTTGGTTTATAGGGGTATTATAGTCCGTAATTTAGGTTACGGGGGTATTATGGTCCGTAACTTAAGTATTAGGTGTACTTTAGCTAGTAAGATTAATTCTAATGTTACTTAGGTTTATGGAACGAATTTAGTTAAATAGGTCAGCTATAAGGCCAGAGATTCTATTAAGTTTAAAGGAGGCAAAGAGGTCGCTGGTTTTAATGTAATCTAAGATCTGCTCTTTAGTCTATTCTGTTTGGTTCTCTTTATATAGTATGTTATATAGAGACCGTATAATAGTGACTTGTTTGTCCCTTTTAACCTATACGCCTTAGTGACGTAAAAGGGTTTATAGGTTATAGATGGCAGTAGGGTTATAAGCCTTAAAAATAGCTTCCATAAAGTCCGCAAAGTCTTCCTTATATTGCTCCTATAGGTCGTTATTTATAAGCTTAAAGTGTTTATATTTAAGGATTTTAAAGCTAATATAGTTGTTAATATTGTTTATAGACGTAACATCAACGCCTTATCTCTACTTCTTTTAACCTTTACTAACTTGCTTGCTAATATCTGCCATACTATAGTGTAGTATGGTGCGTAGCGGGTGGTAGTAGCTTATAACGGGTGGGGGAGGTCTTATAACGGTCCGTAAAATCGATTAATGGGTCCATAATAGTTTATAGGAGGGTAAAGGGTTTCCATAAAAGGTCTAAAGAGGTTTAAGGTTTAAGGGGGTTAAGGATAGGGGTTCCGTATAGGTCTATATTTACATCTATAACTTCTAGTAAACTATACTAAGACTTAAATAAGTATATAGAGTTAGAGATAAGTCCGTAATCCCCGACTTCCGACCTTCTAGTAGGTCGTACTAGGAGTCTAAACGGGTGGTTGCTGTCGTGTGTATTGCTTAGGGGGAGGTATTAAGTGATTGCTGATCTATGCGCGCTCACTGATTAGTGTTTATACTAACTTAATAGCACGAGTGAGTTGTATCCACGGGTACGAAATACATGTAGTATCGTATGCTTATTTAGATGGTAACTGTTAATTGTATAAAGCAGACTACGTGGTCTATATACTGATGTACCTCCCCCCTAATTAGTCAGTGCTTTATAAGTGCACTAAACGCGTAAGCGAGTGGTTGGTGCACTGAACGCGTAAACGCGTACCTGGTGTACCGAACGCGTAAGCACGCGTTTGGTACAACAGGTGCTGTAATTATACAATATCTAATAAGGAGTTCTCTAAACGTATTAGAAATGCTTAGAATATCTTTAATAGGTATTACTATAAAACAGATAACTTGCCCCTTTATGCCACTGCGCTTATTCTTTATCTAGCCCGTTATATAAGATATATTAAGTAGATTTAAAAGAAGGAGTAGTATAAGCCTACACTTAATAGCATTAAAAAGCTTTAGGAAAGATATTGGAATAGGAGTTCTACGCCTAAAAGTATATTATTATATAAAAAGCTAGCTCTAGCTTAAGACCTTAATAAGTTTAATAAGATTGCCGAGGATTTTAATAGTATAATATTTTGACTAAAAAGTTAGAATAAGTATAAAGACTTTATCTTTAAGACGCTATATAAGATTTTAATAACCGCGCTTTAATAGTGGTCTTAAAAATAGCAGCGAAAGCGCTAGCTATGGCTCTTACTTATAGCAATTAAAATTCTCTTAATTCTAGCAATAAGCGATAAGCTAGAAAGAGTTTTTTTAGGAGGACGTTATATGGTATTGTAGGAGAGAATATAAATAGATCCTAAAACCCTTAAGAAAACAAAGTGTTTAAAGAATTAGCATTAGAGAAGAACTATAAAAGGGATAAGGGATTTTTCTTTAAGTATTCAGCTATTATATAGTTAGGGGGAGAGGTATATAGGACCTGTTCCTACTATAATATCCGCAATATCCGTAATATTCGCAATATTCGCAATATCTGCAATATTTACAATATCCGCCAAATTCTACTAAATTCTACTTGGTTAGGGTAGAAAAGCCCCACATAGGGCACTTTTATCCTTATTAATTGTGATATTTTATGCATTTTCTATTGGATAAAGGATATTTTATGCTCGCTTATTCGCATAATCCAAAACCACCCTGACTAATCTAGTGATTAGGATCCTTGCGAGCAGCTGTAACATCATCAAACTTACGCGAATCGTGATCGCTGAGTGTTGAGCCAGTAGTGGCTTATTCCTCTTTGTGGGCTCTCTTTTGGGTGGTGGGTGGTATAGAGGAGTTAGCTAAGGGAGGCATAGCTTAAAGCGTGGGTAGTAAAGGTAAGGTAGATTGGTGGTGGATAAAAAGGTAAGGGAGCTATACGCGGTATCCACGACGCGTTATGTACACCTATTCTTCTGCAGGCCCGCACAGACGTATATTGTATGTATTTTAATTGATTTGGAGCTATGCACGGATATGTAGATTATTACTGGCGATGCATGCGCTAACCTAGTACTTAACACCATGGCTCTCTTACCACTACCACCTGTTCTTACCACGGGTGATTATATTGTTGTATCTACGTAACAAAATTACTAGGTGCGATTATGATTTGATTGGTAATGTTACTATGTAATCGAACATAACCGTAACTAACTAACTGATTATTGCCATGTCTGGATTAAGTGCAGGAGAGTGCATCAGACAACCTGCGGGAACCGTCTTGTATTCAGCCTCCATACACGGGGAATCATCTCCAGCTTTTCTTTTTAGAAATGTTGCCGCGGAAACTTGCACATGCTTCGTAATCCATCGACAAGCGGCCTCAGTCTAAGAGAACCGAATGAAATCGCAGGTGAACTGTGGAGCAAAAAACTCTGCACCTCTGCAACCTAGTTCTATGAGGTGTGGACTTAGAGAAAGCCATTCCAGAGTAGGAAGGAATCACTATAGAGATCCGAGATCGGAGTGAATGGTTCTCCTGGTCAAACTAGGAGTGCCAACCTCTCGAGGCTAGCATTCCCAGCATGCCATTTTCATTCTCTCGAACTGCTTCGCTATCGCGTCAATTTTCTTCGATCCATCTCCGCACTTCAGCGGCGACCTGGTCGCTATTCTTCTCCATGAACACAAGATGACCGTTCCCATGGATCCCAATCTTCCCTAGGTCCAAATGATCCGTCTTCACCCCTGCCTGCTGCAGATATTTCACAAAGCACCAATCATACATGGAATGGTAGGAAGCCTCAGTCGTTAGCACCAGCACTGGAATTTCCTTTAAGTTAATTAATTGACGTGGCGGTGGAGAGTCTGCCTGAAGAATGCAGGTTGAGGCATTCGGGGAATTAGAAAGTATGACAGTCTTCACCAAGCCAATGACAGGGTCTACAACTTGGGAATCATATGTGAGCGGAATGTCCGTCAAGCCATATTTCCTCGTCGACATATTGGAGAACACAGCTTCCTGAAACGGAGGCCCCTTGGGCTCCAGTGCCACAATGGCGCGAACAAGCTGAGGCCGCACATCTGCTATAAGCCATGGCATCATTCCACCTTGCGAGTGCGCAAGCAGAATTGTAGGACAACCGATACGGTCCAGCAAAGCTGCCCCAGCAGCCTGTACTGCTAATTGCTCGTAGCCTTCGTCTTTAATAAATTGGATGTTGGAGGCGTAGTAGGCGTCGAAGATCTCATCGCCCATTAGGCCCTCGCCGGGCCATTGTGTGTGTAGCGCAGCTTGCGGCCAGAGACCGTATTTCTTCGGGGCTGTGAAGCGCTGCTGGATCATCTCGGCACTGTAAGTTGCCATTGAACCATTACCCGGAAACCACGCGCTACGTGCTCGAAACGCTTGGTCGATGATGAAGCATTCGTAACCGTGCGAGATAAAATATGATGCCCAGCCCAAGTTTCCGTCTGGTTTGTTTAGCCAGTTCTGTGCACATATTAGGAAGGTGATAACTTGTGCATGGCGTGTGTTGTTGAGTGCGTAAAGGGTGAGACGCATACTGTACCACTTTGAGCCTGACCATGAATGAAAACAATAGGGTGGGGCTTCGTGGGGCCGTTAAGAGGCGTCAACTGCTCTACGTAAACCTGGTCTTTGAAAATGTGGTTTCCCGTACCGTCGTCTGCATAGTGTCCACCGGCATAGAAATATTTGCGCGTGTGTGGTGCGTTCTTCCAACTGGACCCAAGGGCAGTCATATCGCATGCTCCGTAAGCCATAAGCAATAACGGTAAAGTGTGGAGGAATGTTGACGTTAGGGGAGGAAACATTTGGTAATCGTGCCCCTCCAGTAAACCTATGGGCTGGCTTCCTCTTAGTAATGAATTCTTTAGACGTGGTAATTGATAGACAGGAAAATATCATTTCGGCTAAGCACATGCCGCTTCGTACCGGTACACGGCTCGTTCCGGATTATTTCTGCCTCATTCCGGGACAAAACCGTCCTTATTTAGGTGCAAGTTGTGTATCGCTTTAAGAGATTATATATGCCCTATTCTAAAATATATTTTATACACAGGCCTTTAAATTTAATTGCTAGCACTATTGTATAACGGGACTACCCCAGTTATAGTAAGATCGTCTTAGTAAAACACCCGACACGATTTAACTACAGGATTTTCGTATTATTCCTCTCTATTCTTCACGCAATGTCTTATTCTCTACAAGAGCTATAATTCTAGACTAGATAGAATTTATACAATTCCTTCGAATCTACCCCAAAGCCTCTTCGTACCCTAATATATTGTTACTAACCTAATAATTAAAATGCCAGGACTACTAAGAGAGGAGTTCGCGGATACTAGTTAGCTAGAAAAGGCACGGGCTATAATAGAATCCGTAGAACTATACAACTAGTAAAAAAAATATATAAAAGGATATATTTTATATATAATAGGATTATTATATTTAAAGACCTATATTTACTACTTAAATAGCTTCTCTTTTTATAGTAAATGTTACGGACGCTTTAAGTACAATGTTATAACTACTTGGAGAAGAGTCAAAAGAAGCTAGTTGGTTAATATAAGTATGGTATAAGATAGAACCCGTGGAACTATATAACGAAGGATAGTAAGCAAGTTATATAATGTGCTACGTATTAAATAAGAGGAACGAGAGGAACTTACGTACCTTATATATAACACGTATATTATATATAAGAAGGATTTTATAAAAGTACGGTTGTGTATTTAAGGACCTTTAGTCCCTACCTAGATCCTTCCTTGTAGTAATTCTTAGAATATAATTAAAGTTAATCTATTAAGCAACCACTCTACTAGTTATTATTACGTTATTAACTTACTTATAATACCTATACACCTAGCCTATTAACAGGACCTACTGTAGTACCTACTATAAGGTTCCGTTACACAATTACTACTTAATTACGGTTTTAATAAATCGAATAATATACTACTAAAAGCAGCTACTATAACGCCATTAACGGCGGCAACTACTTTAAGGTTAGGAGGTAATACTAGTATAGCAAATACTAACTTATAACAACCTATAATAGTTAAACAACTATAAGAGATAGTTAACTAGTTAATAGAGAATAATGCGACGCTTAAATAAAGGATTAACGGGATAGGGGTAGTAAAGATTAAGTTACCTTTAATTAAGAGATTCTTAGGGGAGAGATTAAAGCTTAAAGAATTTCTTATATAAATACACTTTAAGGTTATATAAGAAGGAGTAAAACTGCTAATACCTATGGATCGAATAGTATATATAGGGCTATTCCTATCAGAAAGGGCACTTAAGTAGTTTAAATCTTACCTTATAGAAATATAAGTGAATGGAATAATAACCACTAACTAAGAGGTGCGGTTTATGTTCTTAAGTTAGGAGGGATTTATAGAGCGACTTATATAAATATTTGGAGACCTAGAGGTAGTAACTATAGTAGAAAGAAAACTCTAAAATATTACGTAACGAACCTTAGCAATTAAGTATATAACATAGTTTTAAACGCTAGCTATATAAGTTAAGTAGAATAATAAGGCGCTTATAGTATAGTATAAATAGGGACTTAAGGCTAAAGTCTAGGACGTAATTATTCTAATAGAAGATACGGATACCCTAAGAGATTTAATAGATTAAGCGATTAAGATTAATAATTGGATTTACTAAAGGGAATAGGCTAAGAGAGGTTAGGATAGAGTTTTATAGTTGTATAAAATGCAGAGCACGCAACAACTAAAGCTAAGTTAAAAACTATGGTATGGCGTAGAGCTAATAGACCTAAATAGTACTAAAAAAACCTATAAGAGATAGAGTAAGAAACTATAGAAACTTAGAGGTTAAGGATCTAGTAATTATAGGACTAAGGAGTAAAGGCTAAACTAGGGATCTTAGTAGTAGAAGATGTTTAGGCGGACTCTATAACAAAGTTAGTAGTTTAAAAACAGAGCTTATATAAATTATAGGAAATAAGGTTATTTTTAAGGGATTATAAAGATAGTTAGAGTTACTATATAATAAAGGGAACCAGATTAGTAAAAGATATACACAAATAGAGGGTTAATAGTGTACTGCGAGGAATAAAAGAATGTTTAATTAGAAGTTTCGCGTTTTATTAAAATAATGCATGCCGAATTTATAAGGACGCTAAGTATAGCGTAAGCTATTAGCCATAAGAGCTAGAGTTAAAGGGACTTAGAGGAACTAAAGAGTTAGATAAAGAATAAAATTAACTCTATAAGCTAGATTAAGATATTATAGTAATATACGGATAATAATTAGTAATAATAATAATGGAGTCGGAGTACTTATTAATTAATAGTAATAAGAAAGAAAAAGGAACTAACTAGGGGTATCTAAACCTTAATAATATAATAGAAGTAGAAACTAAAACCACTACCAAACGGGGCTTAGTAACGGGTATTATAACACCATTAGATACAGCATCCATCGCTTTATAAGATAAAAGGAGTAATATTTAAAAGGGATTAAGCAAGCAGATAACTATTAGTGCTAGCTTATTACTTAATAAAGGCAAAAGGCTAAAGGCTTAAGATTCTTAAGACGAGATAAGAGAGATCTAAAATTCTAAAAATAGGATAAGAATAGCTTAAGGACCCATAACGGATAAAAACCAATAGAGTAGAGTAGTAGCTTAGTTTAAAGACATACGAATAAGCTTAGGAGAAGAATTCCTAATAACACAAGATTTTTAAGATAAGATAAGTAAGATTTAAGACTTTTAAAATAAGATAAGAACACTATAAACGCCTAGTAGGACTAAGGTGGGAGCTAAGCTTAAGTTAAAAGCAAGCTTAGGATTAAGGATCTTATAGAACTAAGATTTTAATATATAAATAAAAACTATTAACAAGATTAAAAAGTAAGAAGACTTTAAGGATCCACTTATAAAACGCGAAAAAAAAGAAACTATAAAGAAATTTAGAGCTAGAATTACATTATGGCAAGAGCAGAAACTAGATAAGAAATTTAGTATACTAGGTTGTATAAGGGATAGAGCACCTATATAAAGAATTACTAATAGACCTAGAATAGGCATACCGAGAGCTAAGTGGTTTACTAAATTAGAAGAAGAAGAGGATCTAGGGATTTTAACTAGGTTTAAGGAATGATATATAAAAGGCTGTTACGATATAGTAATAAAGAGATACTTTCTTATAGATAAGCCGTATACACTCTAAAGGTTATACTAAAGATAGTATAAACAACAACACAATAATAAGTGGGAAGATTTCTATATATAGTTAGATGAAAAAGTTATCTAAAACCACCCGATTATAGAGAAGGCTATAACTTATATTAAAGAATCTAGAGGAGTAATTAGAGGACTAGAGAAGCGAGAGGTAAATTATAGTACCTGCGAATAAAGTTGTAACGCTTAAATTAATACAATAGAGGTTTAAACTTAAGGATAAAGACGAGCTAAGAGTTAACCTAAGACACTAAGTATATTACACGTTAGCGTGGATCGCATATATAGATAATATATATAATATGTATAGAGCACCTAAAGATAAGCACCAGAAATACTTAGTAAGGATATATTAGGCACCGGATAAAGTAAAGTATTAAAACGCTAAGTATATGCATAGTTGGCACCTAGTAGAAGTTTAAGGATAAGGGGGCTTAACACTTTAATTAGGAAAATTCCTTACAGAAGAATGCCTAGATGGATAATAGTGGTAGGAATGTCCTAAGAATACGTGTCTATAGTATATTAAAGACAAAAAGCAAACTAAATATTGGCTTAAGTTAAACTAAGTATAAACAGGATCTAGCAGCTAATAGTTAGGAAAAGTAGAGGCCTATAGGACTAGAAGGAGCTAATAGTAGAGCCTTAGACCCTTAAAGGAATTTAAAAATAATACCTAAATTTAAGAATTAAGTGGCAAGATTAGCAGTTTAAAGTATTAGTAGATAGTGGAGTAATAAGGAACTATATCTTACTAGTAGCAGTTAAAAGAATAGGGTTACTATATAGGAAAAAGGAGTATCCTTACCTATTAGTGATAATTTTAGGAGATCCGATAGCCTATAAAGGAGGCATTATTAATCTTAAAACAGGACCTATTTAGCTAACCATTAAAGGAAAATAAGTTAAGATATCTTTTAATATATTACTATTAGGAAATAATAAGGCAGTATTAGGAATGCCTTAGTTATAAAAATATAATCTAAAGATTAATTAGATTATAGGTTAGGTTAATATTAGAGATACTTAACGCCGTAAAATATAATAATAAACTAAGTTAGTATAGTACTAAGTGGGAGCGACCTATAAAGAAATAGAGAAAGGGCTAAGCTATATACTAAAGAGATACTATAAATATAGTAAAAAGTTATAGTTACTAGAAAGTGAAAAGTTATTAAAATACGTAGTATAAAACTATAAGATAGAGTTAAAAGTAGGAATAAGTCTAAGGTTCTTTCTAACCTATAAGCTTACTAAAGAGGAAGGTAGAGCATTAAAAGAGTTTATCTAGGAAAATCTATAAAAGGGATATATTAGACTATTATAATTATTAGCGGGTTATCTAGTACTATTTGTACTAAAGAAAAACGGTAAGCTAAGGCTATATATCGACTATAGACAGTTAAACAGTATTACTAGAAAGGATAGGTATCCTTTACCCTTAATTAGCGAAATTTAAGATAGGATAGGTAATGTATAAATCTTTATAAAGATAGATCTAAGATAGGTATACCATTAAATTAGAATTAAGAAAGGCAACGAATAGAAAGCAGTCTTTAGGTTAAAAGAAGGACTATATAAACTATTAGTTATGCAATTTAGGCTTATAAATGCACTAGTAACGTTCTAGAAGCAAATTAATAATATATTAGGAGAATACTTAGATAAATTTGTTATAGTATACCTTAACGATATTATTATCTACTTAATAACTAAGGAAGAATATAGAGAATACGTTAAATAGATCTTAAAGAGACTATAAAAAGAATATATGCTAGTAGCAATTAAGAAATGCAAGTTCTTTACTAAGAAGACCGATTTTATTAGATTTATTATTAAACTAGGTAAATTAAGTATAGACCTAAAGAAAATTAAAGCTATAGTTAATTGGTAAGAACTAGAGAATATTATATAGTTAAGATTGTTCCTAGGGTTTTGCAATTACTATAGGAGGTTTATAGCATAATGGTTAAAGAATATTAAGCCGTTTACTTAATTAATGAAGAAAGAGGAACTATAGATATAGGGAGATAAATAAAAAAAGTTATTTATAGAACTTAAAGAGTTGTTTACCTAGGAACCAATCCTTAAAATCTATTAACTAGGACTAGAGACGGTTGTAGAAATAAATATATTAGACTTTATACTAGGAGTATACTTTATATAGAAATATAAAAATGGATGGCATTTAGTAGTATATTATAGTTAGAAGATAACACTACCAGAGTTAAACTATAATATTTATAATAAGGAGTTATTAGGTATAGTTACAGTACTAAAGAAATAGAGAGCATTCTTGTAAGGTATAAAAAAAACTATTTATAGTTAAGATAGATTATAAAAACCTAATAGGATTCCTAATAATAAAGGAGCTTAACTAAAGATAGGTTAGATAGGCAGAAACACTTATAGATTACTATTTTAAGATTTAGTATACTAAGGGTACAAATAATACGCGAGTAGACGCTTTAAGTAGAAAAGCTAAACTATAGAATAACGAAAAGCTATTAGGGGCTTTACTGCAAAAAGATATAGATAGGTTAATTAGGTACAATTATCTAAAAATCGCAGCTACTTAGGAAAATAAATTAGAGAAAGTCTACAAAATACTAGAAAGCTTTTAGGTATAAAGAATTCTAAAAGTATAACTAAAAGATCTATAGATGGATATATACGAAAACTAAGAAGTGAAGTATATTCTAAGAAGTATAGTAGAATACTTTATAGAGGAGTTCTATAAAGGGGTAACTTAAGGACATAACGGAGCTATAGGCTTAGTATTGAGACTCTAAAAGGAGTATATTATTAATGGAATCTAAAGGATAGCTAGGAAGGTTACTAAAGAATATTTAGATTACTAAAGAAATAAACTAATAAGGCATAAGCTATATGGAGGGCTATAACCTATTAAAATACTAGAGAGACTATGGGAGGTTATATTATAGAACTTTATTATTAAGTTACTAAAGTTAAAAGATCTTATTACTGGATAAGATTATAACGCGATCTTAGTAATAGTAGATAAGCTTACGAAGTGGGGATACTTCATAGCATGTATAGAAGAAATATTAGTATAAAATATCGCTAGAATCTATATTAAAGAAGTATTTATAAAATATAAAGTATTAAGTAAGATTATATTAGATAGAGATCTAAGATTTATAGTAGCATTTTAGGAGGTATTCTTAGCGGAATAAGGAGTTAGAGCAGCAACTTCTATTATATATTATCCGCAGACAGATAGTTAAACGGAAAGATTAAATTAGACACTAGAGTAGTATCTAAGATACTATATTAATTACGTATAGAATAATTAGGTATTGTTATTACTAGTTATATAGTTTATATATAATATAACACTATAAGAAGGAATAGGTATATTACCATTTAAGGCAAATTATGGATACGAGCTAAGAATATTATTATTGCTATATTAAGTAAAGAAAATAAGTAGTAGAGCTAAGTAAAGAATAGAGACTTTAATAAATCTTTATATAGACCTTATAGAAATAGCAAAAACAGTATAGCAAAAAATAAAAAAGTATTATAATGCTAAGAGATCTAAGGGACTAGATCTTAAGGAGGGAGATAAAGTATAGCTACTATATAAAAATTTTAAGAGTTAATGACTAAGTAAGAAGTTAGACTATATTAAACTAGGACCTTTTAAAATTACTTAAAGAATTTTACCGGTTATATTTAAGTTAAACCTACCAGCCAAAATAAAGATCTACCCTATATAGTATATTACAATGCTAAAGCTAGTATATAGAAATATTAAGCTACCGGTTTATAAAGCAGATATGTATAAAGAATAAGAAGAGGACGAATAGTAGGTTTTAAAGATTATTAGTTATAAGGATATTAACGATAAAATATAGTATAAGGTAAAGTAAATAGGCTATAATAAGACTACTTAAGAGCCACTATAGAATTTAAAGAACGCTATAGGAAAGGTATAGGAGTATTAGAAGAAAATAGGTTAGGTAATATTAATAAAGAAAAATCACCAAAGAACGCGTTACCTAAGGGGGACTTAGGAAGAGCGACTATTAAACTACTCGGAGTTATTTCCTTTAAGGGAGGAGAGTTAGTTCTCTTATTACTAAGTTCCTGTAGACCTTATTTTATAAGTTTCCACTCCTTAAAACAAACTTTCTTACGTACTTTCTTAAGACGAACTAGCTAAGTAGACGTCGCGATGCGAGTATCTAGGGCCTTCTATTCTACATCTTAAGAACGCTTAAGCTTAGCAAGGGCCTACGCTAGGTTACCGTCTAACTTTATAGCGATAGTTTAAACACAAGACCCTATAACAAATTACTTAGGGAACTTAAAGACTATTAAGAGTTATAGGATGCGTATATTTAGCGTTAAAAGTAAAATAAACGTCATAAGAGAAACGAATATTTGCTTTAGTATACTCTAAGTAAGAGGATAGTTGCCGAGATAAAGGACTCGCTAGCGCAATATAAACTAACCCCTTTCTTATATAACGAGAATATAGAGATAGTATAATTTTACTAAGCGATAATATGGCAGCAATAGTGCGAGTACAACATTGCGCGTATAAAGAAGAAGAAGCTTTAGGTATAATAAGTAACAATATTAACCAAATTAATTAGACGGACATTACACCTCTAGTAGATAACTTAAAGATATTAGGAATCTTTAAGGATAAAGATAAAGAGGAGGGAGATAGTATTACGGACGCTTTAAGTACAATATTATAACTACTTAGAGAAGAGTTAGAAGAAGCTAGTTAGTTAATATAAGTACGGTCTAGGATGGAACCCGTAGAACTATATAATAAAGGATAGTAAGTAAGTTATATAATATGCTACGTATTAAATAAGAGGAATAAGAGGAACTTATATACCTTATATATAACACGTATATTATATATAAGAAGGATTTTATAGAAGTATGGTTGTGTATTTAAGGACCCTTAATCCCTACCTAGATAGTTCCTTCCTTATAGTAATTCTTAGAATATAATTAGAGTTAATCTATTAGGCAACTACTCCACTAGTTATTATTACGTTGTTAACTTACTTATAATACCTACACACTTAGCCTATTAATAGGACCCACCGTAATACCTGCTACAAGGTTCCGTTATAGTAAATCTTAGTTTTACTATTAAGTAAACTATATAATATAGTATTATAACTTATATACTTCTAATATATATAGCCTATTTATAAAAGCATTATAATATCCCTATTAGTTCTATAATATATTTACTATATTACTAAAATATAATCTATAGAAATAATACAAGCTTTAGATTTAATAGATACTAATATAGAAAATAATTAATTATTATAAGTAAATAGATAAGAGAGAATTAAAAGGCGTTAAATATACGCCTTAATACTTCTTTATACTAGCTAGTTATCTATACTCGCTATCTTAGCAATAAAGGCTATCTTAATAATAGAATAAGGTAAGATTACAGACTTGAAGCTATAATGCTCTACTAAATATAGATATTGTCACGGGAGTCACCCACGTACGTTCGTCCCGTAATACTTACACACGTCCTATAACTACCCCTATTTCTTTAACTACGTTAACTTAACCTATTCTATTTCCTTATCTAAATGTCTTTATATTAACTACGCATAGTTACGCGTATATAGCCTTCTTAATTACTACCTCGTTTAGTATATTATATTCTAGTTTATGCCTACTTCCGTAACAGATATATATTATATTATATTTTAGGCCTTAAAGTCTCTATATACTAAATTCTAGTTAATAGCTTTATACCTATATATTAATATATTAGCTAATTAGGAAGTATACGCGAGTAGCTAGGTCTAGTTTATATAAAAGATTGTATTTTTTTTAATTAGTATTTTTTTTATAGGTGTGCTTATTATATGCTAGTTCCTATAGGGCTATTATCTAGTATTTTTCTAGGTCTAGGCTATTAAATAAAGGGCGAGTTACTGTTAGGTGAAACCTAAGTAAATAGTTATATAGCCGTAAGGTATGGGCGACCCTGGGGCAACCCAGGGGTGACTTGCCCGTAAGGCACGTGCGCTATACATACCTAGGGAAAACCCTTCCTACCTCGCACATAGACTCTTCCTTTTCCCTTAAGGATTCGTCTCTGTCTATACAATATACCTATTATTCTATTATTAGACTCCCTATCTATATTCTTACCTTATATTTAAATCCTTACTAATCCCCTTAGGAGGATAGCCGGTTTAATTTTTCTATAATGCCTTTAAAAAGAAAACTAACGCCTACACCTAACGGTAATACGCTAGCGACGCGACTGTAAAATGCCTTAGGATCTAGTATAGACGAAACCTCTAGAAGCACACTAGTAGCATTTAAGCCACCTTCTAAACCTTAAAATAATTAAATATCTATAAATGCTAGAGACTAGTTTAACTTATATACCTAGGCTTAATAGGAGCTTAGTAAGGTTACTAGCGTCCTACCTAATACCGCTAATATAAAGGAGCTAGATAAGCTAGCTAAGAAAATAGCCAACTTATAGAGTATTATTAATTTAATAAAGCCCTCCCGTTGCCTTGTTAGTAAAGAGTATAAGTTATATAGCGAACGTATACGCCGAATAAATCTTAATGCCCTAGTTAAAAAGTTACTACCTAATATTAGCGGTACTACTTAACAGTATTTTAACCGGTGGATCGCCGCAGTTAAAACCCGATTTAAGGTTAATAACGCTAACTATAACTATAAGTAATGCACGCGCTAGGCCATTAAAGGTTTTATAAAAGAGAAAACAATTACCTAATTAGTTTATTGCCGGTTAGGCACTAAGGATAAGTGTCCTTTACTATAGGATAAGTTTAAGACTATAGTCTATGTCACAGTACGTGCCGACTGTCAAGGTACGAGGTACGAGGTAACTGTATATCATTGACAAACGATGTCGTGTGAGGATCTATGTAGGAGATGAGGCGGTATATATACACGTCGCTTAGGGGTCAGGTCTATGCTCGTGTCATGACAACACTGAGTCAAAACAACGTGTTAGGTTAGTGCCGTGACAGTCTAAGACCAGATTAGGAACCCTATAGTAAGACGCTTTAATAACGCTATAATATACTATATAGCTATTATAAAGGAGAACTAGAGGTTTAATGTTTTCCTAACCTATATATATAGCTTAAAGGACCTCTTCTTATATACCCCTTTTGTTAATCCTAAACAATAGGTAGACTTTTAGTTCTTATATCTCCTAGCCTACCTATAAGCAGAGCTTTTCCGCTAGAACTTTACCTAATAGGTAAAAACTGCTAAAGACCTCTTTAACGAAATCCGCTATATAGAGCAATTACTTAATACTATAAAGCTCGCAAAAGATCGCGTAAGTAATAGCGGTAAATTATCGTATATAAAGCGCGGTTGTAGTATAAGCTTTATAGAGTTAGGCTTAGGGAACAAAACCTAAAAAGGGTGACGCTTTTTTAAGTAAACTCCTAGGGAAACTACCTAAAAGCTAGATAGCTTAGGGGACTTCTTAAACGCTAGTGCTACGTAGGCAAGTTAAAGGACCATAGGTAGCTACTGTAAGGAACACTAGAAGCAGGCTAATAAAGAGAAGTCGGCTCGGCCTTTGGAAAACCTAAAGCCCTAATAGCGTATCTCTTTTAACTGCAACTAGGGCCTAATATAGAGGGAAAAAAGAAACGCATTATGGTATATATTGCGATAGATATGCCCTAGGGTAAAGTCCGCCTATATACTTTATACAATAATAGGTACCAAATTAACCTTATTAATTAAGACGTCGTTTATAGGTTTAACCTACCTATATACTACGCGCTATGTTTATATAAACCTATTATACATTTCCTTAATAGCAACTAGATAATAATTTAGGATACTTATAATCTAACGGTTACTACTAGCGACTCCTAGGGTACCTCTCGCACTATTAGTCCGCAGACCTTTTAGGGCGGCTTATTTAATAGTTACGATATAGTTCTTAAATAGGATTAGCTCGCGGAAGCAGATCTATTAATTAGCTTCCATTCTAGATAGTTTATCTAAGGTACTTTGGACCCTAGACGCCTCTAAATAGTTACCCTTAATACTCTCCTAGCAGATATTAAGGCTGGCAAAATAGTCTATTTACTATAGCTAGAAGACTCCTTTTTTATACTAGTTATAAATATAATAGAGGACCTATTATTGCTGGCAGCGAGTACCTATGTAGACCCTCTAGACGTAGAGATACTGGTTATAAATATAGTAAAGGACTTACCGTTACTAGCAGTAAGTACCTATAAAGACCCTCTAATGCTAGCGCAGATTACCTATATATAAGGGGGAGGTAATTAAAACCCTAAAACTATTAAGTATACTGCAGTAAAGCTATATACACTCTTAGTGTAAGTATACCTATAAAACGCATATTAGCTGCACCCTTTTCTTTACTAGCTCCTAGAAGCACACTACTACGCAATAATTACTTCGACCTCTGTAGCCCCTAGCTTACTAGATATATATAAGAAGGAAATTAATATCTTTTTAAATAAGCTAGTAAGTATACTACTGTAGAACTCTAAGTATAACCATACAATTAACTTAGAAGAAGGCAAAACGCCACTATAAATGCCCCTCTATAACCTCTTATAAAAAGAGTTATAAATCTTATAAGAGTACCTAAATAGTGCTCTTAAAAAGGGCTGGATTAGGCCTAGCAAGTTACCTACTAGAGCGCCTATCCTCTTTATACTAAAAGCAGACGGTATAATACGGCTATACGTTAACTATAGACGCCTAAATAAGATTACAATTAAAAATTGGTACCCCCTACCGCTAGTTAGCGAACTCTTTAATAGGCTTAGCTATACAAAGATATTTATAAAGCTAAATCTTTATAATGCGTACTATAGGATTTATATTAAAAAGGGAGATAAATAAAAGACCGTATTTAAAATACGCTATAGTTACTTTAAGTACCTAGTAATACCCTTTAGTTTTACTAACGCCCCTATGACTTTCTAAAGCTATATTTATAAATCTCTAGAAACCCTAGTAAATACTATCTATATAGTTTACCTAGATAATATTCTTATCTACTTAAATAATAAGGACAAGCACGTTAAGCACGTTAAGCAGGTACTGCGATAGCTTTGCGCTTGGGGCCTATACGCCAAACTATTAAAATATATTTTTATACTAAGAACGTTAAGTTCCTAGGCTTTATTATTACCCCTAGGGGTATTTTAATAAACCCTAACCGCGTAAAAGCTATTAAGGAATAGCCTAAGCCTAAGTCCTATAGGGACATCTAGGTTTTCCTTAGCTTTGCCAACTTCTATAGGCGATTTATCTAAAACTACTCGGATACTATATACCCCCTATATATATATCTTACATAGGCATATCGCGACCCAACGTTAGATAGGGAGAAGAAGAAAAAGCATAAGTTAAAAGGGCCCACTAAATGGTATTAACCTTAGTTCTAGCCTAATAATGTATAGTAGGCGTTCCGTAAGCTACGCGCTATATTTATATAGGCTTCTCTACTTCACTACTTTAACCCTAATTTACCCCTAATAGTAATTACTAACGCTTCTAACTATACCTATAGTGGTATACTTCTATAGCCTTTAGGGTAGAAAGATTAACTCTACTAGCACCTAATTGCTTATTATGGTTAGAAGCTTACTAGCCTAAAAGTATAGTATAATACGTATAACAAAGAACTACTCGCTATAGTATAATACTTTAAAATGTAGCGCCATTACCTTAAATACGCCGCGTATATAACGCGCGTGCTTTACAATTATAATAATCTTAGGTACTTTATAACCACTAAGAGCTTATCTACTTACTAGGCCTAGTATATTAAAGAACTAGCTAAGTTTAATTTTAAGATTAAATATAAGCTAGGTAAGATAAATCTTACTAATATACTATCCTGGCGCCCGAATTATACTAAAGGCTTTAAAGATAGTAGTAAGAGGATAATCCTTAATGCTATACTACCTATATTGTAGCAAAAGTTGCGAGTTATAGGCCTTATAGGTGGCCCTAGTGCTACTATACTAAACTAGTAAGTAGCATATATATAGTATATAAGCGACCCTTATAAACTTGGCGCCGGCGGACTAGAGCGTCCTACTATTCTCTCTAAGACTACTTTAACTAACCTAATAGCGCTTAACCCTAAGGAAAACCCCTTAGCCTAGGCTATGGTCCCCTATAATAACCCGGCGAGTTACCTACGCATTATACGTTACTTTACTGGCACTAACTTTACGTAGAGTCTCGTGCTATGGTAAGAGGTAGTAGTAGCTACTTTAGCCAAAATGGTGTTTATGGAATAACCCCCTAAGTTACTAGTTAATTTTATTTATAGAGTATAAAAAAGGGACGCCTTTATACGCTCTATATATAATTAGTTAACTTAGGGATAAGTTTCTACCGGTAATAAGAACTGTACCCTTAATAATTAAGGACTCCTAAGGTAAAATACTAAGGTCTAGGTGCTAAATTGTATACTACTATAATAGGAGATCCTATAGGCGGCCACTATAGTTTTAACTATACTTTTAAGGTAATTACGCGAAAGTATACTTAGAACGGCCTTACCTAGGACCTCTATAAATACCTAGATAATTATAATACCTACTAACACTCTAAATTGTAACGGAACCTTATAGCAAGTACTACGGTGGGTTCGTTATTGGGCTAGGTATATAGGTAAAGCAAATTAAGTCAACAACGTAATAATAACTGGTGGAGTGGTTGCCTAACAGATTAACTCCAATTATATTCTAAGAATTACTACGAGAAAGGAACTATCTAGGTAGGGACTAAGGGTCCTTAAATACACAACCGTACTCCTAAGAAAGTTGTTGCTCTATCTGCTCTGTCTGCTCTGTTCGCTCTATTATAGATCTCGCAGATTATACAGATTATACAGATTATATCACGTGACCTTGCTTACCATTCCTCGTCATATGGTTCCACGGGTTCCAACCTAGACCGTGCCTGTATTAACTAACTAGCTTCTTCCGACTCCTCTCCAAGTAGTCGTAACATCGTACTTAAAGCGTCCGTAACACCATCTCCCTCCTCTCCATCTTCGTCCTCGAAGATACCTAGCATCTCCAGGTCGTATACTAGAGGTGTGCGTAAAGATTCATCAAAGTCTCCATTCTTTGCTTGGCTTTGCTACTTGTCTTCTTTGCTTAACGTGGCGATAATGATGTTCTTAGCTTATATCCATAATTCGCCTTAAATGGTGACGTGCCTATTCCTTCTTATGGTGTTGCATTGTATATAAACTATGTAACTGGTAATAGTAATACCTAATTGTTCTGTGCGTAATTGATATAGTGCCTTAGATACTGCTCTAGTGTCTAGTTTAATCTTTTCGTTTAACTGTCTGTCTGCGGATAATATGCGGTGGAAGTTACTGCTTGAACCCCTTGCTCTGCTAAGAATACTTCCTAGAATACTACTATAAATCTTAGATCTCTGTCCGATATAATCTTGCTTAGTGCTCTATATCTTGCGAACACTTCTTTAACATAGATTCTAGCGACATCTTCCGCTAAGATTTCCTCTATGCATGCTATAAAGTATCCCTACTTTGTTAGCTTATCTACTATTACTAAGATTATGTTATAATCTTATCCGGTAATAGGGTCTCTTAATTTTAGCAACTTAATAATAAAGTCCCACAATATAACTTCCTATGGTCTCTCTGGTATTTTAATAGGTTATAGCCCTCTATATAGCTTATACCTCGTTAATTTATTTCTTTAGCAATTTAGATATTCCTTTATGACTTATCTTGCTAGTCCCTAGATTCTATTAATAATGTACTCTTCTTATAGTCTTAACACTAAGCCCGTAGCTCCGTTATGTCCTTAAGTTAGTCCCTTATAAAATGACTTAATAAACTCCTTTGCAATAGACCTTGGTACGTATATTACTTCTTAGTTTTCGTACTACTCTAAGTCTGGATCCTCTGCCTGTGCTTCTTAGATCTTTTATAACCATTTACTCTCTAGTAATTTATGGGTCTAATTAGTTTCTCTTATTACTGCGATTTTCGGATAGTTGTATCTAATTAATCCGTCTGTATCTTTTCGCAGTAAAGCCCCTAATGGCTTTTTGTTATTCTATAGTTTAGCTTTTCTACTTAGAGCATCTGCTCGTGCATTGTCTGTACCCTTGGTATGCTAAATCTTAAAATAGTATTCTATAAGCATCTCTGCCCATCTAACTTATCTTTAATTAAGTTCTTTTGTTGTTAGGAACCCCATTAGGTTCTTATAATCCGTTTTAACTATAAATAGTTTCTCTATGCCTTGTAAGAATGCTCTCTATTCCTAAAGTACTATAACTATACCTAATAACTCCTTGTTATAGATGTTATAGTTTAGTTCTGGTGGTATTATCTTCCGACTATAGTATGCCACTAGGTGCTATCCATCCTTATATTTCTATAGGAAGCACGCCCCTAGTGTAAAGTCTAATACATCCGTTTCGACCACTATCTCTAACTTTAGTTAGTAGATTTTGAGGATTAGTTCTTAAGTGAATAACTCCTTAACCTCCTTAAATAGTTTCCTCTGTTCTTTTCTCTATACCCAAGGTTCTTCTTTCTTTATTAATCTTATAAATAGCTTGATGTCCTTTAACTATTGAGCTATAAACCTTCTATAGTAATTACAAAACCCTAGAAATAACCTTAACTATATTATATTCTCTAGTTCTTACTAATTTACTATAGCCTCGATCTTCTTTGGATCTATACTAAGTTAGCCTAGTTTAATAATAAATCCGACGAAATTGGTCTTCCTAGTGAAGAACTCGCATTTCTTAATTGCTACTGGTATCTGTTCTTTTTATAGTCTCTCTAAAACCTATTTAATGTGTTTTCCGTGCTCTTCCTTATTTATTAAGTAGATAATAATATCGTTAAGGTATGCTATAATAAACTTATCCAAGTATTTTCTTAATATATTATTAATACGCTTCTAGAACGTTGCTAGTACGTTTATAAGCCCGAATTGTATAACTAATGGCTTATATAGTCCTTCCTTTGACCTAAAAGCTGCCTTCTATTTATTGCCTTCCTTAATTCTAATCTAATGGTACGCCCATCTTAGATCTATCTTTGTAAAGATTTATGCATTACCAATCCTATCTTAGATTTCGCTAATTAAGGGTAAAGGATACCTATCCTTTCTAGTGATACTATTTAACTGTCTATAGTTAATGTATAGCCTAAGTTTTCCATTTTTCTTTAGGACGAATAGTACTGGATAACCCGCTAATAACTGTGATAGTCTAATATATCCCTTTCGTAAGTTCTCCTAGATAAACTCTTTAAGTGCTCTTCCTTCCTCTTTGGTAAGCTTATAGATTGGAAAGAACCTTAGACTTATTCCTGGTTCTAATTCTATTTTATAGTCCTATGCTGTATATTTTAACAGCTTTTCACTTTCTGGTAACTATAGTTTCTTACTGTACTTGTGGTATCTCCTTAGTACATAACTTAGTCCTTTTTCTGTTTCCTTATAGGTCGCTCCTACTTAGTACTATACTAACTTGGCTTATTATTGTATCTTATAGCGTTAAGTATCTCTAATATCGACCTAACCTGTAATCTAATCGATTTTTGGATTGTATTTCTGTAACTAAGGCATTCCTAACACTGCTTTATTATTCCCTAATAGTAATATATTAAAAGACATTTTAACTAGTCTTCCTTTAATGGTTAGCTGAATAGGTCCTATTTTAAGATTAATAATGCCTCCTTTATAGGCTATTGGATCTCCTAAAATCGTTACTAATAGGTAAGGGTGTTCCTTTTGTCTGTATAGTAACCCTATTCTTTTAACTGCTATTAGCGAGATATAGTTTCTTATTACTCCACTATCTATTAATGCCTTAAACTACTGATCTTACCATTTAACTCGTAAATTTAGGTATTGTCCTTAAATTCCTTTAAGGGTCTAAGGCTCTACTACTGGTTCCCTCTGGTCCCGTGGGCCTTTACTTTTCCTAACTATTAGCTGCTTGATCCTATTTATACTTAGTCCAACTTAGGCCAATACTTAGTTCGCTTTTTGTCTTTAATATACTATAGATAGGTATTTTCTGGATATTCCTACTATTATCGTCCATCTAGGTATTCTTCCGTAAGAAATCTTCCTAATTAAAGTATTAAGTCTCCCTGTTCTTAAACTTCTACTAAATGCCAACTATATATATACTTAGCGTTTTGGTATTTCGCCTTATCCGTTATCTAATACATTCTTATTAAATACTTTTAATTTTTATTCTTTGGTGCTCTATATATATTATACGTATTATCCACGCATGCTATCTATAATAGTATATAATAAGCTTAATGTTTTAGGTTAACTCTTAGCTTGTCTTTATTTTTAAGTTTAAACCTTTCTTGTGTTAATTTAAGCGTCGCGACTTTGTTTATAGGTACTAAGATTTACCTCTTACTTCTCTAGTCCTCTAATTACTCCTTTAGATCCTTTAACGTTATAATTAAGGCTCCCTTAATATAAGTTATAGCCTTCTCTATAATTAGGTGGTTTTAAATAACTTTTTTATCTAACTACATGTAGAAATCTTCCTACTTATTATTATGCCTTTACCTATACCACTTTTAGTACAGTTACTTAAGTATATACGGTTGGTCCGTAAGGAAGTATCTTTTTATTACTGCGTCGTAACAACCTTTAGTGTGTTGTTCCTTAAACCTAGTTAGAATCCCTAGATCCTCTTCTTGTTCCAGTTTAGTAAGCCACTTGGCCCTTAGTATGCCTATTTTCGGCCTATTAGTAATTCTTTGTACTAGCGCTCTGTCCCTTATACGTCCCAATATGCTAGATCTTTTATTTAGTTTCTGTTCTTGCTATAAGGTAATTCTCGCTCTAAATTCCTCTATAGTTTCTTTTCTTTTGCGTCTTGCGAGTAGATCCTTAAAGTCTTTATGCTTTTTAATTATAGTATTAAATTTTTAATCTTTAGGCTGAATACTGCGTTCCCCTGGTAAGTCTTCTGGGTCTATATATTGGTCTCCTAATCTAACTGCTGTTTATATTATAGATTCTCTAATCTATAACGAAGCTCCTTACCTCTTGCCTATGGGTGTCCTTATTTATACTCTAAAATCTTGGTCCCTTAGATTCTTTAATCCTAAGCTTACTTCTAACTTAAGCTTAGCTCCCGCCTTAGTCCAATTAGGCGTCCGTAGTGTTCTTATCTTGTCTTAAGAGTCTTAAATCTCACTTATCTCGTCTTAAGAGTCTTATGCCTGTGGGAAACTCTATCCTAAGCTTATTTGTATATTTCTGAACTAAGCTACTACCCTACTCTATTGGTTTTTGTCCGTTGTGGGTCCTTAGGTGTGCCTTATTTTGTCTTAAGAATCTTAGTTATCTCTTATCTCGTCTTAAGAATCTTAAGCCTTTGGCCTTTTGCCTTTATTAAGTGGTAAGCTAGCACTAGCAGTCGTCTGCTTACTTAATTATCTTTAGATATTACTTTTTCCGTCTTATAAAGCGATGGATACCGTATCTAATAGTGTTATAGTGCCCGTTACTAAACCTTACTCTATAGCGGTTTCGGTCTCTACTTTTATCGCGTTATTAAGGTTTAGATACCCCTAGTTAGCTCCCTTACTATCCTTATCGCTATTAATTAATAAGTACTCTAACTCTATTATTATTGTTACTAATTTTTGTCTATATATTACTGTAATATCTTAATCCAGCTTATAGAGTTAATCTTATTCTTTATCTAACTCTTAAGTCCCTTTAAGTTTTCTTAACTCTGGTTCTTGTGGCTAATAGCTTACGCTATACTTAGCGTCTTTATAAATTTGGTATGCGTTATTATAACAAAACGCGAAACTTCTAATTAAACACTCTTTTGTTCCTTGTAGTATACTATTATCCCTCTATACGTATATATCTTCTACTATTAGTCTAGTTCCCTTTATTATATAGTAACTTTAACTATCTTTATAATCCCTTACGAAATAACCTTATTTCCTATAATTTATATAAGCTCTATCTCTAAACTACTAACTCTATTATAGAGTCCGCCTAAACGTCTTCTACTAATAAGATTCCTGGTTTGGCCTATGCTCCTTAGTCCTATAATTACTAGATCCTTAACCTCTAGGTTTCTATAGTTTCTTATTTTATCTCTTATAGGTTTCTTTAGTACCGCTTAGGTCTATTGGCTCTGCGCCATACCATAGTTTTTAACTTGGCTTTTATTGTTGCGTATTCTACGCCTTATATAACTATAGAACTCTGTCCTAACCCTTTTTAGCCTATTCCCTTTAGAAGATCCTATTGTTAATCTTAATCGCCTAATTAATTAATTCCCTTAGGGTGTCCGCATTTTCTATCAGAATAATTGCGTCCTAGACTTTAGCCTTAAGTCCCTATTTATACTGTGCTATAAGCGCCCTATTATTCCATTCGACCTATATAGTAAGTGTTTAAAACTATGTCATATACTTAATTACTAAAGTTCGCTGTATTAGGTTTTAAAGCTTTTTCTTTACTGTTGTCGTTGCTTCTGGGTCCCCGAATATCTATATTAATTATTCCGCGAATCCTGCCTAGCTAGAAAACACAAATTGTACCTCTTAATTAGTAGTAGTTATTCCGTTAGTCTATATTTCCATTAAGTAGGGTTTAAACTATTTAAGTACCCGTCCTATTAAGAATAGTCCTGCGTAGGCTATCTGATCTATTATTATGGCTAACTTAGCCCCTTCTTGTATAACTTTAAAATGTATTTATATAAGAAATCCTTTAAGCTTTAATCTCTTTCCTAAGAATCGTTTAATTAAAGGTAACTTAACCTTTACTACTCTAATTCCATTAAGTCTTTCTTTAAGTGTTTAGTTGTTCTCGTTTAACTTATTAATAATTTCCTATAACTGCCCGACCGTAACTGGTTGTAAGTTAGTATCTTATATACTTGTATCTCTACTTGTCCTTAAAGTGGTTGCTTTTATTAACGGCGTTATAGTGGCTGCTTTTGGTAGCATGTTGTTTAACTTCTATATTTATTACTGTAACTAGGTAGTAATTATATAACGGAACCTTGTAGCAAGTACTACGGTGGGTTCGTTATTGGGCTAGGTATATAGGTAAAGTAAATTAAGTTAATAACGTAATAATAACTAGTGGAGTGGTTGCCCAATAGATTAACTCTAATTGTATTCTAAGAATTACTACGAGGAAGGAACTATCTAGGTAGGGACTGAGGGTCCTTAAATATACAACCGTACTCCTAAGAAAGTTATTACTCTATTTGCTCTATCTACTCTATTCGCTCTGTTATAGATCTTGCAGATCATACAGATTATATAGATCACATCACGTGACCTTGCTTACTATTCCTCGTTATATGGTTCCACGGGTTCTAACTTAGACCGTGCCTGTATTAACCAACTAGCTTCTTCCGACTCCTCTCCAAGTAGTTATAACATTGTACTTAAAGCGTCCGTAACATAAATCGCGTCGCTATAAACCCTATAGTAAGCTATAGCCTCTTTAGGTCCCCACCTAAGCCTAATAGTATTATTTACTTAACTTTATTATAGATCTCCTAAAGTCCAAGACTCCTACTAGCGTAGAGTATAACTCCGTCCTTATTCTTATAGACTATTTTATAAAACTAGTGCGCTACTATCTAGTGTATAAGATAATTAATGCTATACAACTCGTAGAACTCTTATTTAGAGTCTTTATATAAATAGGACCTCTAAATAATATCGTCTCTAATAGGGGTAGTATATTTATAAGCAAGTACTAGAGCACTATATACTACTATCTCCGCGTTTAATATAAACTTAGCACCGTATTTTACCCGTAAATAGATAGTTAGACAGAGTATTAGAACTAGGAGCTTAAGGTATACCTATATATATTTATAAACTGGGAATAGTCTAACTAGGCCTTCCTACTTAAAGAAGTAGCCTTTACCTATAACTCTAAGGTCTATACCATAATAAAGCGTTCCCTTATTAAGCTTGCCTATAGCTAGCTACTAAACGTCCCGGATAGAGTCCTAGATAGTATTTAAGACGCCTAATAAGGTAAGGAGGGGTCTAAGTTAATAAATATTAAACTTATAAAGACGTATTTATAACGCCTACGCCTTATATATAAGGTAGCGGCGGCGTTAATAATACGCCTAACAGCTTTAGGCAAAATACTATAATCGTTACTATTTGGCTAAGCATTTCGCCGTTAGTAAACGAGTCCTACTCTTCTCTAAGAATATTTACACAAAACGTCCCTATAAAAAGCTTAACTATAAGTTTATAGGACCGTTTTAGATCCTAGAGTATATAGGGCAGTAAGTATATAAGCTAGAGCTTCTACCTACTATAGCATGGCTCTACCTAGTCTTTTATATCTCCTTACTAGAGCCTTATAGGTTATGCCTTAGGTTTTAACCCCTAGCAATAAAAGAGCTTAAGGAAGGCAGCTAGGAAGTAAAAGCAATTGTTGCCTACTAGGATTGTGCTAGATAACCATAGTACCTTATTAAATAGCTAGGATGGCTAAATAAGTATAATAAATGGAAATACGAGATAGAACTTAAGAATTATTAATAATTATTAGATAAGTACTATAAGCGGGACACCCTAGCCTTATAGCCGAAGCGCAGGCGAAAAGTAAGCGCCGCTATTAAAATATAACTTATATTAAAGTAAAATAGAGGATATTCTAAGGAATTAAAGAATAAGTAATAATTGCTATAAGAACTGCGGCGTATATATAGGGTAAAGTTTTAATTTATTAATATTCTATATAAGCTACACTCTAATATAACCTAGTAATGCTAGTGACTTATAAGTGAGGCTACGGCGTATACTAGCAATAAAGCTTAATTTAGAAAGCACCCTTTTTAGACCTAGTTTATTACTCTATACTAGCTAAGCAGATTACTTATATATTAGAGAATAGGCCCGTTTATAACCGGGGTCTATTTAACTAGGGTTTACCACCTATTAGTAACCCGCTAGTAGTAACCTATATTAATAACTTACACTATTCTATATATATACTATATAGATAACGCGTAAGGCTAAAGCATAGATTAGCGGCGGATTTAATAGGTATATAGCCTTACTGTCCTAAACCTGGCTATATATAAGTAACCTATAACCTACCTATAAAGTATATACGGCGCTACGCCGGTATAGCGTAAGGCTAAAGTAGGGTTAGTAGTGTGTTTAATAGATATATAGCTTTACCGTCTATAAATCTGGCTATATATAAATAACCTATAACTAACCTATAAGGTACTAGTGACCTACCTATATAAGTAAGCTTTTAGAATATTTCTGGTCTACTAAATTTAGGTAATAGTATTAAGCTCTACTAGCTCTACCTATTAAATAAACTAATTAGGATTTTCTATACCAGGTATATAAAATCGCTACTAGCTCGGTTAAATATAGGGGAGTTTTAGCAAGGCAAATCTAACTAATTAAATAACTTTAACCGCTAGTTAAAGTTCCTTAATATCTTCGCGCCGCGTAGGTATACTACCTATCTCTCTATACACAAAATTAAAACGCTCTTTTCCCTCCAAATTTTTTCCTTACTAAGGTTTTTTATAGGGTTTTATTAAGGCTTAAGTATATAAAGGATTGGGGACAACCCTTTTTAAAGGGGGGGGCATTATTAGGTAAAACCTAAGTAGATAGTTATATAGCTGTAAGGTATAGGCGACCCTAGGGTAACCTAGGGGTGACTCGCCTATAAGGTATGTGCGCTATATATATCTAGGGAAAACCCTTCCTACCTCGCATATAGACTCCTCCTTTTCCCTTAAGGATTCGTCTCTGTCTATACAATATACCTATTATTCTATTATTAGACTCCCTATCTATATCCTTACCTTACAGTTACTCTATAGTTTAAGTATCCGCAGTTATATTATACTATTATTAACCCTTTAATAACTTATTTAGTGACTTATAGGTGTTTTCTATTTATATTTAGGGCGTCTTATCTAAAGCCGCTATAGTTAGGATTCTCTACTAAGATAGGTCCCTAGCCGCATTAGTACTACATTATAGATATCCTATACCCTATTTTACTATTAGTTAGATAGATACTTCTCCTACTAGGGTAGGTACCCTAGCTCTCTTCTATTATACAACTATCTACCTACTATTATTTATCCTGCTTATCTCCTTCTCTATATATATATTTCCCTATAATATAGCTAAAATCTAATATAGATAGGCTTATTTTTCCCTAGTAGCTTCTAAGTATACCTAGTAGGTTTTATATACTATCTTCTACTATACTTTATATTCTTTACTGCAATTTACGTATCTAACTCTCTTATCCTTAGTATTATAGGTATTAGTATACTCTCCGCACCTCGCATCCTCCTATATACACTTTAGGTATATCCCTACTATAAATATCTAAAGCATTATTAGACTTAGACTCTATAGTAGTATAATCGGGCTTTATATTAAAGACTATCTATAACTACTCCCTTATAGGCTAATATTGCTTATATCTCTTAGGTTAGTAGGCTAATTATTAAGGTGCCGCGCGTTTTAACCCTTTAGAACTCTAGTAATTCCCCTATATATATTATATATTCTTTATTAAGCTATATAACCTTTATAATCCTCTAAATAAGCTATATATTTATAGTGCTTTACTTACTTTTTCTACTTATATATTAAGGGGTACTCCTATAACTTTAACTAGGTAATTTTAGTAAAGGATCTTATACTTAGGGGTGTCTCTTTAATCCTTTACCTACTAGTTAGGGAGTATAACCTCTATATCTCCGCTATATAGAACTCTTACTACTATTACCCTTAGTATATATGCTTTAATTAATATAAGAATCTATTTTAGTTCCGCGCCTACTACCTTTAGTATTCTAACCCTAACTATAGCTCTAACTAGTACTACGCTAGGTATACGCTAGAGGGTTACTAGTTAGGCGCTTATAATAATATTAGCCTATAATAGCTTTACTGCCTATACTGCTAGTATTCCCTATAATTCTATAGCGTCCTTAATACGTCTAAGGCTATTCTATACTGCATTTTAGTTTCTATTATACTTTATCTAAAGCTCCTAAGCAATTTAGCCTACTTATTAAGCTACCCGCACTACCCCTATACGTAAATATTTATTACCTCCCTTTTTTAAGATCTTTCTTAATATCTTTTAGAAGGTTTATTAGTTTCTACTATCTCTAGTCGTTGCCCTTTAGTTGTTGTAATTATATCGCCCCCTATTAGGTTTGTTGTAGTATTGTAGTTTTCTATACAGCGTCTATCCTTTAAGTCTGCTACGATCCTCCTATATCGCGTAGGCCTTTTAGCTATACTATATATTAGTTCTAGGGAATAATATGCTGTGGGTTTAATTGGAGATGGTTATTTTTTAATTAGAGGATTAATGGGCGTGTTTTAGTGCTATAGCAGCTTTTTATCTAATAATACATTTCTGTTTATCTACTCTATATAGTATATTGTAATACTAGAGCTAGTATATAGGAATATTAAGCTACTAGTCTATAAGATAGATATATATAGAGGGCAAGAAGAAGATAAACAGTAGGTTTTAAAGATTATTAATTATAAGGGTATAGATAATAAAATATAGTATAAAGTAAAGCAAATAGGCTATAATAAGACTACCTAAGAGCTACTAGAGAACCTAAAATATGCTATAAGAAAGGTATAGGAGTATTAGAAGAAAATGGGTTAAGTAATATTAATAAAAAAGGATTATTAAAGAACGAGTTACTTAACGGGGACCTAAAAGAATTAGCTACTAAGGTATTTAGAGTTATTTCCCTCTCTATTAGAATAGAATCCCTTTTTTATCCTCTTCCAGTTTATAAAGGCCTTATTTAGTAAGACGCCACTCCTTTAAATAACCCGTCTTATAACCCTTTTTAAGACAGAGTAGCTAAGTATGACTAGCTAATTAAGCGTTAAATACTTGCCGCTCTTTAGCATAAATACGCTCCCTATTATCTTAAAGTTTTTATACCTTAGTAAGAGCTAAGGTAAGTTTGCCCTTAAGATAAAAGGCCTTAGATTAAATATAAGACTCTATAATAGATTAGATAAGGTACTAAACGCCTATAAAATATATTAGAAACAGATTAAACATTATAAAACGATTGTTTATTTAATTTTATATACTTAGTATATAAAGAAGGTTGGTAACTAAACGGAGCCGCGATTATAATATATTTTAGCACTTTCTCTATATAATGAGAATAGGACGGTATAAATTTACTAAGTAATAGTATAGTAGTTACCAGCCAATTATAATAATTAGATAATAAGGATCTAATAAAAGGTATTATAAATTAAGAAGGTTATTAAATTAAAGAGGGAAATACTATACCTCTAATTAATAATTTAGAGATAGGAGATGTCTTTAAGGATAGAGATAAAAAGGAGGGAGATGGTATTACAGACCTTATATTAGTAGTAGTAGAATTATTAAGAAGAGATATAAATAGGTTAGTTAAGATAATATAGGAGGCATTAGAACTAATTAAGCTATAGGATAAAGAGTAGCTAAGTTATATAATAAGTTATAAGATTATAACTTAGTATGTAGGTATATAAGTATATAAGTATATATAACGTACTAACGTATTAATATACTACTAGTAAGTACATTTCCTAGGAGTTAGATTATATATTTAAAGGACTATCCCTTAACCCGTCAAGGCCCTTAGCATAAGTGGTCCGTGCGGAACATTGTTCTTAATAAAGTCAAAGGCTTCGTATTTCTAAGAACGGCTGCTTAATTTAACTGGTTTGATTAGTAGGCTCTTATCGATACCGTAAGGACCAATTTTAACGGGTTAAGGGATAGTCTCTACCTAGATAGTTCTATTTTTTATAGTAAATCTTAAAATATAATTAGAGTTAATCTATTAGGCAACCACTCTGCTAGTTATATTGACGTTATTAACTTCTTATTTACCTATATACTTAGCCTATTATTAAGTCTATTGTAGTATTTCCTGTAAGACTTTATTACGTTATAAATTTTCTATTTAAGTTTAATAGGCTTTTATTTCTACCTTTTATACCTTTAATAACGTCTAAGAAAGTATAATAGCCTATAACTACTAAGTAGGTAAAGTGGAGTTAGGAATTTAAGCTAGCTATAAGTAAGAACACTTTTAGTAGTACTAACTACTATCGATATTTAGGCTGACGTTTTAAGCTTATATAGATAATTAAGATAAGTATAGACTATAACTTCTTCTTATTAAGCTTTCGGCTAGATATAGGTCTTTCTATATAAGATTTACGTCTTTCTACCTTATTTAAAGCATTTAATAAAGAACGTTAAATTAACGTGACGCGCTTTAAGGAAGTTTGGTTTTTCCCGCTAGCAAAGCGCGACGATGGCCTTCTAAATCCCATTTTCGATTCGTATATAATTAGAAAGCATAGTTTAATCGATAGAGGACATGATTTTGATAATGAAGTTAACGATTTAATAGTTTATCGTTGTGGCTTTTATTGTTAAGATGGCGAGTAAATTTACTAACAATTAAGTGGACCCAATCGAGATTGATTGATTAATTGCTTGTAAGCAAATAAGATACTATTAATTAAATAATTTATAGAGTTAAAATGCATATATATAAGGTAGGCCTATATATGAGCTACATAAAGGACAAGGATTGCGTTACCTGTATTTATTGACATTCGGCCTTAGCAATAATTAAATAATTCTAATTACCGACCTAATTCTAATTAATAATATTAATTATATAATTATACCTTAATTACCTAATATAAAAGTTAGTGAGACTTTTAATATAGAAGAGTGTCTTAGAAGTTTTACTAAAATACTTAATACTGTGTATCTACCTAATTCCCGTATTAGGAAGTCGGCAATAGCTTTTTAGAGTTTATTTATACTCTAAATCCTTATCTCCTGCCTTATTATTACCTAAATCATTATCCTACGCCTAATTAAGCCCTTTTTTAAATAGCCTTTATATTAAGTGCGATACTTACTATTATTAAGCCTTCTAATTTAACTGCCTTACAAATCTAGCTCTTTAAGCACTCTATTTATTCTACTACTATTACTTTAAGGCTTAAACGCTTCTATAAGATTATATAACGTACGCCTAAAAGGATTAAACTAGATTTAGCTAATATAGTTAGTATAGAGAAAATATTAATAGCTATGCGAAAGAGACGTAAATAGCGGCTTTATCAAGATGGTTTAAGCCACTAGCTAAGAGAAGTATTAGCGATTAGTTATAGAGACGTTTCCTATAAAATTAAAACTAAATATTAGTAATGTTAAGAATATTAAAATAGTGCTTATATTAATAAAGCGCTTAAATTTATTATTAAAAGACTGTTATTTAAGTTCCTAAATATACTTATAGCATAAATATAAGTTTTTAATAAGATCTAGGTCTTTCTACTATATCGTCTTACTATTAATAGGCTTAAATTTATACTCCTTCTACTATAGCTTTTATACGGCATTAATCGCTCGTTTAATCGTCCCTTTTAAGCACTGCTCTAAATACTACTAGTTATTATTAAAGTACTTTCTTTAATAAGTAGGGTTAAGGAGTAGCGCCGCTACGTACGTAAGAGTCTTATTAGTTAGCTAGTAGTGCTTATTAAAGGTAAACCCTATTGTTAATAGAGACGCTAAGAGGGTCTAATTAGCGGCGTATTCTTCCTACTTATTTTTAACGTAATTAATAAGGAAATCTATACTTTAAAGAACCTTATTAAGAGTCGTTTTATTACCTTTTAAAGCCTCTATTATATCTTTAAAGACTATAGTATATTAATTATTTTATAGATAGTCTCCCATTTATTAGAATTAAGGTTATTCTTTAATATAAGTTTATAATTCTTATTAATAAAGACTTAAATTTAGTTTTTAAGGTTAATTGCCGACTCTAGTATAACAAGCCACGAATTCTATCTAGTATCGTTATTATATTTAAGTATCTTCTTTACGAGCTTAAAAAAGGCCTAATAGCACTTAGTTAAATATCTTAACTAGACGGTAATATTATATATCTTTCTAAGCGCTCTAATCTCTTGCTATTTAGCCTGCGTAGCCTTATTCTAATTATACTTATATTCTAAATAAATATTAAGGCGTTGCTTTTTATACTAGAGTTTCTCTACTACCTAAATTGCAACCTTAACGGCTTCTTTATCTTTATATAATAGAAAGGCTTATATAGCGAGGTTAATAATATAGCTAATATATTAAATTCTGTACTAAACGGCGTCCTATTTTAAAGCGGTTTTAAATAAACTAATAGAGTTTATTATTACTACCGTAATTATTACCTTTACATAGTAGAGTTAGTAGAGAATTAAGTAAAGGTAAAGGCGCTTAATTAAAGCTTACTGGTAATATAACTAATATAACTCTTCTTAATCTTATACTTACTAATTATCTTAAGCAGTACCTCTACTTACTGCTTACTACCGTATTCCTTTTTATATTCCCTTAAAGCTAGTATAGCCTTTAATATTTAGCCGAATTTATTTATAAAATAAATAGTAATAGCTTAGTAGGCTTTTTTATTTAAAGACGTCTAGTAGTTAATAGTAAAGTGTAGCTTTAATAGGGCCTTTTTAAGCTTTTCTTTAAGTATCTCTTTATATATAACGAATGTCTTACTAATAAAAAGAGGCACTAATCTACGTAATTTATAAAGAAGGCCTCCTTTATTAGTAAGCGTATAGTTATAAACGTATAAAAAGGCCCTAAACTCTAGATATTTAAAAATTATATAAGGAAGAGTTTAGGTAATAATAAGGAGTAAAGGGCGTTAAAAAAAGGCGTGTTTATTAATAAGTTCTTTAAGGATCTTTATAGCCTTTAGGTCTAGTTCTTTAACCTATTACTTTACCTATTTCTTAAATAGAGCTCTAAGTATAGCTTTTGCCTTAATATTAACTTCTAAGTGCTTTAATTTAATATAAATTCCGTGCTGGCCTTTTAAATAACGTTAAAAATAAGTAGTATTGCTAAAGGCTTTTAGGATACATCTTTTATAATAGAAGAGTTCTTAGTTTAAATTCCTTTATTTTAGTAAGCCCTTAGGAGGCTTCTTAAGGGTATAGAACTAGAGCTCCTTATCCTTGCGTAACTCCTTACACTTTTCTTCTAATATACTAACTTAGTAGTAAGAGTTATTGCGCGTAAGCGTCACGTTATTAAACTCGCGTGAATTATACTTACTAAGGTTAGAACCCGCGTTTTCTTCTTTTTAATATTAGCGCTTTTAGATATAGGTGCGATTAAGGGGTAAAAAAGGTATCGTTGGTAGGTTTTAGGGGGGTAGTAGTAGTAATGGAGGTTGGCGTTAATAATAAGGAACAATAGAATATAGTGCTATACTTAAGTACCTTAACGGGAGCGCGTACGGCTTTTATTTATATATATTCTAGTGCCTTTTTTATATTTTAAAAGTGCCGCGGTATATCTACTAATAATCGCCAAATTAACTAAACTACTGCTTACTACTTCCTCCCCTTCTTGCCCTAGGTAATTATATAATTATAATTATATAATATAATTAGAACCTTAATTCCGATTATATTAGTTATAATTATATGATAATTATAATCAATGTAGCTAATCAACTGATTATTGCCACCGCTGTCGACATTAGTTTCACTGAGGGTTTATAGGCATAATAGAACTTGATCCGGTTGCGAACATATGGCTCCGTTTTGAAATACACACCTTTGGCTGCTTTCATAAACAACAAAAAAAAAGCCATCAATTTATCGAAAATTTTGCATAACGACAATAAGAGGTACAAAATTTCACAAAGAAATATGAAGATCGTGTTTTTACCAACAAAATACTAGGCGTATAGTATCCCAATTTGATTTCTTTCATCTGCATTACTCACCCAGGTAGTATGACAGAGACTCCCATCTGACTGCTCAATCCAGTCTTCGCTTCCGACACAGCGACGACACCAGAGCACACCATTAGGATCATACTGCTTCTTTACTTTTCTTAGCCGCGGATAATTGGCGCCGAAGAACGAGTACTGCCAGTCTGGCTCGTACGAGTCGCACTAGAACTGTTAGCCTTGGAATAGGATTGACTCCTTCCATTGATGACACTGAAAGTTGTATGAAGGGAATCCTCATCACAGCGAAGGCCAAAGCCTTAGGAGCGGACGTACTTCATTAAAATAGGCTCCTCCATCCGGCGCTAGCTGCTTGAGCGCATAGGTTTTATTGAATGTGATATCATTGTAAACATTCTCAATTAGTGTTTGTGGCATTCCGTCAACCCATCTCTCCCAAATTACAAAATGAACAACCGCGTCACGCCATGCAGGATTCATGCCAATGTCAAGGCCGCGATTGCCGCTGTTGGCTACCAGGTGACCAAGGAGGAGGGTGTTAAAGAAAACTCCCTGTCAAATTATTATTAGAATGCGGAATGAGATATTATAAGGTAAAAGGAGACGAACGGCTCCACTAAAGAAGCCACGAGTGCCACTTGAGACCAACAGAAGAATAATGGGGGAATCATGACATACACTTGGTTTCAAAATATTTGGCGACGGCCCAATCTTTTCAAATGTTTTCGCAACAAGAGCCATATCAACCAGAGCGCGCTCTGGTAGTAATCGTGACCCGTAAGCCGACCCGCCAGTAGCTACCGGTTCGTTACTAGCCGTGGTAAGATATGCGTCATAGAAGTTAGATGCAGTATCGACTGAGGCTTTGTAGATAAAATAACTCGAGGCATTGCTCAGCCTTGCTGCAATTGGGGCAAATAGAGCCTCTGCAGTTCCATTTGGTTTATCATAAAGATAAAATGACCACAGCAATGACAGTGTTGGAGCTAGTGGAGGCCCTACCATGTAATAGTAACCTTGCATGCCACCGTTTTTAAGGCGGGGCAACTCGGAGTGGATGTATGCCATCAGTTCCCAGTATTCAGATGATATGTTAGAGTTCTTTGATCCTACCTGGAGGTTGTGAATGGCGGATTTTGGAGAGGGATATGCTCTCATCACTGCTTCGATGACCACACCATAAGTTCCCCCGCCGCCACCGCGGATCGCAAAAAATAGCTCGATATGCGAGCAAGCATTTGCAGTGACGACATCCCCATTAGGTGTTATGATGGTTGCTTCGAGAAGGTTGTCTGCTCCCATGCCATAGGTACTGGATAGATAACCGTGGCCGCCTCCAGTAAACCAACCCATGATGCCCACATCCTTAAAAATGTAAGTTAAGTTTGCAACTGGAACAAATTGATTATGCAGGCCTACTGGATTTCCACCTACGACAACAACTGCATTGTGCTTTGCCATCTCAGTAAGTACAGTAAAACCTGTTTCGCCGGCAGAGATGATAGCAGCCATATGTGTGCCACTGATTAGGCAAGATTTTGACTGGAATTTCTTATTAAATGTGACTCCTCGGAAGTTATGCATCCATATCCTATAGAGGGTATCAGTGTATGGCCTTTCGAACAAACTATATGCTCGGTTATTGAGTATCTAGGGGAGTGCTTACGATAAACTGCCATAGCCCGTACTCCTACTGACGCTTAGTCCAACTATTCTGGTATTTTAGAAAGTTTAGAGTTTACCTTCCAGGATAAGAATGGCCAGTGTTCTTAACTACCACTCTGACACTCTTCTGATCCGCCCATTTCAGCGCCGTGCTGACATGGTCTGCTTCAGTCGCATTCACCACGTACACAGGATACTCTCCAATAGTGCATCCTCTACTACCAGCTGCTGGATCCCCTGTCACACTTGTTCCATTCGGAAAAATGGGATTGCAGGAATCGTTCGCCCATATCGGATAGTCAATGCTTATAGGGTCATCTGCGTGAAATGTCGAATTGAACCATTGAGAGCGAACATAGTTGCAATCAGTCTCGTTGTAATTAGGCTCCGTAGGATAACAAACCGATGCCGGGGGAACCCCGCGAACGAGCCTTCCAGAAATAGTGTTGTTAAAGGTAGACCATTCAGTAGCAGAAGGCCAGCAAGAGCTTTGGGGAGTCTGAGTGAAGTGTTATGAATAGCAGGGTGGAGTTACAGTAGATATTTGGAATGACATGCACACTTGCAATTACTAGCCGAGGATGCCTCGACAAGTGTACAGGACAAAAGGACGGGTGCAAAGAAATTTGTCAGAAATCGTTTCCCCGGCATTCTGAAAGAACAGGCGGTGATACAGGGAATTTCCATAGCATCTGCGGCGGACTTGAGCATATATAGACAAACGCAAACTTAAATTATCTGCGATTGGACAAAAGGGCGTTGTGGAGGCGCTCGCGACATAAAGCCCATTATGGAAATTTTCTTTAAAATCGTGGCACGATTAACTCTCTCATTGAACAACTTGTTCTATAACGCATCCCAAATACGAATTACGAACCAAATTATACCCTGTAAATTATTTTTCAGTCCAATCGAATGTTAGGAACGACTAGAAGGTCAAGGAGGCTGTGTCGAGCTATCCCGCATCATCTAGGCCCCTGCCAAAAGCGAAATAAGATCAGGCAACGCGGTTAGCTTAAGGCTGACTTTAAGGCTGCAAAGCGACTTCTATCTATAATATCATCGAGATATTATATACACGGCGCCGCTCTGTGGTACCGAGCGTTGAATTTTTTTTTTTTTTTTTAAATCATACACCGTTTTAGCTGCCCTAAGGGCGCGATGCCGGGTCTTCTATTATGGTAGAATTATATAGAGAGCTTGCCTACAAACAACAACTCAACCAAACAAAGGAAACCATCGCTCTCTCTATTATATTCCACCCCCCTAAGGGGACTTCTGCCGTATAGTGTATCCAAAGCCACACGCACTGTATACCAACTCCACCCCAATTAAATATCCCCTAAGTAGTAATGTCGAGGCCTCCACCTCTTACGTACTGTGGCGTGTATTTGTATCAAAAGGATGGCGAATCTAATAGAGGCAGGGGCTGTGGGTAAGCAGCTCAGCGCCGCTAAAACCACGGTGTTTAACACCAAAACGTGGTTTTTCTTTGTCGTAGGCTAGCAGTCGTAGTGCAACGGCCGTTCCTCTAAGTCGTTGACGGCTGTAGTCTTGAGCGTTGAGGTTCGAGGTATTCGGATCGAGGTCGAGTCGTGTTCGTATAGACCCTGTGTACGCGTCGGATTCGATACGATCGGTGGATGAGAGACTGCCTTCCTCTCTCTCCCCCTATTGTGCGTGGCCGCTCGTGTCGTCGTCCACTCGAACTCGTCTTAGCTTCTCAATACAAGTCGGTTCACCACTCCGACAGGTAAAGATACTAGACACCGGACACCACGAGAAGGTGCGAGTCCATTCGTCCGGCCCGAGCGTTGATTGATCTATCTAGAGACCTCATACAAATTTTGGTGGGGTGCGATGCGGACTTAAGCGAGTAAACGATCTTTTGGGGATTGTCTAAAGTGCAGAGCTTGGCAATGCACGCGCGGGCCAGCGCGGGCCAGCGTCGGTGCCGCCGAAACGCCGTTCCCCGGTGTTTACATACAAATTTACTATGTACGCGACGGGGAACACGCCTTCCTTACCATCCTCCGCCGCCTCCATGCATACCTCATCGTTGCCATTACTTTTAAAGCCAATGTTCTCTGCTAAACGTCTATACTAATTAAAATCTTAGTATTTTTAGCTTAATTAATATACCTCCCGTCCGCATACGTAAGCTAAGAAAACTTCCTACTAATCTTTTTACTAACCTTTCTGCCTTAACTACCGCCTACCTGCTCCTCTATAACCCCCCTAATATTAAGAAATAGCGCTAGACCCTTTAGGTAATAAAAGAGGAGATTAAAATATTATGGGAGAACTTTAAGGATTGCTAGCCGTATTGTCACGGGACGGGGCAGTGGCTACAAGACGTATGTATTCGAGGAGTCTACAAGACGTTGCGCGATCGATCGTAAGGGTCGAGGGCGTAAGGAGGTGATATACCTACGCGTAGCTGATATAAGCTGTACGCGAGGTGTACGCGAGAGCACGGGGCTCTCCTATGGAGGCCCCTGCGGTGGGGTTCCGTGACACTACCCCCCCTCCTATAGAGGCGGAGCTCTGGCGACGCTGTGGTTACTATGTATATATAGAAGGGACACTTAGGGTATAGAAAAGAAGAAAAGGGGGGTATTACTAAAGGCTTGAAACAACGTTATGTGATAAGGCTTGGCATCTAAGAATCCGACTAATTAGATAACTTTAACCGCCGGTTGAAGTTCCTGGATATCTTAACGATATTCTGGTTATATAATTGCACTTTACCGCAATCTAACGGCAATCTAACGGCAATTTGCCCCTACGTAGTAATGTATAACGGTTTAACTCTATAAGGGCTCCTATAGAGGATTAGGTATAAAATCTCTGCTTAGGCCCGGTTTCTGTAGGTTCGCGTAGTAAAAGTCGCTAATTAGATCCTTTGCATTTTTAAAGTCTTCCTATAGTTGCTATTTTGGCTAGTCTATATTAAATCCTATATATATAGCTCTATAGTAGAGCTATCGTCCTCTACCTTTGCTAAAGTATTTAGAGTTAATAATTTGTTTAACGGTCTACTCCTTATGGTTCTCGTCTTCATTCTCGTCTTAGATTAGTACTAGTAGGGGTTTAGGCTGTATCTGCCCCAGTAAAGGGTTAGGCTGGTGAAGGTATAGTAGCTATAGGTAAAATATAGGCTATATCCCGCGGGTGGTTAGGGTAGGCGGGAGCTCTAGCTTATATACGGCTCCCCTATTAATGACTTATTTAATTAAGTAGGGGCCGAGGTTCTTATAATTAAGTAACTTTATAGGCCTCTATATAGAGATATTACGTGCATTTAGCTATACCCAGTTGCTAATACGCATCTCCGGTGGTGGCGTTCTATAACGGTCGGCGAAGTAGGCCTACTTTGCTTAAGCCTAGGCCATTTCTTCCTTATAGTAGTTAAGTAGATTTTTCATGCAGTCTGTATACTGGTTGGCAAGTAGTATCTTAAGGCGTTTTCTATATAGCAGTTTCTTATTAATAGGTTCTGGTGGTTCTATGCTGGATTGGGGGTAATATTCCTTGTTTGCGAAGAACAGGGTAAGTCCTGTAGTAGTTAAGACGTGGTTATTTGCTGCGAATTCACCTAGTAGGAGGTAATCTACCTAGTTATCTTAACTATAGGCGACTACCTGTCGTAGGTACGCTTTTATGCTAGCATTAGTGTTTTCTAGTTGCCTAGCAGTTTCATAATAGAAGGATATAGACATCTTAACGGAGATGCTAAGGCGTTAGCAGATTCATCTCCATATATTAGAGCCGAACTATATGCCTCAGTCGGATATAATCGAGTTAGGTAACCCATGTAATCGGTAGATTTCGTAGAGGAAGGCGTTAGTAACGTCGCTAACGGCTACGCCTTCGGTTGGGACGTAGTGGCGCTCTTTTATAAGTTGGTATATTATCATAAGGATGTTCTTATAGGTACGGCTATATCGCTTATAGGGTGGTAGGTTAATAACGAAATCTATAGCGATATTTGCCTATTGTTATATAGGTACTAGTAGAGGGTACAGTAGTCCTTAGTACTTTGTATTAAAGGCCTTAACGCGCTTATAACTATAGTAGGCGCCTATAAAGCGTTTAACTAAGTCTATCATTTTAGGCTAGAAGTAGTATCGGCTAAAAAGCTTATAGGTTCCTTCTCTACCTAAGTAGCCGCTTAATTAGAGGTCGTAGGCCATTTAGATTAGTTGCTATTATAGATTTTCTAAGTTAGGGATAAATAGACGGCCTCTATAATAGAGCCTATTCTCTTTTACTTCTAAAGCTACTATATTAATCTAGCCTAAGCTTTAGAGTTTAGTCGGCAGTATACGGGCGCCAGCAGTTTTTACGGCAATAAGTTAATATAGTAATGGGTTAATAGAGGTGTTATATACCGTAGTAATAAGCTCGTTAATTTTAGGAGGTAATTCTAGTTCTGTGGTGTGGAGCTAAGGTATAGTTGGCTCTATTGTAAGTAGCATACCTAAGGCCAAATTCCGTGCTTTTAAGATCGTTTATTATTGGAACTGGTTATAGGGGTTATCTTTAGACTAAGGAAGGTCTTATAAGCGGCGTATTAGGCTATTAGGCTTAGTACCTTATACTCCTAGCCTATATACGATTTTAAAGTTAAAACTAGAGAGGAACTTGTTCCAGCGTGCTTGGCGTCGGTTTAGCTATTTTATAGTTATAAAGTACTTAAGGTTGCGATAATCCGTAAGGACTTTAGTTGGCTAGTTAGGTTCTACTAAGGAGAGTTCCGGTCGGAATTTCTTAAACGCTTATATAATTACAAGAAGTTCCTTATTATAGATCTTATAGTTATATTCTTATAGTATAAGCTTAGATAAATAAAATGCGACTAGGTAGAGGAGACTGTTATCGCCTATTTAGAAGAGGACGCCTGCGTTAACGTGGTCTAAGGAGTTAGTCTTAAGATAAAGTTGTTATCCTAGTATAAAGTAAGCTAGGATAGGTGCTTTGGTAAAAGTATCTTTAAGGTCTTAGAACGCCTTCTTATATTTAGGCGTCTAGATAAAATATAAATATATTTTTCTTCCTTTTACGGAAAGGCCCTTTATTCGCATTATTGCTATAAGTGGTGCTATAATACCCAAGAAGTTATATATAAATTTTTAATAGAAGTTAGCGAAACCGAGGAAAGCTTATACGTCTTTAATGCAGTTAGGGGTTTGCTATTTGGTAATTATATATACCTTCTTAGGGTCTATACAGACACCCTTAGTAGTAACAATTAGTCTAAGGTATTTTACTTCTGTAACTAAGAATTTGTACTTTTTTAAATTAATGTAAAGTCCTACGTCTCTAAGGCGCTGTAAAACCTTTTAAACGTGCTTAGTATGCTTAAAAGGGTTATCGCTGTAAATAAGTATATTATCTAGGTACGCAGAGCAAAAGTCATTAAGGTAGTCCCGTAAGGCGTTATTAATATAGCTTTAGAAGCTGCTTGGGCCGTTATATACGCTAAAGGGCATAACAGTATATTTAAATTGGCTAAAGCGCAATGCGAATACGGTTTTCTATTTATTACCTTCTCGTATTCGGAGGCAGTTAAAGGCGGCAATAATATCAAGCTTGGTATAGATTTTGGCTTGGCTAAGCCGCTTAAGAGTCTCACATATAAGCGGTACGGGGTATCGGTTCTTAATTATAATAGCGTTAAGTCCTCTATAGTTAACGCAGAATTAAATACCTTTTCCTAGCTTCTTAGTAAGGAGGATAGAGGCGGCTACTAGGGATATGCTGGGGCGAATAAACCCTTTATTAAGGTGTTTGTTAATATACTTTTTAATAACTAGAAGTTCGTCTTTTAATATTAGGTAGGGTCTCTTATAGGGTAGCGTTTTTTCTTATTTAATATTAATGGCATAGTTATTAGGTTAATATGGGGGGAGTATATCTACGCTCTTTTGTAAGCATATATTAATAAAGTTATAGTACCTCTTAGGAAGGAGCTTGCGGAGTTCCTTATTAGTAAGTCCTTTTTTAAGCTTTATAAACTTCTTAAAGTCTAAAGGTAAAAGTCCGTAGAGTTTTACGGGGGTATTATTTTCTAGGAGGTCGACTATATCTATCCTATTACTATAGAGGACGTAGTCCTGTTCTTTATTAAGCTTATATAGTCGTAATTAGGAGGCTACGGTAACGGTCTAGCCTTTCCTAAGTACTATACAGTAGAAGGCCGCGGTATTTACGTAGTGGTAGTTAGTTATAGGTAGGGTAATAAGGGGTTCCTTAGGTTAGTATCCTAGGGAGTAGATAAAGGCGGCTAGGCTATATCCTAGGCAGGTTTCTCTATAGTATTTAGAGTTAAAGGTTGCTTCTCTCTTTTTCTAGTTAATAGCGGGGTTGTATTATTTAAGCTAGTTTATTCCAAAAATAATAGGGTAGTTAGTAAGTGGTATAATATAGGCCCAGAGTTCTTCCTAATGCCTATTTATATCTAGGTAGAGTTATACTATATAGGTAATCTTCTATGCGGTATAACTACCGTCGGCGAGTTATAGGGCGTAGGCTTTAGTAAGGGGTAAGGTAGGTAGGTTATAAGTACGCATAAATTAGGTATCTATAAATTTATTAGTAGCTCTACAATTAATTATAGAACGGCTTTTATATTGTTTTTTAGCAGTAGTTCCTATTACAGGTAAAACTATCTATTTCCGTTTATTTATCTTTACTAAGTTATTTATTAAGTAGGCCGATATATAGATCCCCTTATCATTAGGGCATCCCAACCTGCAACTTAGGGCTAGGACTTAGCGTTTTCCGTTTCCGTATCCGACTCTACTGCTATTACTGCGTCTTTATCTTATATAGTAGTAGCACATAGCGATATATTTAGTATTTAAGGTACTAGGTTAGGTATTAGGCGGCGGCTGCTAAACCTAGCCATTAGGCAGTTTAGGCTATAGCTGTAATAGCCTTCTTAATAATATCTATAGCAACGCTTTAGCTTCTAAAGTAGCTCGCGTTCTCTATCTAGTAGCTTCTACAAAAAGGTTAGTATAGAAAGGTTAATATTAGGACCAGTAGTATTACTTAGAGTAGTAGGCGTTAGTAGTTTGGTAGGTCCGAAGGGCTTCTATAAGGAGGTCTTCGGGTAGGGGTTTATAGTAGCAATTTAATTTAGTCGTCGTTTAATCTTCTATATAGCTGCTACCATATTATAAATATTATTATAGTTATAGCTGGCGGCTGCGTGACTAAGGCGATAAGTAACTTTTTTAAGGAGATCTTCCTGGTCTTTAGTATCGTCTTAGGTAAGGGCTCCGGTATATTCCTAGAATTTAACATAAAACTCGTTAAATAATTTAGTAGGGCTCATCTTTAGGGCACATAGTTTAGCTTAGTTAGTGGCTAGTAGGTTATAGTCGCGGTATATTAGGTTAAGATTATTAAGGACTTCTTAGTAGGACTGCCACTTTTAGGGGCTATTAGTCTCCTATTAGGCGAAGAGTCTGTTAAATAGTGTACCCTTTATTCGCCCGATAATATAGCTAATCTTAATGTTTTCTGTAGGAAAAAGGCAGGCGCTCTAAGTTAGTTTCTTACGGATTTATATTTTCTAGTGGCTGTATTCTTTACGGTCTCCCTAGAAAACTAGGGGATTAGGGTAATATGCATTAGACCCTACGGTAGTAGCTTAGGTTCGGTTATTATAGCTTTTATTATCGCTTTAGTAGGGGTTCCCGTTAGGTAAGGCTGCTCGGCGCTAACTCTCCGTTAAGCGTTAAGTAGGTGAAGTTGCCAGGGGCGTAGAGACTTAAGTGGCGTTGTATGCAGTAGAGAGGTATCTAGCGTTATTATAAATGTGCTCGTTAAGCTAAAATTATAGGTTTTTAATTATACCTTCTCTTTTAGTAACCGTAGCAATAAGTACAATCTTAGCCTTCTTTAACTGTTAGACGTCGCGTTTAAACACACAGAGGTTGTTTTTAGTTTCTTAACACGTGTTGTCGGCGAGCGCCTCGCGAGCTTATAGGTCTTAGATAATATTATAATCTTAGGCAGTACGTATCTTAGCTTATATAAGCTTTAGGTAGTAGTTCTATAGAAGGCGGTAGTATTTATTAGGTTCTTATACTACTATTTTTGTAAACGTCTCAGCGTCTTATATTTTAATTTTAATAGGTGGTAGCCCTTTCGCTTACTTATCTGTAGTTATATAGTTAATAAAAGATAAGACATTATTAGTGTCCATCTCCTTAGGGGTTAAGGCTAGGGCTAATAAATTAAATTCTCCTAGGATTAATTGGCGTCGTAGGTTAAGTATAGGTATTAGATTATTCTTTCGGTTTAATATAGTGGCTAGTAAGGAATATTATTTTACTATTATAGGTTCCTTAGAAGTATAAAGTAAGGTAACTTATAGGCACGCTGCTTCTGGCAGCGCCTATAGTATTATAGAGACGTAGAATTGGTTATAGGCTAGGTGTCGGTAGTAAAAAGGCGCAACGTAATGTCACGGGACGGGGCAGTGGCTATAAGACGTATGTATTTAAGGAGTCTACAAGACGTTGCGCGATCAATCGTAAGGGTCAAGGGCGTAAGGAGGTGATATACCTACGCGTAGCTGACATAAGCTGTACGCGAGGTATACGCGAGAGCACGGGGCTCTCCTATGGAGGCCCCTGCGGTGGGGTTCTGTAACACGTATATTATAAACTTCTAGTCGCGTTAAGAGAAAGGCGACTTTAATAAGGAGACTTTATCGCGTAAGGACCTTTACTACTATTAATATTAGTGCCTATAGGCTAAAAGTAAAGGAAATAATATTTAAAATAGGTCTATTACTATTATAAAGGAGTATAGTAAAAGGATTTAAGTTATTAAGCTCTACTAACCTAATTGCGCAATACCTAACTATATTAAAATTGTCCCTTATAGGGACTATATTAAATATATAGAAATAATAAAAGAGGCTAATAAATTTAAGCGTAATAAGAAGCTAAAGGAGTTGGCCGGTAATAAAATATAGAAAAGATATAGACTAAAGGATATTAAGGACGCAATTAGGTTAAATAATAACCCTATAGCGTACGCCGAATTTAAGGCTGCTAGGGGTACTTTCTTTTAGTTAAAAGATATAATTAACGCTAGTATAGAGTAAAAAGCAAAGAATCCTAATTCTGTGTATTTTAGAGCGGGTTTAGAGGCTAATAAGTAGTGGTTAGAGCTAGCGGAGTATCTTAAGGGTAGTAGGTTGCTATATAACTTTCCTAAATAGGCTATTTCTGGTAACTCCAAGCAACTTTAAAAAATTTATACTAATTTTGCCAATTAATTAAAGGGCTATAATTATTTAAACGTTAGCTATTTTTGCCTAAATAGTGTTATAAGTAAGGTAACTATATAGGCAGATACCTTCTAGCTTAAAACTCCTACCTACTATAGTGCTTAGCTTATAATAATAGATGCTACTTATAACACTAATTTAGTTAATTAGTTCCTCTTTACCCTTATAGTCCGCAACTCTTATAGTAAATATTAGCCCTATATATATTTCCTATTAAGCCACTAAGACGCTAGTATAATATTAGCCTATTTAAATAAGATAATTAGGTGGTAAGTTATATATATAAGGCTTAATTACTCCCCCCCCCTAATACCTCTACTAATATTTTAGCCCCTATTTTCCCTATTTTTTTCTTATATTTCTAAGGAGATTTAGGCTAATTAGGCATAGGTGCAGGGGTTAAGGGGGGTAAAACCCTAGATACTTTATTACTAATAATTCTACTACTAAATAAAAGGCTATTTAAGAGGCTTTTCTGGGCCCTCCTATATTAACTAAAGTAGTTTAATACCTTCTCTGCTAAAGGCACTTCGGTAAAACCCTTAAATAGAAGTTTAGTGGCGACTAATATAAGGCAACGCTACAATACTACCTTGCGGCGCTTAAATATAGGTAAACTAAAAGGGGTTATATGGACTCCCTACGCATAGCTATTAAAGCTCTACCTATACTAGACTATAAAAAAGGCTTTAAATATATTTAGAAGGAGTTAATTAAGAAGATACCTCTCTAGGCCTAGTATAAACATAAATATTTAATAATGCTGCTTTAAATTAAAATAATAAATGCGGTGGAGTCTTAGCATAAAGTCCTTAAATACTTGTTTAGTAAGGGAAAGCTTTATAAAATCTCCCTTACTAGCTGCGCTAAGCACGTTATAGTTACTACGAAGGACTATAATATACGCGCCCGTGCTATAGAGCTTAACTTTTAAACTAAAAGACACCCTATAGTGCTTAAGCACCCTTAGATAGAAAGCCTTCCTTATCCAGTGCAGTTATTAATTATAGATAAGCTTAAAATTGCAGAAAAGAAGGACGTAGAGTGCGATAATAATAACGGTAGAGAGCTCCTAGATAAGGTTAGCTGCTCCTATACCTTCTATTAAACCTATTAACTCCCCTACCGCTATATCTAGAGCAACGACAAAATATTTAGCTGCCTCTGCTAAGAAGACTTTAAACAATATAAGTGTATATAAGAGGACTATGGCTTTAAAACCTATTAAGGTGAGAATAAAGAGTATATTATAAAGGATATTAATAATAATCCTTTTGCTCCTTAGCGTACAAGGCTCGCAATAAGGGAGGCCCTTAATAATATTAAGGATCGCTTCTATTAAATTAAGGAGAAAGCTACCGCTTTAGAACCTTAGATGCGGGAGAAGTTAATAGATTAGTAGCTATTAAAGCTTAATTAAGCCTCTAGTAAGGTATGGCATTAGGGAATTAAGGAGTTTATTAAGGAAACTAGTCTTCCTATATTAATAGATAAGTAAGTAAACGTAGGGAACCTCTAAAACACTATAAAATGTATATACATTTAACTTCTCATACATTTAAAAAACCTCATATTTTCGTGTACGTGGGGAGATGGTGAGGGGGACGTGTTCCCCGTTGCGTACATAGTAAATTTGTATGTAAACACCGGGGAACGGCGTTTCGGCGGCACCGACGCTGGCCCGCGCTGGCCCGCGCGTGCATTGCCAAGCTCTGCACTTTAGACAATCCCGATCTTTTGCAGATGACCGCAGGTTGAACTTTATTTAGGTTGTCAAGGCTTTCTCTACCCAGCCACTCATTCACCACACTGTTTAACGGACATGCCGAAGCGAAAACTTTCAGAGTTTCTTGATCATGATTTTGGTGATCAAGATAAGTCCTTCAGCCCAGCTCTCGCAAAGCAGAGGATCCTCTGTGAGGAAAGAATTGAGCATGGCAAGAAACTTCTACGTCGCGCCTTGAAGCTTGCGGCAGGTTTTGAACGGCAGAAATACAGCAGACGGCGGAAAACTGCGAGACAGAATAATGACACTACCACTCTAGCACGGCTAGATACCGAGTACCAAGTCCTCAAAGTTCGTAGCAGCCAAGACACATCTCCCGAGGCACCTTTAGCTAACATTTATCCATTCGATAGAACCTTGACACCACAGCTGTCGCCGAGAACCACCTTTGCAAGACTCTACTCAAAATCAAAGCGATTACCACCTCAGCCTCTTTCCCGGCCTCTGTTATAAAATCCGCCCAGCCAACCACAAACCATACATTTCTCAATGTCACTGCTCGCTTATACAAAGCAAATCCCGTCCGAAAAGTCCTTGTCAATGTTATCTCTGATATACGGACTATACTTGGAGTAGAATATCCGGACTCGAGGACAGCTAAAGTCAGAAACAGTGACAAGAGGGCCCCACAAGAATTACATGCGAAGGCTCACACTCTCGAAGAATGCGAATCCACCCACCAACTCCCCATGACCGATTTTTCTGCGAGACGGGCCTCTGTTCAACATGCTATGGCTAGCTTTAACGAACACGAAAGCGACGATTTTGCTGAATACGGTGCTCGGATAGCTAGCTCATCAGACAGTGACTCTGAAGATAACAGCTTAGAAGTAAGGACTGCAAGGTCTGACTCAATTGATGCTGAAGACAAATATCGAAATCAATTCAATCCGTCGAGTGATCTCTCTCTATCTCCGTCAACAGCGACCTCACAGACTCCAGAACCACCAGGTAGGGCCAAAACCCTAGAGCGGTCCTCTTGTCTTCCCTTTAAATCAACCTTTCTTCCTTCTCTAACAATGGGCGGCTATTGGTCCGGCTCAGAGTCAGCACCGGAAGATGACGTAGAAATAGCACCGAAAAAGAACAGGCGGGGGCAGCGGGCGCGACAACAACTCTGGGAGAAGAAGTATGGTGCAAGTGCTAAACATTTACAAAAACAGAAGAATAACGACAGGAACCAGGGATGGGATCTTCAGAGGGGCGCGCAATCAGATGATGGGAGATACCGAAAACGAGCTTCGAAGCGAGGGAACATGTTACTCCGACGTGACTCGACGCAGAGAAGCGTTGCATCTGATGCGAACAAAGTTGAAGTCAACCCACGACGTTCTAGGCCGAGAGACGACGTGGGTTCGTTGCATCCATCCTGGCAGGCCGCCAAGTTGGCCAAAGAGAAGAAGCAGAACGCAAGTTTCCAGGGAAAGAAAACCGTTTTTGACTGAAACTTGTCCCTTCCTCATTTCTCACACTTTTTCATCTTCAATCCTTAATTTCGGTATGGTTACTCCACAAGCCACGATTCCCCTTAGAATTCAGACTTAAGTAGTATATCGATCGAGCTTAGCCATCAAAAAATCTACGGAAGTGAATACCGTACAACACTTCTGTTATCTCACGTATGTTACGACCCGTCATGTGTTACCAGTTTTCATTCGCCCATTAATTATGGCTGCCTTAAACATCTCGCATACTATAGAGCCTGGCGTACGAAATACAGCATAGATTGTCGTGGCTCACTTCATGCTATCACCTCCACCCGTCTTCTCATAGTTTTATGCCTCCAGACACAATCTTCAGTGAGGAACAACTCAAGATCTTCCCAAGCCTGAACTGAACATGTCCCACTAGAATTTGATGCCTTCTTTATATCTGAAAGCTAAACGCTTAAAACAGTTGAATCTTTCCGTACACCAACTAGGTCCACACATCCGGGAAAGGATACCGTTCATTGTATTCATCGTACGGTGGGAGGACGAAGGGTCAATACTACCAATGGGTCAAGCGTAGACTCATAGGATAGGAAGTAATGGCTTTGACTTCATCCCGCCTCTGCTGCCTGTGCCTGCAGTTGCCGTGCGATTGTGCATGCTTTATGTATTATTTAAGCCAGCATCTCATCAGCCCAAGGGGAGGGTTTGTATAAGTTTCGCCACAGATTTAACCATTGTTCAATAACCGTCGATCTTCAATGGCATAAGCCTGTTTCTTGGCTCATCCATATAGCTGACTCTAGGCCGTAAAACTAGCTTTACTCTATTCAACTCCCTTGGTTTTATATATCTCAACATCTCACTCCTCCAAGCCGTAACCCTACGCATAAGTGCCTCAACCTGGCATATTTGTTGCGCTTCTTCATTATTGTTCGTTTAACATTGGATTTGTTTCTGCCTCGGTGTCGGTGGATTTAGGCAGAGATGCACATAACTATTCTATTAGTTACATAAGTTATAATTGTTATATAATCTAACTAATCGTAATCATAATTAACCCTTGTGATTAGAATAATTAATATAATCGCCGGCCGTAATAATGCGTAGGAATAGAATGTAGTAAAGCTTTAGTGTTAAAAAAGTTGCTTCTTATATGGTAGTAGTTGTGTATAATCTGGTCCCGTTGTTCAAAAAAGTGATTTCTAATTCTTCCGTGCACGGACAAATACTTCTTAGAGTATTTCTATAAGGGTGTTAGACGGGTACCGAATTAGCTCTAAGACTCTTTTCTACTACTTAGGGTTCCTAGCTTTAACCCTTCTAATACTCTCTTTAAAAAAAGGTTTCTTTAAAGGTTAAGTCTACCCTATATTACTGCTAGAGTACCCGCGCTTTTAGTAACCCTTTAGCTTTCTATTAGAAGGGTTCTAGTTCCTTACCGCGTCTTTAGTATTTAGAACCGCCTGTTTAAAATTAGTATATATAGTAATCTATAATAGGGCTCCTACGCGCTTTATTTTATTATAAATTAACAGCTTAATTCTAGCCTAGATAAATCTAATCTTCTCTTACTTATAGATACTGCTATCCCAATTTTTAAAGGGCTCTAGACTTATCTATTACGCTTAATTTTCTATAAAGTTTATAAACTAGTGGAAATCTTTATTATTACGCTATATACTATTCTAGAATTATTTTACGCTATTATAATATATAATATACGGATCCTATATCTAATTCTTTAAAAAGGTCTATAGCTATAGCTATATAATAATTTAATCTTTATTAAGCTAATTAAGTATAACTTAGTTTAGTAATAGATCTTTAATCTTACTAATAATATATTAGGTATATTCTCTAGTATCGTCTTATATTACCAATATCTTAAAGAAGTTATCTACTTTAGGAACCTAATTATCTAAATTATAAGCCTTAAGTCTATAGCGGAGTTCTAGACTATTAGAGGCCTTAGTTAATTAGTTTATATCTTTCTTCCGCTCGTTATATAGATACCTCTTTAAGTCTTTTATACCCCCTTAGGTTAGTATAAAGTAGCCCCTAAGGAGCCCTTAGTCCTAGGTCAGTTATAAAAAAAATTATTTAGCCTAAATTAAGATCTACTAGATCTAGCCTTACCCCTAAAGGTTTCTAATATATTTATTAGTAGCTCCTTCCTATATAGCTTCTAAGAGCCTTATAGTAGCTTTCTAATATCTTTCTTAAATAGGGATAGCTAGGGGCTTCTAATTTCCTAAACTTAGGCCTATAGAGACTCTAACTATTAGCGTAGTATTCGCGCTAGTAGCTAGTATAAGTCTTACTATAAGGCTTAAGTCCTAAGTTAGTAGTTATATTAGGTTACCTAAAGGGGTAAACCTAATTAGCTTATAAGCTGTCTATATATCGCTATTATATTAATTATAGGTTAGAGGTTCTCTAAAAGGGTTCCAGTTAGGTCCCTAATTAGATATATTAGTCTATTCTTCTAGTATTTCTAGCTTAAGGAAATATCTTAGAGTTATATATTACGCTTAATCTTCTAATTAGCCTAAGCTAAGCTAAATAAGTCTTAGCTGCTTTCTAATGGTAGTATAACTATTATAGAGGTATCTACGTTTTTTTTTTATAAATATTATTAGTAACTATAGGTATATAAAAGTCCTTAAGCTCCTAGTATATTTATATGCTAGAACTTATACTGCCGTCTTGCCTAAAGTCTTATATACTTATAATCTCTTACTATTAAGGGTGCCTTTTTACCTTATATCGGCGGCCTTTTATAGGGTATCCGTAGAGTTTTTATTTAGGTTATCTTGAGATTTTAAAAGAGGAATGGTTAATATAAATAAATAAGTAAATTAATAATCTCATTCTTTAGAGTCGACTACTCTTCTAGAAGGAGTATAAAGGATTTAAATATAAGGGGACTTTATAGATAGGGGGCTATAAGGCACGATTATAGGAATAGAATGGATTGTAGGGAAGACGAATCCATGAGGTAAGGCCTTTAGGATTGGAGAGATTATATACTAAGGGTACGTACCTTTAATACGTAATTAATAACTATTTAATGGGTATCCCAAGGAAACTATAATAATATCCCTTATACCTAGTTAATTTAGATTAATCTTTTATAGAAAAAAAGCTTTTTAAAAGACGTAGGTAGTAGTCTTTAATTTACTCCTTTAAAATAACGCCAAAATAAAGAAACGCCTTTACCTACCTAATAAGCACGTTATATAGCTTAATAACCTATTTGTAAGCGTTAAGCTTCTTACTAAACTACGAGGCCTTAGTATTAGAGTTATAGGAACCGTTTAAATATCTAAAATACAATGTAAAGAATAGGGGGATCTTAAAGGCGATCTTAAGGTGGCTCTAACTATAAAAGGAAAGAAGAAGGTACCTATTAAGTAAATTAATAGGACGCTTATAGAGCTTAAATTAACCTATACGGCTTAAATACTATAGGGAAATTTGTATATAGAGGTCTCTAAAAATAGGTAGGTAATAAAGTTTGTTTAAAAGAACGCTAATTATATAATTACAGCACCTATTATACCAACCGCGTGCTTACGCGTTCGGTACATCAACCACATATTTACGCGTTCGGTGCACTAACTACCCGCTTACGCGTCTAGTGCACTTCTAGAGCACTAACTAATTAAGGGGGAGGCGCATTAGTATATAGACTACGTAGTCTACTTTATATAATTAATAGTTACCACTATCCTAAAGAGTATACAATACTATATATATTTCGTGCCCTGGGATATAACTTACTTATACTATTAAGTTGGTATAAACACTAATTAGTAAGCGCGCATAGATTAGCAATCACTTAACACCTCCTACTAAGCGATCACGACAGCGACCACCCGTTTAGACTCCTAGTACAACCTACTAAAAGGTCGGAAGTTAAGGATTACGGACTTATCACTAACTCCGTATACTTATTTAAGTCTTAGTACGGTTTACTAAAAGTATAATAGACGCGAATATAGACCTGTATGGAACCCTTTACCCTTTTATAAACCGTTACGGACTTATTAATTACCTTTACGGACCGTTACGGAGACCTCCTACCCCTCTGCGAACTACTACGGACCTATTAAGACCCCTTACGGACACCCTTACCCTTTTACGAACCGCTACGGACCCGTTAACTAATTTTACGGACCACTATAAGACCTCTTCTACCTACTACGCACTATACTATATATATAGTATAGCAGATATTAGTAAGCAAGTTAATAAAGGTTAAGAAAAGTAGAGGTAGGGAGTTAACCTTATATCTATAACCGATATCAACAACTATATTAAATTTAAAGTTCTTAAATATAAATATTTTAAGCTTATAAATAATAACCTATAGGAGCAATATTAGGAAGACTTTGTGGACTTTACGGAAGCCATTTTTAAGGCCTATAACCCTACTACCATCCGTAACCTACGAACTCTTTTACGTTACTAAGGCGTATAGGTTAAAAGGGATAAATAAGTTACTGTTGTATGGTTTTTATATAATATAATATATAAGAAGGACCAAATAGAATAAACTAAAGAGGAAATCCTAGACTAGGTTAAAGCTACTAAAGAACTCTTTACTTTTTCCAAACTTAATAGGATTGCTAGTCTTATACCTAACCTACTTAACTAAATCCGTCCTATAAACTTAAGCAGTTTTAGAATTAATTTTACGGGCTAAAGTATACCTAGTACTTAAGTTACGGACCGTAATACCCCCGTAACCCAAATTATGGACTATAATACTCCCGTAAACCAAAATACGGACTAAACCCCTTCTGTTATTTAAGTTATAGATCTATACACTATCTAAGTAAAGACTTATAGTAAGGAACTAGCTAACCTAGCTAAGCTCTATACCGACGAATCTAAGTATAGCGGTGAAAACGATAACTTTAACTTTAAACTAACTATCTTTACGGACCTCTGTTAGAAGGCTAATATTCCTAAATAAGAGTTTAGCTAAGCCTACTCTACTATACTGCGCGGCCTAGCACTTAACTACTACTACACCAACCTTAAGAGTAACCCCCTTGGTGTTTCCTTTAATAAGCTATATAAAGCCATATATAACTACTTTAAAGAACTAGAATATAAGCGTAATATTCTTACCTAATAGAATGCGACTAAGTTACGGACCATAATAGATAAGAATACTAAAAAATTGACTATAAAGTGCCTATAAATCCTTATTAAAGACCTCCGCCACCTATAGTACGGTCTTAATATTAAGCTTTAAATAGACGACTTCCTATATAATAAACTTATTACGGCTTACTAGGAAATAGAACCCTGTAAATACACCTATTATAAGCCCGCAGACACTATAGCTGGCCTTATTAACAATTTACGGTCCTCTATTATAATGTATAAAGCCTTAAACCCACTAGGTAGTACTTAAGCCTTTATTACGGACCTACAAAAATTATAAACTAACTTAGATGCCTACTTTACGGACTACCGCTACCGCTAGCAGCACCTATATTAACTAGGTCCTACCTATAACCCCTATAGCAACTTCTATATAAAAGTACACCCCCGCAAACAAACTTGTTTATATCAACTTAATAATACAAGTAAGTCATATCCCGGGGCACGAAATACGTATAGTATCATATGCTCTTTAGGATAGTGGTAACTGTCGATTCTATTGAGGTAGACTACGTGGTCTATATACTAACGCGCCTCCCCCTAATTAGTTAGCACCTAAGTAGTTGGTGCACCAAACGCGTAACCACGCGTTTAGTGTACCACGTGCTGTAATTATACACTGGCGGTACTTGGAAATGACTTAATTATATCTAACCTCCGTAATTGCTTTAATGGAGCCGTAAAACATAAAAGAAATACATAGGAAATCCCTCCCGAGGTGCCTTTTGGGCTGCCTTCCAAACGGTGCTCTAAGCTGGTCGTAAGTCCTACTTACGGTCCGTAAAGTAGACCGTACGGCCTTCCAACGGGCCGTAAATGAACCATAAGTGCTCCGTTAGTCTCGTTCCACCCATTCTATAACCCTTAGGTTAAGCTTGTTTATGTCAATTAGGGTTTTAAGAGCTTAGCATAGCTTTACCTTAGTTATAGCGTCTACTAGGTTGTCTTCAGTGCTAATCCATTTAACCTCCGTAATCTCACATCGTTCGTAGGCCTAATGTAAGCATATTAGGTTGACCATAAGCCTCTTCTTCTATATTATACCTAGTTTAACTAGGCAGTTATAGAGGGACTTTAAATTAGTATATAAAACCAGGGGTAGCTGCTCCAATTATAGGATCTTCTAGATTGTTAATTTGATTGCGGCTACTATATTAAAGCCATAGGCTAGTATATATAGTTTAGAAGCTAGTACGCTACGGGTTACTCATTTGCATTTAATTAAAGACCAATATAGTATATTTGCGTCCTAATTATAGTCCGTAAGTACAATTACGAAGCCAATTTGCGATAATAGGTCCCTATTATTGGCAAAGGAGGCGTCCATAAATACTATTACGCTAAGGGAATTTAGGTCTAGTGGTACAAAAGTAAATCCTCTTATTATATTATTAATTTGCCACTAAATACGCTTATTTAGCTGCTTAATATCTTCCTCTTGCGGATCTATTACCTGGGCCGCAAAGGATAAGTTATAGGCAGATTTGGGTTAATAGACTATAGTAATATAGGCGCCTCTTGCACGCTATGCGACGTATTAGTCCTTTATATTTACGGTTTTACGGGTCTCTTTATAGGAACTAGTAAGGTCCGTAGGCTTTACTATAACAAGCCTTAGGTTTTAAGTTTAGCGTTCCTAAGTTAACTAGATTAGGTTACCCTTTTATATAATTAAGCCTCTATTAAACTTAACTAGGGTCTACTTAGTTAACTGCTTTTATAGCTTTGCTAGGAACTTAGCCTTTTATAATTTATTCTCTTTAGTATCCGTAAAAGTCCGGTCCGCTATAAAGAGGGTATTATCCGTTTAGAGTCTAATAATATTAAGGCCGTTTAATAGTGTATATAGAAGGCAGGGGTTATAGGTCGACTGTTCCGTTTTAAGTTTACGGATATAATGCTGGTAGTATGTCTTAAACTAGTGGTTTCTAGCTTCTAGCACTCTATAAAGGGGTTTTATAACCCATAAAATTGTTCCTAGTTATAAGTTAAGCTTAAGGGGTAGTCGTATAAAGATGTCCCTACTTAGGTAGGTATTGGATTATATATAGGCTTATAAGATGTCCCGTAAGTAGAGGGCTATAGGCTTAGTTTACTATAGTCCAGGCGTAAGTATAAGTATAATCTATTAACTAACTTGTTAAATTATGGGCGATTGCATAAGGACTAAGCCCTTTCCCTAGTTGTTGTAGGCTTATATAATAAGCCTTAACTTCTTAAAGGCTTTATTAGTACTAGGGTGCTTAATCTTATTAATAAAGCGTAAGTTAAATATACGAACGCCTTACGGAACGTCTTTCTCCGTTATAACCGTAAAGACGCCCTTCTTAAGTAGTCCGTTGATCTCTTTGCGTTATAAGTCCGTAAAAGGGGTTTCTTATACTAGAACTAATATATCCGCAGGCGGAGATTACTTTACGGATATACTTACGGAGGTTAGGTAGTTCTTTATTATAGGGTTCTCCGTTATAGGGTGCTTTCGGGGGCGTCCTCGGCCACACTTTACGGTAGGTTTAGTAGGTTTATGGGGGACTTCTAGAGTAGGTAGGGGTGTTTCTAGTTCATCTGGTTTGGCGGGTGCTTCCAGTTTATCTAGTTTAATAGTATAGGTATTTTTGGACCGAAAATAGGGTTTTATAGATATGCTTCTAAAGTTAGTTAGTCCGCTAGGGAGTTATATATAATATATTTCGTCTTCTATAGCTAGTAAACGGTAAGGTCCAGTTTAATTACCGCTTTTACGCTATATAAGGACTTTAGAATTAAGCAAGAGGTTATAAACTAAAGTTATATTAGGTCCGTTGCGGTAATATAGAGCGCTGTTAATGGCTTATTTGGCCCGTAATTTGACTATTTCGGCTATTGCCTTCCGTATTGCAGCTGCTTGTTCCGTAATAGACGGGGCAGCAAGGCCTAGGTTGCTTATTCTTAGGTAGGCTCCGTAAACTAAGAGGGTAGGTACTAATCCGTTAGGGCTAGCGGTGTTATTAATGGCTTTTACGGCTATCTATAAAGCCAGTTCCTTTTAAATGTCCTTATACTTGTCCGTAATAATCTAATAAGCTCTCTATAGGGCTAGGTAAGCTCGCTTAATAAGCCTAATAGACTAGTACGCCTTAACTGGAATGGCTTTTATTAAAATAGCTATGGCTATAGTATACTATTGGAATTCCTTGCTAATAAAGTTCCTATTAGCGTCGTGGGTAATATACTTAGGAGGTCTAAGGTATGTATTAATCTAGTAGGTTCGTAAAATGTCTTAAATATATTTTGCGGATATATTTTATAACTAACGGGCGGCTTAATAGCGGGTTGCCTCGTTAATTATATATAATACTAGACTGCCGTTAATATATATAATGTCCACGTATACTAAGTAGTTGAAGTTAAGGTCCTTATAAAGGGTAAACTTAAATCTACTTAGGGAACGTCCGTATTTCTAGCAAAAAGAGCAGTATTTAGTTAGGTGGTCAATTGCCTTCCTATTAACGTCGTTATGTCTAGAGCGTTTAAGGACTCTATATAGCTTTTTGGCTAATAGGTGGCCAAAGCGGCGGTATAGTTGGTGGATTTTAGTACTAGTAAGGTAGCACGGGTTATAGTTAAAAGATTCCTAAATATAGGTCCGTAAAGTCTCTCCCTATATAAGGAATGGGTGTCTAAATCGTTGTATAATTAGTAGGGTGATATACTTACTTTCTAGGGTAGTTGCGGGGCCAATTACGGTGTCCGTAACATTATTATAGTAAACTTATAACCTATCTATATCCGTAAAATAGAGTAGAAAAGGGGTATCCGCTTTTACTACGTGGAAGTTAACTAGGCTAATTAGGGTCTTAACTGCTACTAATCTAATTAATATAGTTGAGCCAATGCCGAATTGGACGTTTATGGCCCCAGTTTGCATAGTATTAATGTCCGTATTATTATTTATGGTGGTCTTATATATAAGGTATTATCTATAACCTACAGTAGATTTCTTAGAGGCACCTATATTAATTATAACGCCGTAGAATTCTTTAGGGGTGTAGCGTTTAGTAGTAATATATACAAATAGGTCCTGTTTGCGGTCCGTAACGTCTATAACAGGTCTAATAGGTGTATTTATAGGCTAGTTTTTGGGTGCAATTAAGTGTATAAAGGAGCGGTTAGCTAATACGGTCGTAATATTAAAGGCTTAGCTGTCCGTAAAAGGTCCGAAAGTAGTTAGGAACGTCTCTAAGGTCTCCTGTTCCTAAGTATCTAAGTTAAAGTTAATTATAAGGGCTTCTATTAACTTATTAGGAGGCTCTTCCGCTTTCTTTCCTTTGTATTCTAAAATAAACTAGTTAATACGGTTATTAAGTCTCTTCCTAGACTTGGTATATTCTTCCTGGGTATGCCTTATAGACTAACATCCTTCCTTGCCGCATATAAAGCACTTTTGGCTGGTTTGTCTGCGGGGGTATGCTTTTGTACAGGAGTTGCTGTGGGGGTTATGGGTAGGACCTAGTCGATATAGGTGCTGCTAGCGGTAGCGGCGGTCCGTAAAGTAGGCGTCTAAGTTAGTTTATAGGTTTTGCAGATCTGTGATAAAGGCTTAGGTACTATCTAGCGGGTTTAAGACTTCGTACGTTATAATAGAGGACCATAAATTATTAATAAGACTAGCTACGGTGTCTGCGGGCTTATAGTAGGCGTATTTATAGGGTTCTACTTCCTAGTAAGCTGTAATAAGCTTGTTATATAGGAAGTCGTCCATTTGAAGCTTAATATTAAGGCCGTGCTATAGGTGCCGGAGGTCTTTAATAAGAATTTACAGGCACTCTATAGTTGACTTTTTGGTATTCTTATTGATTATAGTCCGTAACTTGATCGCATTCCATTAGGTAAGGATATTACGCCTATATTCTAGCCCTTTAAAGTAGTTATATATAGCTTCGCATAGCTTATTAAAGGAGACACTAAGGGGGTTACTCTTAAGGTTAGTGTAGTAGTGGTTAAGGGCTAGGCCGCGCAGTATAGTGAAATAGGCTTGGCTGAATTCCTATTTAGGAATATTAGCCTTCCAATAGAGGTCCGTAAAGATAGTAAGTTTAAAGTTAAAGTTATTATTTTTACCGCTATATTTGGATTCGTTGGTATAGAGCTTAGCTAAGTTAGCTAGTTCCTTACCGTAGGTCTTTACTTAAGTAGGTTACGGATCTATAACTTAGGTAGTTTGTGGATCTATAGCTTGGGTAACGGGAGGGTTTTAGTCCGTATTTTAGTTTGCGGGGGTATTACGGTTCGTAATTTAGGTTACGGGGGTATTGCGGTCCGTAACTTAAGTACTAGGTATGCTTTAGCCTATAAAATTAATTCTAAAATTGCTTAGGTTTATAGGACAAATTTAGTTAAGTAGGTTAGGTATAAGGCTAGTAATGCTATTAAGTTTAGAAGAAGTAAAGAGTTTATTAGTGACTTTAACCTAGTCTAGGATTTCCTTTTTAGTCTATTCCGTTTAGTCCTCCTCTTATATTATATTATATAAAGACCGTATAATAGTAACATGTTTATCCTTTTTAACCTATATACCTTAGTGACGTAAAAGGGTTCGTAGGTTACGGATAGCAGTAGGGTTATAAGTCTTAAGAATATCTTCCGTAAAGTCCGCAAAGTCTTCTTTATATTGCTCCCACAGGTTGTTATTTATAAGCTTAAAATATCCGTATTTAAGGATTTTGTACTTAATATAGTTGTTAACATTAGCTATAGACGTAAGGTCAACTCCTTGTCTCCATTTCTCTTGACCTTTATTAATCTGCTTGCTTATGTCTGCTATACTATATAGTATAGTACGTAGCGGGTAGTAGTAGCTTGTAACGGGTGGGGGAGGTCTTATAACGGTCCGTAAAATTAATTAAAGGGTCTATAATAGTTTAAGAGGTCTTATAATGGTCCGTAACGGCGATTAATAGGTCCGTAATGGTTTATAGGGGGGTAAGGGGTTTCCGTAAAAGGTCTAAAAGGGTTTAAAGTTTAAGGGGTTAAGGATAGGGGGTTCCGTAAGGGTCTATATTCGCATCTATAAACTTCCGGTAAACCATACTAAGACTTAAATAAGTATATAGAGTTGGTGATAGTTCTGTAATCCCTAGCTTCCAACCTTTTAATAGGTTGTACTAGGAGTCTAAATAAGTAGTTACTGTTATGTATCGCTTAGGGGGAGGTATTAAGTAATTGCTAATCTGTGCGCGCTTACTAATTAGTGTTTATATTAACTTAATGATATAAGTGAGTTATATCCCGGGGCACGAAATACGTATAGTATCATATACTCTTTAGGATGGTGGTGACTGTCAATTCTATTAAGGTAGACTACGTGGTCTATATACTAACGCGCCTCCCCCTAAAAAGTCAGCACTTAAGTAGTTGGTGTACCAAACGCGTAACCACGCGTTTGGTGTACTACGTGCTATAATTATACAAAACTAATTAGAGGTGCTTTATATATAGTAAGGAAGGATATTAGTCTATAAGGTATACCTAGGAAGAATATAATAAGTCTAAAAAGAGATTTAACAGATAGATTAACTAGTTTATTTTAGACTATAAAGGAAAGGAAGTAGAAGAGTCTCTTAATAAATTAATGGAAGCCCTTATAATTAATTTTAACTTAAATACTTAGGAATAGGAGACCTTAAAGATATTCTTAACTACTTTTAAACCTTTTACGGACAGCTAAGTCTTTAATATTACGACCATATTAGCCGACTGCTCCTTTATACACTTAATTACACCCAAAAACTGGCCCGTAAGTATACCTATTAGACCTATTATAGACGTTACGGACCGCAAACAGGACCTATTTGCATATATTACTACAAAACACTACACCCCTAAAGAATTCTATAGCGTTATAATTGATATAGGTACCTTTAAGAAGTCTACTATAGGTTACGGACAGTACCTTATATATAAGACCACCATAAATAATAATATGGATATTAATACTATATAAACTAGGGCTATAAACGTCTAATTCGGCATCGGCTTAACCACATTAATTAAATTAGTAGCAGTTAAGACCCTAATTAGCCTAGTTAACTTCTACGTAATAAAAGCGGACACCCCTTTTCTACTCTGTCTTACGGACATAGATAAGTTATAGGTTTACTATAATAATATTACGGACACCGTAATTAGCCCTATAACTGCCCTAGAAAGTAAGCATATTACCCTACTAATTATATAACGATTTGGACACCCGTTCCTTATATAGGGAGAAACTTTACGGACCTATATTTAGGAATCTTTTAACTATAACCCGTGCTACCTTACTAGTACTAAAATCCACTAACTATACTACTATTTTAGCCACCTATTAGCCGAAAAGCTATATAGAGTCCTTAAACGCTCTAGACATAACGACGTTAATAGGAAGGTAATTAACCACCTAACCAAATACTACTCTTTTTACTAGAAATACGGACGTTCTCTAGGTAGATTTAAGTTTACCCTTTATAAGGACCTTAACTTTAACTACTTAGTATACGTGGACATTATATACATTAACGGCAGTCTAATATTATATATAATTAATAAGGCAACCTACTATTAAGCCGCCCGTTAGTTATAAAATATATCTATAAAATATACTTAGGACATTTTACGGACCTACTGGATTAATATATACCTTAGACCTCCTAAGTATATTACCTATAACGCTAGTAGGAACTTTATTAGCAAGGAATTCTAGCAGTATACTATAGCTATAGCTATATTAACAAAAGCTATTCTAGTTAAGGCGTATTAATCTGTTAGGCTTATTAAGTAAGCTTACCTAGCTTTATAGAGAGCTTACTAGATTATTATAGACGAATATAAGAATATTTAAAAGGAACTAGCTTTATAAATAGCCGTAAAAGCCATTAATAACACTATTAGCCCTAACGGACTAGTACCTACCCTTTTAGTCTACGGAGCCTACCTAAGGATAAGCAAACTGGACCTTTTTGCCCCGTCTATTATGGATTAAGCAGCTATAATACAGAAGGTAATAGCCAAAATAGTTAAATTACGGGCTAAACAAACTGTTAATAACGCCCTATACTACTGTAACGGACCTAATATAACCCTAGTATATAACCTCCCGCTTAATTCTAAAGTCCTTATATAGTGTAAAAGTGGTAATTAGACTAGACCTTACCGTTTACTAGCCGTAGAAGATGAGACCTACTATATATAGCTCCCTAGCGGACTAATAAGCTTTAAAAGCACATCCGTAAAACCCTATTTTCGGTTTAAAAACACCTATAACGTTAAGCTAGACAAACTAGAAGCACTTACTAAATTAGATAAACTAGAAGCACCTACCAAATTAAATAAACTAGAAGTACCCTTACCTACCCTAAAGGTCCCCTAGAAACCTACTAAACCTACTAAACCTACCGTAAAGCGTGGCCAAGAACACCCCCGTAAGAACCCTGTAATGGAGAATTACCTAACCTCTATAGGTATATCCGTAAAGCAATCTCCGCCTATAGATATATTAGTTCTAGTATAGGAAACCCCTTTTACGGACTTACGACGCAAAGAGATTAACGGACTACTTAAAAAGGGCGTTTTTACGGTTATAATGGAGAGAGAGGTTCTGCAAGGCGTCCGTATATTTAACTCGCGCTTCGTTAATGAAATTAAGCACCCTAGTACTAATAAAGCCTTTAAAAAGTCAAGGCTCGTCATATAAGCTTATAATGACTAGGGAAAGGACTTAGTCCTTACGCAATCGCCTACGATCTAACGAGTTAGCCAACGGATTATACTTGTACCAGTGCTTTTATCCATATTCGATATTGTTTAACATTTACTAAATATTGAATATTTACATTCAATATTCAATCTCAATACAATATGTTCAATACTGAAAGTTATTAAATATTGACGATTTTAGAGTTAAGGTGGGTAAAATAAGGTGTAAATGCCTTGGTAAATGACTTTGGCCTTTAAGTAATACATATATATTTCAAATTTATTAGGTAAATATATATAAAGTTAAAATATATAAATATTAAACTTAATTTTACAGAATATTGTATACTAAGTGCTTAAAAGGGTGGCTGCTTAGTAATATTATAGCCGAGGGAAGGCTTAAAGCGGCAAGTGTAGTAGCCAAAGGAGAGCCTAATAAGCCACCACCAAATACGTTAAGCCAAAGATCGCGAAGTTGACGATAGCGGTGAGAGCGGAGGTGAGAGTGAAGGTAAGAGCTGTTGTATTTTAGAGCTCTACCAAAGCCTAGAGCCGTACGGAGCTTAATTACTATATTAAGGCTCTATACATACGCAATCCAGATTTAATATTTAGTAATCTATTTAATAACAAAATCGTCTTTAATATCAACTTCAATATGGTCCTATATTGATGTTAAATACTAATAAAAGTACTAACTTGTACTTACGCCCGGCCTATAGCAAAGTAAACCCATAGCTCTTTACCTATGGGACATCTTATAAGCCTATATATAATCCAATACCTACCTAAGTAGGGATATCTTTATACGACTACCGCTTAAGCTTAATTTGCAACTAGGAACAATTTTATAGGTTATAAAACTACTTTACGGAGTGCCAGAAGCTGGAAACCATTAGTTTAAGACGTATTACTAGTATTACGTCCATAAACTTAAGATGGAGCAGTTAACCTATAACCCTTGCCTCCTATATACCCTATTAAACGGCCTTAGTATTATTAGGCTCCAAATAGACAATACTCTCTTTTTAGCAAACTAGACTTTTGCGGATATAGAGGAGACTAAACTATAAGAAGCTAAGTTCCTAGTAAAGCTATAAAAGTAGTTAACTAAGCAGACTCTAATTAAGTTTAATAGAGGCTTAATTATATAAAAGGGTAACTTAATCTAGCTAACCTAGGAACGCTAAGCTTAAAACCTAAAGCTTATTATAGTAAAGCCTATAGACCTTACCAGTTCCCGTAAAGAGACCTATAAAACCGTAAATATAAAGGACTAATACGCTGCACAGCGTATAAGAGGCGCCTATATTGCTATAATCTACTAACCTAAATCTGCCTATAACTTATCCTTTGCGGCCTAGGTAATAGATCTATAAAAAGAAAATATTAAGTAGCTTAATAAGCGCATTTAATAGCAGATTAATAATATAATAAGAGGATTTACTTTTATACCGCTAGACCTAAATTCTATTAGCGTAATGGTATTTATAAACGCCTTCTTCGCTAATAATAGGGACCTATTATTGCAAATTGGCTTTATAATTATACTTACGGACTATAATTAAGACGTAAATATACTATATTGGTCTTTAATTAAATGTAAATAAGTAACCCGCAGTGTACTAGCTTCTAAACTATATATACTAGCCTATAGCTTTAATATAGCAGCTGTAATTAAATTAACGATCCAGAAGATCCTATAATTAGAGTAGCTACCCCTAGTTTTATATACCAATTTAAAGTCCCTTTATAACTGCCTAGTTAAACTAGGTATAATATAAGAGAAGAGGCTTATAGTCGACCTAATGTGCTTATATTAGGCCTATAAACGATATAAGATTACGGAGGTTAAATAGATTAGCAGCGAAAACAACCTAGTAGACGCCATGACTAAGGCAAAGCCGTGTTAAGCTTTAAAAACCCTAATTAATACGAATAAGCTTAACCTAAAGGTTATAAAATAGGTGGAATAAGACTAACGGAGCACCTACGGTCTATTTACGGCCTGTTGGAAGGCCGTATAGTTTATTTACGGCCCGTTAGAAGGCCGTATAGCTTATTTTACGGACTATAAGTAGGACTTACGGCCGACCTAGAGCACCGTTTAGAAGGCAGGCCAGAGGGCACCTCGGGAGGGATTTTCTATATATTTTCTTACGTGTTTTACGGTTCTATTAAGGCAATTACGGAGGCTATATATAAGTGGTTTTATTTTTCAAGTACCGTTAGTGTATAATTATAGCACTTATTATACTAACCGCGTGCTTACGCGTTTGGTATATTAACCACGCGTTTACGCGTTTAGTGCACTAACCACCCACTTATACGTCTAGTGCACTTCTAAAGCACTAACTAATTAAGGGGGAGGCGCATTAGTATATAAACTACGTAGTCTGCTTTATACAATTAACAGTTACCACTATCCCAAAGAGTATACGATACTATACGTATTTCGTGCCCTGGGATATAACTCACTTATACTATTAAGTTGGTACAAACACTAATATAATACTTTTTATAAGTACTATTAACGACGGTAAGTTCTATAATCTAACTTTAAGGCTTAAACTCTAATAATGTTATATATTACTAAGTTGCTAAACTAGAATTACTATATAAAAATACCCTTCCCTTACTACTAGCGGCGCTAGATAAACTTAGAACGTCTTTAGTAATATAGTTAAGAAGTTATTACCTATTCCTACCTCTATATTCTAGTACAATTACTATATAGGCGGCGTGGATATTGCGGTAATTACGCTTATATTTTACAATATAGAGAATCAATAAATAAACCTAGAAGCCTCTATAGCACTTCTTTCTTAATATAATAATTGGTAATTGCTTTCCACCATCCCCCTATAAGCCTATTAATTATTAAGCAAGCCGTAAGGACGGCTATAAGTAATTTCAAATTAGCTTACGCAATGCCTTATTTAAATATTTAATTTATAAGCGAAAGTCGTATATATAAGAATACCCTTTTTAACGCTCTATAAAGTAGATTATCCTTAACCCGCTGCTTCGGGTGCAGTGTTATCGATAAGGCCTGACCAATAGGAGGCTCTTGTTTCAATCTCCATGATAAAAACTTTACACGGTGTTCCTGCACGGCCCTGAAACCGGCCTAAGCATTGCACCTCAGCGGGTTAAGGGATAGATTTCTATAGAACAGTATAAGCTCATTAAGATATTAAGTAAGCCTACTGTTTAGCTTATATAGAGGCCGGTAGGAACTCTTAGGTTAAATATAGAGGATTAAGGAAGCCTCTATTAAGTCTATTAGTAAATACTATAAGAAAGCCTCGTAATAGTGGCGATTAGAAGAGGCCTAAACGTGCTCTAAGGACTCTATATAGCTGTAGTAAATGTAAAATACCGTTCTACAATAAGGACGAGTGTTAGCTACCCCATATTGAGCAACTCAACTCTAAAGACTAAGCTTATATATCAAAATACACTAAAATCAAAGGCTTCGGATATCTGAGTACGGGCTCCAAATTTAGCTCACCTGATTGATGCGCACGGGCCATCTTCTCGTTGGACGTAAATTGACAGGTAAAGGGATAATCATTGGAATAAAAAAAGATTTTTTTTTTTTGGGTTACTTGCATTTGCAGGAAGTAATGGTTCATCCCTATGTCTCGATAAGAGCGAGCAGCTTAAAGTAGCAGAAGCTCGCTTCGCATCTTTATTAACCTTAGGGTGCGGTTGCGCAGCACTCCAGTTGCAAAGCCAAAAGGGAAAGGGCTTTTCTATAACTAAATACAATTAGTACGGGGCCCTTTGCAAAGAGCATTAGGCAAGAAACACTGAGGTAAATTTCTTTTCTTTCTTGTTTCTTTTCATTTTGGGATACATTCTACTTATTTTCCGTCTTTCCAGCGGCACAAGCGGCACCAGATTATACATCTGCCTTACGTTTCAGCACAGACGTATCACATTTGGCCTGGCCCGACCTCTAATACAGGTAACATGCGGAACGTTAATCCCCCAACGTAAATTTTAACCCAAGTTTATAAGTAATAAGCCAATCAATTTTAGAGCTTTATTATATAGACTTTAATTAATATATATAGAGATAAGGTTTTCTAGGGGGAGACCCCCTAGGACCCCCCTATATAGAGCTTTTGCTTAATTTAGAAGTAGTAGTAAGATTAAGGCGTCTTGGTTACTGCTAGGTAAGGATCTACTATAGTGACCAAGGCGCCCTACTTAAGCTAGGCTTAAGGATTATATTAATTACAAATCTAGTATATATTTGGACTGCAGAGCTTTAATATAAAGCCCTCTACGTAGGATCTAATATAGTGGGTACATATTTACGTTCCCAAATATCGTCACGTAATACAATTTTTGGGTAACGAAAACCGCCGTTAATATTGCTCAACTGACACCTACTAAAGGTTCCTCCGTCCTTCCTATCTCCTCTTTCACCCGTCTCCTCGTCCGATGCTATCTATATCGCTATATCAACCAATAAATCCCTTAGTGGAGACTAGGGAGGGGTATTAGAGCGCCTCTAGATCTTATAAGGAAGAAGAAAGAAGAGAGAAAGGTATAAAAGAGGGAGTATTTATAAATAGGAGGAGGCCTACGAACAGGAGATTAGGCAGCTATAATATAGATATTAACGTTGCTCGACTAACACTTACCAGACACCCCTCCGTCCTTCCTATCTCCTCTTTCACCCATCTCCTTATTAGATGCTATTTATATCGCCACATTAACCAATAAATCCCTTAGTGGGGACTAGGGAGGGGTATTAGAGCACCTCTAGCTCTTATAAGGAAGAAGAAAGAAGAAGAGAGGAAGGTATAGAAGAGGGAGTATTTATAGACGGGAGGAGGCCTATAAATGGGAGATTAGGCAGCCATAATATAGACATTAACATTACTTAACTGACACCTACTAGACGCCCCTCTATTCTTCCTATCTCCTCTCTTACCTATCTCCTCATTAGATGCTGTCTATATCGCCATATCGACTAATAGATCCCTTAGTGGGGACTAAGGAGGAGTATTAGAGCACCTCTAGCTCTTATAAGGAAGAAAAAAAGAAGAGAGGAAGGTATAAAGGAGGGAGTATTTATAGACGGGAGGAGGCCTACGAATAGGAGATTAGGCAGCTATAATATAGACGTTAACGTTGCTCGGCTAACACCTACCAGACGCCCCTCCGTCCTTCCTATCTCCTCTCTCACCCGTCTCCTCGTTAGATGCTATCTATATCGCCACATTAACCAATAAACCCCTTAGTGGAGACTAGGGAGGAGTATTAGAGCACCTCTAGCTCTTATAAGGAAGAAGAAAAGAAGAGAGGAAGGTATAGAGAAGGGAGTATTTATAGATGGGAGGAGGCCCTATAAGTATGTGATTTGGTAAGTACTAATAAGCATAAGATTCTCGTACAAGATAGGCTTAATTACTTACCAAAATACAGGGTATCTCTGTCACTGCAGTAGCTACTACAGTAGTAGAGACGCCTCAAATATTTAATATAACTAACTACTGAGGCTGTTAATAAGTAAAAGGTAGGCTACTAATATGGTGCGAACGATATAGTTATTAATATCATTTATAGCCTGTTTTTGCTTCTAGTATACGCGTAGATCGTCCTTATATTCGGCATAGAGCTAGTTATAGGCAGTAAGCTAATTTAGGTCTAGCTTTGCTATCAATATAACCGTAGGTAGTATGTTCCTTAGTATGGGCCGACTTAGTAGTTCTAGCTTAGAAGATCGTCTTTCTTCTTAAATAGGTCGATATACTGCTATACCTCGTTAGTTTTGGCTATATCTTAGATAATAAAGAACTATTAAATCCAATTAGATAGCTTATTAAGGATAAGGTTAATTTTTAATTTAGTAGAGGTTATTATTTTTAAAATTTAATAGGTTAGGAAGGGTCTAGGTTAGGGTCCAACTAGCGTCTTAGCAGAACCTTATTTAGATATTCCAAACTTTTAATTTAATTTATTAGTTCATTTATTAGTCAGATTTTGTTATAGGGAGCGCGATTAATAACCCCTACTAACAGCTCTAACCACGTCTAATTTTTAATTTATAAATCGGCAGATCTATAGGTAATAGTTATTTTAAATAGCTCTAGGTGCGGTATATATAAAATCTTAACTATAGTATAGAGAAGTCATAGCTACTAATATGCGGTCCTAAGTAGCATGTATTCTCGGAGGTTACGTAACTCCTTATATAAGCAACATTTCCGCCCTTCTAAAAAAAATTAAAAATTCCAAAAATTGATTAACGCTATAGACAGCAGCAATATTAATCCGGTAATACTGCCAATTCTCTCTATATACCATTATATGTATATCTAATAGCTCTAAAAGCGGTAAGAAGGTAGAACGGATAGGGGGGTTAAAATTTAGAAAATTGGATTTCGCGGTTAAGCTATTTAAAAGTCAGGAAACTAAGATAAATGCTATATTCTTTGCTTACCTCCAAGCCAGTATATAATTTCCTAATTAGGAAAAGTTGTTTACAAGTAGTTACTACTACCTCCGTATAAAATCTTCTTATTATACCTCTTTAGTCTTACTTATAGATAACTAAAATCGTTCTATATCGAACCTATGTTCAAACATAAGCCCTAAAAGCTTCTTAACTCGTAAGATTGCTACATAGGTTAGCCTAGCTATCTTATTCTTTTCCTTAATATCTAGAACCACCCAGTTAAGTATTAGGCCCTGGCTTTTATATACAGTAAGAGCAAAAGCTAGAGTAATTGGAAATTGACGCCATAAGCAAGAGCCTCTTATACCCTCCTACTTATAAAGCATAGAAAATATAGGGACGACTTTCTTACTATCCTACCGAGTAAATAGGGCAGGTCCGTTATACCCATCTACCGTAATTAGTAGTAACTAAGGCTAATCCTTTTTAATATCCGCGTATCCCTTTTATATAATATCTTTAACTATACTAGTAGTACCGTTTACTAAGCCTAGTTTAACCTAGATATTCTATATTAGTATTACTTTCGCGCCAATATATAGGGCTAGATTCTCTATAGTATCGCACTAATTAGGAGTAACTTTCCGCATACCTATACTAGTGTTAACTAACTTAATAGCCACTACTAGCTATAAAAGGTTGCGAAGCCGAATAGCGTTATACTTACCTATAGTAGCGCGTGTGCTATATAGCCGAATTATATTATTAAAGCCCGCAACTTTATTAGTAGATAGGCCCTACTTATACCTAGTTAAAAGAAGCTTCTAGGTTAAATTACTTACAGAATCACTATATAGCTCTATAAGGGCGGTCCTAAATATAGAGCTCTTAGCGTTATCATTACCCTACCACATAACTTAATCTAGGACAGCTGTTCGGTCAATCGCCTTATAGGCTCCCTTTCTATAGCTAGTAAGCTCTGACGGCCTAGCGGGTAGATTACTATATAAGGCCGCCTAACCTATAGGGGGAAGCTAATAGAAATCGCCTACTAGCAAGATGTTTAAGCCTTTAAAGTAGTTATTATTATATATAGGGTAAATCTAACGGAGGCGGTAATCAATCCAGGCTAAATATACTTGCCCAATTATAGATTTCTTATCAAGGATAAGATAGTAAATATCCTTAAAAGCTTATTATAGAGGCGTAAGACTAGTAGCAGGCAATTTCTTAAACGGATAATTTACCGGCAACCTTAATAGATTGTATATAGTTCTGCCGTTAATACTAAAGGTAGCTACCCTAGTAGGGGTAGCTTAAGCTAATAGTAATAGCTTACTATTAGCCCTTGCCATATTACAGAGCGTAGTAGAGAGAATAGCAATAAGATGCGATTTACCAGTTCCTGCCTCTCTATTAACGTTAATCCGCAGTAGGGGGGGGCTAAGGCCCGCTTAGATCTGCCTATAGTAATTAACTACAACATTATAAATATAACGCTAACCTAGTTATAAGGAGGACAGAGTTACTATTTAGGATAGGCGGCTCTATAGTAGAGGCTATAGCCATACTTCCTACTAATAAGTCCTCTTATTAAGCTACGGGTACGTACCCTAATATATACTCCAGTTGTAGTTATAATTAAGCTCCCTATTACCAAGCCTATCAGGATCCTTAATTTCAACTCTATTGGTATTTTAAACGCGGGCATATAGGGCCTTAAAGGACTAGTATAGCTCTAAGTCGTTTACAAAATCGCCCTTAAACTTATTAATATTATTAGTAGTTTTATAACCTTCCTCTAGTTTCTAATTATAGAAGTAGTTAGGTAGGTACTAATAAGAGTTAATACAAGCCTAATAGGAAGCCATATAATCAGGGGCCCTAAATCTATTAGTATAAATAGCTACTTCCTTATACTCCCTCTACGGGTAATAAAGAATAAGCTTTACACGGCAGAACTTAGAATACTACAGATGGGAACAATCGCCGTTATATCGCGGAAAGTATAATATAACTTAAGGCCTTACTCTTAGCCAACGCTTATAAATAGAGTAATTAAAATGGAGTAGAAAATTAAGGAAAGTAATATCCTCTACCCTATCTGGGCGGCGCTTATATTTCTTATAGTCGGACAGTCCGTACCCTCTTAGTTACCTATTATTAAGCTTATATATAGCGCTTTAATCGTCCTCCTAGCGGTAGTTTAAAGTTACTATATTTCTAAAGCCTTTATAAAGGGGAATATCAAGAAGTAGATAGTATACCTCCTGCACTAACTAATCGCGTTTAGTAATAAGCTTATTTATAAACCTAGCCACAACCAAACTAAAGGCATAAAGGCTATTGGCATGCGGCTGTACTAATTAGAGTAACTCCTAGTAGGAAGTCAACTTCTTCTCTTCCTTACTGCAATACTTGCCTATATAGTTAACTATTACTAATACGCTTATAGCAGGTAATGTATTAATATTCGCCATCCACGCTAATATTATAGCTGCATTATAACCATTAAGAAGCTCATTATTACACTGCGGACAAAACGTCTAGTAATATAGATTTTAATCCTTTAATATAGCGGCCTTATTGCGGAGAGACCGTAGAAAATAGAAGCGGCACTCCTTTACTCCAGTAGAGCCTTTCTTTAATCTTAAGCAGTAAGATTCAGTACAATTATAGTACCGTTAAAATCGATTAAGGTAGGCAGTAAGAAGCTCACTAGTATTAAGCTATTCTTTATAGCTAAGAGTAGAAGGATATTAGAGATCGGGAGGCCTAGATTAATTAGGATTAATTATAGATATAAAAGTAGCCTAGTACTTAGCAAAAGCCGCCCTTAATTTAATAGCTAACAGATCTAGCTTTAGGGCTATTAAACTCTATAAGAAGCTATATATATAGCCGCTACCTTATACTTACCACTCATATTAGGACTAAAAGTCAGTGCTATTAAATAGGCCTATAAGCATGTGCTTCCTAAACAGATTAAAGCGGCAATATAGCCAGTAAGCAGCAATATACGGATTATTATTAAGATTCTAAGAAGCAATCCGGTAGCGCTAAGCCTTATTAGCAGCCTTATATTCGTCAAATAGAGGCATATAAGAGTGTAGATTATACTAATATAGATTAGCAGCGCTAAGTGTAAAGAATAGAGACCCGCTCTTAATATTCTCAGTATAAGCCGTAAGCTTATTTCTCTTCTGCCTTTAGTAAGGTCTAGTGCCCTTAAGGTTCTATATATGCCATACAATCTTATTTAGCAACTAGCTACCCCTATTACTATTTATAAGATTACTAAGCTTATCTAAAGATAGACCATTTTTATCTAATTGGCTATAGAGGAAGCGGGTAGCGTTAAGGGCTTGCTCTCTTATAATCTAATTAAACACATAATAGTAAAATAAGGGGTAGCGGCCAAACCAACCGTCCTAATACTTAAGTATATACTTAGCGTACGCAGCTAGGGTAACCGTACGGCTTCGTGGCATATTAAAATCGGCTTTACTATAAGGAAACAGAGTAGGAAAGGCGCTACGCATAATAAAACTAGCTAATCGCTTAGAGAGAGGTATCTATTGCATAGTAGGAACCTCTAAGCCCACTTATAGGTCTTATTAGTATTAAACCTCACAACCCAAAAGCTCTAATTTATTAAGGTTAGGCACTAGATTAGGAACTAAAGTATCCAGTACATTATTATTAAATTCGCCGTCTAGTATATTACTGCCAAGCTTAGTAGGTAGAGGATTAATAGCAAGACATTATATAGGAGCAGTAGGGTAAGTTGTCGGGCTACTAGAATTAGACTCTAACTTGTTAATATAAGGTAGCTAATCTAATATAGAGCCATTTTTGGGTAAGCTGGTAAGCCGGGTGCTATATATTTCAACGTTATAATAATCAGGATAATTGACCTTTAGAAAGTAAAGCCACTATACTATAGCAGAGCGCCTTACGGTATACCGCTTAGTAAACCGCTAACTTAGGTATTTACTACCTTCTACTACCGCAGGCCTTACGACTAGTATATTAAGTTTAGTAGGTAGCCGTGGTAGCTGCCTCTAGGTCTTTAGTATGTTCTAGCTAAAGCAGCAGATATAGCCAGTATAGCAATATTACTAGCCGCGTACACGCATAACTTACAGATAAACGTATACGCGCGCAATTAGAAGCTCCTCTACCGCGGTAAGTATAGGTAAGAAGCCAGGAACAGGCCCCGGATCGAGCCCATTGCTATCACTAAATAGGGGAGGAAGGGTTAAATCCTTAAGGCTATCGGCGTCCTTAATACAGGCTTTATATACACCTATATTATCACCCTCCGTAGCTAAGCCCATTTAGAACCACCGCTCCTTATAACGACTACACATCTCTATACGTTTAGCCTATAATATACTCCTAAACTTCTTAATTCGCTCCTAATCGACTGCTAAAATAGGTAGTAGTGTGGCCGTAGCCGGAGCTTGCTGTAAGGGAGCTTGCCACAAGGGAGCTTACCGCGAGGGAGCTTGCCGTAAGGGAGCTTGCTACAAGGAAGGTGGTATTAGTAGTAGGGTAGGTATTAGCGGTAGTATAGGTATTAGCGGTAGTATAGGTATTAGCGGTAGTATAGGTATTAGCGGTAGGGTAGGTATTGGCGGTAGGGTAGGCATAGGAGCTAGTTCCGGCAAGGACGCATTTAGGCTATCTAAAGTGCCTCTTCTACTGCACGGAGCTTCATCTGCAGTATATAGCGGAGGAGTAGGTAAGTAAGCTTCACCCCGTTAATTAAGAATGCGGTGCCCTCGCTATATTACCCTAATTATCTTCCGCCGTTAAGCTATTTCAGGAGTATCTTGGCTATTCTAGCCGCGAGGCAGGAAGGCGTTCTCGGTATCATTTTCAGGTAGAGCAGTTCGCTGGCGCCTTATAGGACGATTCTTAGTAATAGAACCTAACTCTATAAGAGCTCTCCGCTTATTTAAATCATATTTAGAGACCTAGAAAAGTAAGCAGAAGTAGAAGTAATATATAGGGAAGACGCACCTTTAACCGACATAACTGGCACAGCTTTAAAAGCTTCTTTAAAGGGCCGTCTTTAACAAAGTTAAGGCGGGGCTTATGGATATGGCATTTGCTGCACTTAATTACAGTAGAATCTGCCATATTTAGAATGTATATAGTAGTATTAATTAAGGTATCAATAAAGGAAGGTGCAATACTAAGATATTTTGATGTTCATAATATTTTGATGTTCATCACGTGGATTCTGCCACAACTTACCGCGCGCAGTCTTGTTTTTAACTAATTAGAAGCCAGCTTTCTAACCAATCAGAAGCTAGCTTGGCGGAGTTTGAAATCCAGGACCCGAATATAATAGACCACTCGTACCTCGGGTCAACAAACACTTTCTGTTCTAGTACAAGCATCCCTAAGATTTTTCATGACTCGAGTATTCACGCTCGTCACTTTTCCACTTGCAAGCCATCTAACACTCCACTCACCATTGCACCGAGCACGCTCATGCTTTCTCCGACACCGTCATCGACGCTCTCTCCGATGCCTTATCCGTCGAGCTTATCGCATAGCTAATCTCGACACCATACTCGATCGTTTTGGCCACGCCGCCCTCATTCAGCGTGCGCTGCACGCTCTCGAAATTCTCAATCTGCGACGCTTCGATCTCGACATCGCGCCCGGCCTCCTTGCCCCAACCCGCATAGCTCGGCACACGGCCGCGCTCTTCGTCGCAGGTCGAATAGTTCTCGCTTTCGTCGAGCTTGCGCGCGCCCTTGTGTGAACGAGAGAGCCGCCACATGGGAAAGGAGCCGGGGTATTTGGGCGTTTCGGACGAGGTGGGTGGTTGCGAGGAGGGCGAGTCGAAGATGCGGGGCGCGAGGCGGTTAAGGAGTGGTTTTAGGGTGGGGAGGCAAGCGCAGATTATGCCGACGTTGATTTCGACTTCGCTGGTGGAATGTCAAAAGGCCGTTCAGGAAATGGAGTGAATATTGGAGCGAGAGGCTAGGAGGAAAAAAGGCATGTCAAATTGAGAGCATTGAAGTGCTGAGTTAAAAGGAGACAGGACTTACGCCCATCCCGCGACGCCCACTTTGTAGCGGGTGAAATCTGTGGAGTGCAGCGACGGTACCATAGTTACCAAGCGGACAACGCTAACGATACAAGCACTGTTTCTTCTGTTAGATGCTATTACTGGTTCCCGCTCTTGCGTTTCATCGAGATAAGCTCACAAACTGCCCACTGCGAGCAAAATCATCAGCAAGTATCTCTGCCTCTTACTGACGTTCAGCCTCAAACACATCCGCACTGACAACCCTAAGGTGGCAAAATCTGTGGCAATGTTGCAGACAGCTTGAACGTAATAATATGCCTTCTTATTAACGCATGTGCTCTTCACCAACAAATCCCAGCCGCCAGCAACTGGAGTGCAGCCGAATGTGGATACGATGATGCTGATGAAGCTGTAGGTGACGTCAAAAGCTATGATGCAGTAAGCGGCGGTGCGGAAAGTCTTGTCCGGGTTGAGGCGAAGGTAGAAGAGCAAGATCGAGACTTTGACGAAGCAAGTGCCGATGAAGTAGAAGTCCTGGCCTAAGAGGTCGATCTGGGAGTTGTTAGCCACCGTGAGGCGGTTATGGGAAGCGAAAAGGGTGCAGTACAATAAGGAAAGGCCTTAGTTTTGGGATATAGAGCTCCCAAAGGTGGACGCCATAGCCATATGGGATATCTGAATTGAATACATTTTAGTTACTCTAATGCTTTCTGAAGTGAAATCTGTGTTGTACGTACTTGCTATTCTCAGACTGCAGAATGCCCAGGATACAAGCTATTAGATAAAAATCAGTGCTAGCCCACGGTCAAATATGCTTAGCAAGCTTTACTAGCCCAATGGTAATGAATACTATATTCGCCTGGGTTAGTCATCAGATATTTACGAGGAATATAAGGAACCCACAATCATCCGAACCCGGCGACCGAACAACAACGAATCGGGTATACAATCGTAGGAGAACGATGAATGTAGCTATGCAAGTGAAAGGCAGACTGACTGCAATAACTTGGTACGCAATCGAGTCTGGGTGCTCGAAGTTGGCTATCACTCCTGGAGGAGGCGTCGTAGCCGGTACGTGAGAATAATCTATCAACATGGTAGATCACCACAGAGAGACCAAATAATGACACTTGGAAATGAATCGAAGACGGTGTCGATAGAAGGGAATGAGAGAAAGCTATGCAATCCTGCTCAACAGCTCTTTGGAGAAGCATCCTCTTAAGTAACTCATGATAGAAACATAAAGTTCGTGGGATAGAATTCGGTAGCCAGGCACAGAGATCGCCAGTATCATTTTCCGGTCACATCGCGCTGATCCTTTCCAGGGTACAGAAAAAGTGCCGGTTGGCATAGCGGATCGCCTAACAACCGACAGGCCTAGCGGGGGCGCATTATTAACAAAAAGTAAGAAGTGCTTGAAAGGAGACAAAAAATAAGTCTTGAAATTTTACCCAGTGCGTATTCTAGACACATTTATGTTGTACAAATATGTAGGTACGTCTGTCTTGGGGAGCAATCCGATTACGTAGGTGGGAACTTGGCTGGTGCCATCGGGACGACCTAGGAAAAAACGGCTCGCTTCAGCTGTGTAGAACCTAGCCGGCGTTACTAATTGCCAAGGTGGTTGCTTTTCGAAGCAGAAGTACAGTGCAATAGATAACGAACATTCCCTCTTTTTGCTTTCCAAAATATAGATCCACCACGGCTTCCTCAATCCGATTCAGACAGGGTCAGTAGTCGCATCATGATAGCCTCCCCAGTGCGATAACCTCCCCCAGCATCCTAGTGGTTGGGAGAGTGATAGTCTCGGGGAACACAATAGAACAGCCCACTCCAAGCCGCAGGTACAGTAAAAACTGGTTAGTACGATAGGGGTTGTACGGCCAAGCGAATCGTTTTACAGTAAAATCTTTCTACTACGATACGGTTGGTACGGCCAATTATATCGTTATACTAGTGGTATTGTTATAACATACGTCCGTGCACGACAAATAGGGAAGAATCTTATCCTAAAAGTAACTCACGCGCCAAAAAGCCTCTCTCAACTATCTCGTATCGTTATAATGGGGTTTTACTGGACCGATGGTATTGTTATACATAAAGTCACGTGTTGCGTTAGTAGGCAAGAAAAAGGAGGCCAACACGTCACCAGGTATCCGAAAAGGGCATAGGGTATCTACCTTACGGGCCAAATAGCCCCCCCATACAAAATTTCTTCTGGTTAAACCGATTTTGGTGGCAGGAACTTAACGATATCACCAGAAGTCAGTTTATCGTAAAATACACCAAAAAAGTTTTGGTAAAGAGATGTAGATCGTAATACAGAGTATATCGTTGTAATCAAATATCGTACTAAAGAGTTTTTACTATAGACCTTTCGAAAGGATTGTCTATTCCTTTTTCTATCCCTTAACCCGTCAATTATGGCGCAACGTTATCGATAAGGCCCCAGCCAATGAGGAACCCTAGATTGAACGAACTTTTGGTGTTGCATGCACGGACCCATAACCTTATCGATAAGGTAGGACGCCAGCGGGTTAAGGGATACCCGCCTAGCCTCTACTAGAGCAGTGATCTTCGCGACTCGACATATACCGTAACCATAAATGAGAAGGGATGCAGGCCGGCCTCAAATCAGCAACGTGCAGACAGCCCAGCTAAGAGGTTCCGGGTTTGCGGTATCGCACTCCGTCTAGATGCAGCAAGCTTTGCGTTCTGACAAGGTATCGTAAAAGAATAAAAGAGCTTAAGGCCCTGAGCTGAGTTTCACCAACACTACTCTTTTGCGTCCCATCTTGTGATATATTTGCCTCAAGTCTCGGGATCCCAACTAGTATTGCAGCCGTATCTGCATATCATTTTGCTTTCGCGAGGTATTGACAATAGAATCGGCATCCAACATTGGCAAGGATAAGTACCCCAGAAGCTATTGCGGGGTAGAATGCCGCCATCCAAGAGTCGCTCAAAGACGTCAGCATAGCTGCGGAGTTGTATGCACAAATCTCGACAAAGAATGCAGGCTAGAGCGGAATGCAAGAGATTAGAGAGGCGGGAGAGGCACGGATGGCTCTGGTTTTGGAAGCGTGGAAGCTATTGCGAGCCATCCGAGGGCCTGTCGATACCTTGTTTGAACACTTTGAGAGAGTAATTGATCTAGCGCACACCATTGAATGTCTCAGGAGATTGTATGGTCACTAACAGGTGAAAATTTACTAGATGTCGCATACATCTGCCTGTCGAGCACTACTCGAAATGGGCGTGTTTGATACGCTACCCATGGATGGACAAGCATGGCCGCGTCTGAATTAGCTGAAGCATTGGGTGTTGACGAGCTGCTGTTGGGTGAGTGAAAGAACCGGGTTCCTCAAGCAATCTGATAGCTACTGGTTTGACGTATCCAAAAGTTCGTCTCATGAGGGTTACCACTATCCCGGGGCCCTTTTCGGAAGTTTGCGCCGCAGGCGTAAGCACACACGCCCTTCTCTCAAATGTACAATGTGCCTGCACTCCGCAGGGTACTAAAGCTTATGTGAGTTCGTTTCATTTCTTGCGAGGATAACATCACTACTCCGTGTTTTACTAACCTCCCTCTACCCTTCAGGTGCGATGAGTACTGGCCTCCGATGTTGCAGTTACCCAAGTTTCTCAAGCAGGGCGGCTAGAAGAACCCCGAATCCGAGACGAATAATCCATATACATTTGCCCATAGGACCGGAGGTAAAACAATGTGGGAGTACATGGCGCAATTCCCGGAGCGAACCAAGGCATTCGACTACGTCATGCAATCGCAGACACAGGCGGCGATGCCTACCGTGGGCCTCTTTCCATTTGCAGGCGAGCTCAGCAAATTTAAGAACGATGACGAGACTCCGTTGGTAGTAGATATCGGTTGAGGCAAAGGACATATCACGCAACGTATAAAGGAGTTATGTCCAGATATCAAGGGCCGCATAATCCTACAATGCCGGTCAGATGTTATCGACGATATTAGCTGGGAATTTCCAGGGATAGAGCGGATGAAATATGGCTTCTTCACTCCGCAACCTATCAAAGGTATGTCTTGATATCGGGATACTGGAACGTGCCATGGCTAATGGAATCGCGTTAACTTAGCAGCACCCATCTACTACATTCGACGATGTTTGCACGACTGGCCCGATGAAGTTTGTGTTCGCATCCTAAAGGATATTGCTGCCTCGATGGATCCTGCAAAGTCGCGTCTCTTGATCGCAGAGATGTATCTCCCGGATCAAGGAGCCAATATCGAAGCTGCTTGGTTCAACATGACCATGATGACTCCCAGTGGACGAGAGCGTACCAAAAGCGACTGGACTTAGACAATACTGGATTCAAGCTCGACAAAGTCCATACATCTCCTGGAATCAATTATGGAGTCGTAGAGGCGTATTTGAAGTAATGGCGGCCTATGAACTATGTGAGAGCCACCCTGCGGGACCTGTAGCGCGATTAGAAGCAGTTAATTTGCTAGCGTAAGAAGGTAGACGCGTCTAAGTCCATTTATGTAAGAATACCGCTTTTTAATTTTCAGAAATCAGATTACTAAGTCGGTAAGCATCAGTTTGGGGTCCGATGTATCCCAAAACTCATCCCAGTCAGTTAAACTAATCCTTTGATCATGTCTTGAATACATTCGTAAATCCATAATATTACGCGATTGAGAAATGCGGCTGACCTGTGGTTCCCCAGAATGAATGGTTACGAGGGTGTTAATGAGGGGCATGTCCATCGGAGATCGGAAATTAAGGGTGGCTTGAAACGAGCATGGCTTGACCCACGGTTGTTTCACCCCTATTCTCAACTTTGCTCACGATAATCACTGTAGCACTTTCGACGTTGTTTCTGGTTTTTCAATGTTAAATTTTGTCAAAATGTAGAATTTGGCTTCATAAATTTTTCCTCTCAATATTAAGCAATCAGAATAAAGTTTCCATATCCCACATGACGGTAAAGCTTCAATCCCGCCGGAGCCACTAGGCCCGCAGCGACCGATCCAGATAATTTCGTAGGGCAGATGCTCGTTGACCCAACTTTCTCGATGCTTTCTAGTATGTGAGCACTAAAAACCGGGTTGTTAGAGGATCGTAGATTTCATATACAAGCTACCGATGTATAAACATATAGGAAGTAGGCCCTGGTGTATTCTCAACTCTTTTCCTTCAACACTGTGTCCTGCAGAAACAGGAGTTCTCATTTCCCTCTTGCCATTCATTTATTACCGTCCTTTTTAGCAGTCCATTCGTTTGATAGATTCGTAATACTCTCTTCATTCGTCCCGTTCGCCCTAGTATTTTTTAGCAAAGTTGAGCTTTGCCTTTGTTGCCCGAGCTAATCTCCCTCCAACTTTCTGTTTCTTCAATTGGTCAAGCCACTGATTCCGGATTTCCAGATGTGGCGCGGGATGGGGGCGGTGGGGATCTATCAACAGCAAGAACATTATCGTCTTCTCCGATACGTCGACTTCGAACGGCACAGGAGGGCTGAAAGGTTTTACTTCAGACCCTGCTGTATATGTATGGTCTTTATTTGATATGGTGATTAAATAACAACCACTTCTGATAAAATTCTCTCAAACAGTCTGATACCAATTCTCCTGCGGCCTTGACGGATTTCGGATCAAATGGCGTTCCAAAGCTAGCGATTCCTTTCACAGCGAACAAGTCAGCATACACCAACGTCCATCTCGGTACTGACGGATCCCGCGTCGCCTGTTGGCCCTCTAGTGAGCAATTTCGATAATCACTCCTCGTACTAGTCTTTAACTTTACTGATAATTATAGGTAACATCGTTGTTCTCTCAGGCGGAAAAAGAAGGGTGATGATGCCCAACACCGTCATCATTGATAATACCGGTACCGGGACGAGCCTTTACAGTACTCTGATCACTGTAACGGCTGATACTTCTGGGCCAGTCTTCAACCGAACGACCCCCCCCCCCCCCCCAGGTCTTTTATGTATGTTGATTCTCCATGCTACCAACAGAAGTATGGCTTATTGACCAACTCTTGCCTAGCCCGGCGAGCTAGCCTATGGTGCTTTCGGTGCAACAGTATCCCCATACAATAACAAGCCATTGGCGTTTGCCTCTAGTACCGACCAAGCCAGAACCTTCGTTGCCTGAGCAGATCAAAGCTCCATGACGGGCTGTTCAAAGGTATTTGCTCTTCCCCTCCCCATGGTATCCTCTCTTACTCTGTCGCATCTCTAACCCGTTTAGGTATTGTAGCATGGATACTGTAACGTCAGCGCTTGAGTCTCCACGGCCTAGTGCCATCTTTACCGGCAAATACTCCTGCAGCGACATTTTCTACTCTCCTTCAAGACTTTTCTGGCCGTCTACATGAATGGCTGGGCTGACCCTACTTTTCGCATGCGCTCCAGTCTTTCCGGTTTTTCATACGGCACGTGGAGCACCGGGCAGGTGCTGTATAAGACAGATCCAGGCACTTAGCTGTACACATACGGCGGGCATGCGTATCCGGGGTATGATGTGAGAGGTAAAACACTAGTGTTGAGTTGGACGAAGGAGTGGAGTTACATTAAGATGGCGAAGGAGACTTTTGTGTGAAGCGGCGATGATGACTGGTGGTGAGCTGGGAGTTGGGTGAGGTTGCTGCAGGAGATGCTGCAGGTCCTACGAAAGCTGTAGCTTTGCCGAAGGGCCAAGAGGTGATGTATCACTGTATAAGGCACTCAAAGGCCTATACTAAGACCCTTTGTCCGTCTCGCTAGATGTTAAAGACGCGTTTTGGAGAAGTAACAGATCGGCTAGGCCGATTTCAGTTTTTGTAGATACGATTGAAAAATTCCCTCTCATTCTTAGAAGCAGAAAAGGTGGAATAAATTAAGAACGAGGACGAGTAATACAGTGGTGTAAGGAGCCACTACCGGCATTTATCCTTCCAGCGATCCTGCATCCCGCCTGCGGTCGCCCTACCTTCTTGTTCCTCTAACATCATAACCCCTTTCGCCATCAACTAAAAACCCGTCAGATACAAGCAGGAGAGCAAAACACGTACTAGGTTATCGAAGAAGCAAAGCATATAACTTTAGATGGTGCTAAATTATCTCGCTTTCAGATGAATCTCGATGTCCTTGCTGCTACGCGACTCAGCCCAATCTCTGCCACTCTAAATACCTTCAGAGAACAGTTCATTACCTCTCAATATACCACTCACACCTGATCAAACACCTTCAAGCGTGCTAGAGTGGCATACAACACTAGTTCATATTATGTGGCCGTGAGCATGATCGAATTATGCCTACTTGAATCTCCTTGTGACTTCATGTTCACTTCTTCCTACTCCTGAATCTTGATAGCTGCTCGAGTTAGCTAGTTCAATATCCTTCCAATTTTCTGAATATTTTTACTCTTCTCTAATATTAATTGGCTTTATACTAAAAATCTCAATGGAAAAAATAACCTATTTTTATCAGCTCGAGGCCCGCTCTAGACATACCTTCCGCGGCTTGGGGTGAGTAGCATACTTTTGGTTAGGCGGTTTCAGAGACCTCCTGTGGAATATCTCCAATCTTTATCGTGGAGCCGGAAGCAACGAAATCATCTCCAAATAAGAACATGGAAAAATTATATTGGGTTTGCGTTCTGGTGCTTATACCCGGTTTAATTCCAAGGCAGTGGGTCTCTGTTCTGCTATACTAGCAAAGAAAAGAATATTTTTCTAACGTCTGTGAGCATTGAGTTGCAAAAGTATTTCAAAGCAGGACTTTGGCGAGATTAAATAGGCTGAAATGCCCCTCAGAGCAGTTATAACATTTTTCTTTAAGAAATGCTTGGGTTAGGCCGTTTTGGATGTATGACAGAGACAAGACCCTCTTAAAGTCTTCCATACCATTATCGTTTGCAAATATTCGTACATCAGCCCCTGGCTGTTCTCTAGAGCATCTGGATTCGTCCTATATGCCTAGATTATCATGTACAGTGGTTATGCCTGGCCTGGCAGACGCCGATAACTCAACCCCTTCTAACCTTTAGCGTCGTCTAAACCATAGATTCAGAAAGTTGTTAAAAGGAGAACGATAATCTGCTTAGAGCACTTCCTATGTCAGGAGAAGACGGCGAACCAGAGCTAGCTAACGACTTGTTTCTAGTTGAATAGGTCATTCAAGTTTCCAGATATATATTGCACGCTTCGCTTTGGTTCAGACTGTGGCATATCCTGCGAGGTGAGCATTCTCCAGAGGTTATAAAAATCGGGTATTGTGATCAGCTATTCTGCCAGCCATGGTGGGCTACATGTGTTAGAAATTCTATGTCATAGAAATCACTCCTAGAATTCAGTGATACTGTGCTTGAGGCTAACTGGAAGTGCCATAGGATTCCCGGAGACGTAGATAGATGAAACATGACTCAAGGAGACGATTGTCGTACTAACAGCAGCGTCTCGAGGACTTATAGTCTTGAGGGCTTATAAGCTTGTGAACTCCTAGCCGGACATGACAACTGCATTAGAAGGCTACATCTAACGGTGTAGAAGAGAAAATGGACGACTGTGAATAAGGTGGTGATGAAACGGGTTGGGGACTGGTGAAGGGAAAGCAGTGGAAGCAGAGGTAGTTGGAGAAAAATTCAGTCACGATTCTACGGCAGGTGCTAATAGCATTCTCTTCAACAGAATACAAGCATGAAAGAATGTCATAGGAGTGAGGGCACTGAGGACGACGGCTTGGAATAAGCCATAGCTCTTATAGAACGAACATACAATAGTTATCCTAAAAAATAATTATAAAGTTTGTAGCACTAAAAGAATACCATAACGATTGATGAAAGGGTATAAAAGATTTTTTGAAGACTTGGAATGAATTTTTGATCTTAGGCTGTAGCATCTTAGGGAGAAAATGGGTTGGATTCTATACCTGCGGGTAGAAGTTTTATTTTGCTGTACTTTGTACTTTGCACCATTCAATGCAACAGCTACTTTTCTATTAAGTTGAACCATGCCATTGCAAACCTATGTACACCCGATAGCCATCGCACGCAGAACTGTCCTATGATTCCCATTTCGAATGAAAGGCTACTGCCTGAGAAGTCCCATGAAAAAGCCTCGAAGGGAATTGCGAAGAAGGGAAAAAAAAAGGGAATTAACCAAGTTCGCCGCAGAAGATATTCAACATACCATCCATGCTCTCCTGAGAGAAGGAAAACGCCAGCAGTGCAGCTGTTTTATTCCGAACTCGTCATTCGTCCACTACGACCCTCATCATCTCCATAGAGGCTTTTTCACTTCGTTATGAAGCCGAGGTAGTCCGCAACGATAAGTGTTACCATGCTAACAAGCCAAAGTTAGTCTAGCTGTCATATACTTCCGAGATGCCTCCACCTGTCATTTTTCAGCGCCACGTGCTAGGGTTGACTTACGCGTGTGGGGCTATCCTAACGTAGTATGTTCCGAAGCCACGATAGAACCTTAGCAGACCTTCATCCTTGGCAACTTTCGCGAAGCAGTCGAACATTCCCTTGTATGGCAGTGTGCCATCTGGCGCTCTTGTCTGCTTCTGCAACCTTGTCTTCACAAAGTCGAAAGGTAAGCTGAAGAAGCTGGCAAAGAAACCCGCAATTGCCGATGCTGTTAACGTCTGATTACGCACAGACAGCGAGGTGTGCTGGAGGTGAGTTTTCGCTTCACTGAAGAAAGCTAGCTGTCCGAAGTTCAGTGCCATAGCGCGAACAACGGTCGGGTATGCTCCGGCCCACAGCCTGGTTACTCCTTCGTTTTTCGAGATTCGGATCAATGCGTCGATTACCGACGTGTAGTTTGCACGCGCAGCCGCAGGTTTCAGGCCATCGCTCTGCATGCGGATGAGTGCAAGATCGGCAGGATTTCCAACCATTGCCGCTAGGCCACCCGCAGCTAGACCAGCACCGGCCCGCTCTTTAAATCCCACCTTTTGGCCTTTCATTTCCGCCGACTTGGCCATTGCCTCCATAAATGTATCGAAGAAACCCAAGCGCGCCGTCGTATAGACTGCCTGCCGTAGCAGTCCAGCTGACAGCCCGGTGTATAGATCCAACGCCTTTCCCGACGCTAGGATTTCTCGGACAACGGATATGGGGGTGGGTTTCGGACCAGTTTTTACTCCCTCGCCCGCGAGTTGAAGTCGGACTTTGATCATATCGATCGGTTGGATAACAGTGGTGGCTGTCATGCCTGCAATCCCGCCATTTATGAAAGGCAGTGCTGCTCGCATAACGGGAGTGTGGAGGAAGTCCGTTGTTGCTTGCTTGGGATTCTCTGTGGCAGACTTCATGATTGCTTCGGCGTCGTGTAACGAACTCTTTGCTGAGGTGAGTGCTGAGGCGGATTGTTGCTTTGCGTCCTCGACTATGGCAGTAGCGGGCATTGCGAAGGAGAGTAGTGGTCGTGAAAGATGGAAGTGGAGGGAGGAGCGAATTGGGATGAGCAGACGTTTCAATCGATGAAGGACGAGGCAAGAGGCACAGTCAGATGGCTACGTGGTACCTGGAGCACTGCTCTGGGATCAGTAACTGTGCTGCTGAGAACCAAACTGACCGCAGCAAGAGCTGCTGCAGAGGTTTTGGGGCTTGCATCAGATATAAACACGGGCTTGTGGAAGGGCATAGCTACGAAGCTCGGAGGATGTTGGGAAGATCGCAGAAACGGTTCCCGAATGCAGTCCGAAGGTACCCGCGATATGATATTGAAGTGTTGGGATGCCTACTAGGAAGACCGGAGGTGCCAAGTCCACGACCGCCAGAACGCTATCGGTTACGGCGACAGAAGCGGTAGACGACGAGGGCGGCCCAAAAGTGCGATATCACGCCGCGAGGTGACTTTGGGCAGGAGTATGGAACCTGCAAAGGGTTCGAGAGGGACGATGGACTCGATTTCCTTCTCCTCTTCAATGGCTGTACCCTATCCGGAAGCCTGCTTTGTCCGTTGTAAATTGCGGGGAAGGCGCCCTCGTCAGCCAGTCACCACCACTAAACTTGTCGTCTCAAGGCTGCCGCTTGCAGCCCAATGAGATTGCGTCTTTTTTCCCCCGCGGCCATCGAGAAATGTCTGGTCGTTGTTCATGCCCTTTCGCTCATACCCTTTCTGGGCCGTGGAGCTGAAAGCTTCCCTCGGCCCGTGTGTCTTGTGAAAGCGATCCAGCTCTGCGGGCGAGCCACCGAGGAGTGGGCTGCGTCGAGGCTTTGGCACACTCCTAAGTGTCGCGTGTATCAGCCAACACGACACATTGCGTTATTTACGCCCTCCTAAGCCCTAAGGAAATTCATGACAGCATAGGTCTGTCTCTCGTCATAGTTTAGTTGCAGTTTCTTGGGCCAATTCGCCGTCTCTGCTGAGCGGGGTTTGCTCGCGCGCAGCTTTCTCGAAGGCATGCTTGTGCGCTCCTACTACGGCTTCTCCATGTCTTATCGGTTCTTATCAGTGACGTCACCAAACTTCTTTGTGCAGCCCTGTGCAGCCCTGCCAGAAGCAGCAAAACACCTGTTCACTCACTCTCTCAACAATTCAATTTTTGCTCACCCGGCCTCTGCATTCCTTGCCATACCTTTCCGGCATGGTGCACTTGTGCTACGCTAAAGATAACCTCGGCTCAACACTCAGCTTCTGTTCACGGCCGAGCGCATAAGCATTCCTCTGTAAAAAAACAACTAATGCACGTGTCAGCATAGTTTTGGACGCAGGACCTCTTTTCAACAAAAGCGGTGGCTGATGCGGCAAACCCCAAAACACCGAAATTGCTTGGTGCACGGGCGAATGTGGCTTGCTGTGTGTCGAGTAAGGTACATGTCTCGGCTGACCACTTCTATTCGCTCTCTTTTTCGGATTTTCCGGTGGTGAGATGTGCATGTCACACTTCAAGACCCACATGCTCCCTAACTTGGCTCTGTATCTCATTCTTTTCTCCGCTGTCCGCGGCCGGGAGCGCTTCACGTCGGGACGAGACCGGAAGTCCTCCCGGACGAAAAGGTGTTTTTTCTTTCTTTCTCTTTTTTTTTAACAGCACATTGTGTTGCCAGAAGTGATTTAAGGTGCCCTATTCCTGCAACTTCTGGAACTTTGCTGAGACAAGTCAAGTCCATGTCTCGCCAGACATTGAGCGGGTATCCTCAGTCCCTTGGTGGTCTCCTCAACAAAAGCCATCTCTTTCGAAACCATAGAAAGATCGTCAAATTTCTATAATTTGAGAACCCAGAAAAGAAGAGGCAGGTTTCTCTGAATAAACTCATCTATTGTCAAGCTAGGTCAGGTTTGAACCATATCAATGTGTTATTATCCCTTGGACTGGTGGCGTACTACGATAATTAGACCGTGCGCAAAACAACAGAATCAAAAGTACGCGTATTACCTACATAGATTCAAACATTATACGTTAATCAACCATGCCTTCTAATCGTACTTCTAATCATATAGACTTGATTCCATCAATTTAATATTTAATTCCACCGACTCGGAAGGCAAAAGACACCCCCCCTCGGCAGCCGTGGCCGTTGCCCTCCTTAAAGCCTTTATATATCGCGGATTTTGATAGCTATGGCACCCTAAATTTTCCTCCAAACCTCGCCGTTTGCAAAATTCCGTTCTATCGAAACGATAGATATCAGTTATTTTATCTTAAGCGACTTGACTCCAAAGATTGGGTATATATAGTAATTGTATAAATATAGCTAATAAAAGTTCTTACATCTTCCTAATTAGGAAGTTTGGCTTACCGCCCACCAAAATATTATAAATTCTATTACTAGAGGCTTAAAACGTGTATTTAAAGCTTTAAATAACAATATATAGATGATTAATTAATTAATTAATTAATTAATAAGCTAGACGTTTTTAAGGTTATAAGCTCTGCGCGACTATAGGTTTCTACTCCGTACTAGCTCCCCTAAAGCCGTATTATTATTTAATAACCTTATAATATCTAATAACTACTTAGGTAAGGGATAACTTTTTAGCCATTATATCTACCTTATTTATTCGTATTACGTTATTAAGGAAGTATACTATATCTATTCCAAGTATTAAATTAAGGTGGATTTTATAGAAAGGAACCACTAACTAAGTTAGTAGTCTTCTTAATATCACCTTATAAGCTTTCTTTACTCTATATAATTTATATTCTATTATTATTAGGCCCTTTAGAACTGCGTCCGTTACTAACTAAAGTAAGTACTTAATTACTTCTTTTCCTATATAGCCTAATTGCTAATACTATATATAGCCTTCTGTCCTAACCGCGAGAGTTATTATATATTTTATTAAATAAATATTTACGTATATATATTAAAGGAAACTGGAGCTCTTGCTGCACCTAGCCTAAAAAAACCAAAACTGGCCGAAAGAACCCTAAAAAACACCTAGAGATTCCCCTAAAGATGCATACATTATAGGGGAGGCACATATTAAACAATAGTGGTTTATACTCGCGCGTATCCGCTAAACCCACGCCTAGTAGTAGCCCTCTATAATAAGAACGGGTAAATACTATACTATAAAGCGGGAAGATCTCTATTAAGAAGGCATTTAATAAAATATAAAGCCTATTAGACACGTCTAGTATCTATAACTATAGGGGAGCAACCGTTAGCTATAACGAACTAAGATAGCTAGTAAAATGGCTCTGCTAGTCTAGTAAACCTTAGGCGCCCCTTTAGCAAACCCTTAATTAAATCCTTTAATGGCTAAGTAAAAATAAAAATAAAAAAAACCCCTCTTTACTAGTAAGCCGTACCTAGGCCGCTATAGCTGCGCTTCTATAGTATAGGGAACCCACCCCCCTTAAGATAATAACTAGATATATAATTATAATATAACTAAATATAGAAGAAGTAGAGGGGCTTAGGGGATAATTAGAAATAGAAGTCCTTATAAAGATTTATAAAGAAGTCTATAACGCTATTATACTCTAATACCTTAAAAGCGGAGATATTAGAGTTATCCTAAAGGACTAATAGGTAAAGGAATAGGCTATAAGGGTAGAGGATAGACTAGGAGAACGTATTAGCATTATAACGAAGCCTTATAGGAAATACTACGGTAGACTTATTAATGGGCTAGGTATATAGGTATAGAATAGTCAATAACGTAAATATAACTAGTGGAGTGGTTACCTAACAGATTAACTCCAATTATATTCTAAGATTTACTATAAAGGAGAGAACTATCTAAGTAGGAACTGTGGTTCTTTAAACACACAACCGTACTCCTAAAAAATCCCCTTAGTACGTAAGATACGTGTGCTCTGTTTACTCTATTATAGATCCTATAGATCGTTTAAATTATATAGATTACGTTATATGACCTTAGCTACCATTCCTCATCATATAGTTTTACCGGCTCTATTTTAGACTATGCTTTAATTAACTAACTAGCTACTTCTAACTCTTCTCTTAGTAGTCGTAACATTGTACTTAAAGCGTTTATAATACCATCTCCCTTCTCTTTATCTTCGTCCTTAAAGATCCTAAATATCTCTAAGTTGTCTACTAGAGGTATAATATCTGTCTAATTAATTTAGTTAATATTGTTACTTATTATACCTAAAGTTTCTTCTTCTTCTTTAACTATTCGTCGTGCTCGCACCGTTACTATAATATTGTCTCTTAGTGAGATTATACTATCTCCGTATTCTTATTATGCGAAAGAGGAATTAGTCTATATTGCGTTAGCAAGTCTATCCTCTTAATAACTGTCCTCTTGCTTAGAGTATACTAAAGCAAATATTCGCTTGTCCTATAATATTTATTCTATCTTTAATACTAAATATACGCGTTTTATTACTCTTAATAGTTGTCTAGTTCCCTAATTAATTTATCTTAGGGTTTTATATTTAATCTACTACTACTCGCCTTAATAATAAATTATTAATCGCTTTAGTTAAGTTGCGTTATTCTTATAATACTAAATAAGAGGCTGCTAATGCTTAATAACGGGCCCTTAATTCTCGTCTTGCAGCGTCTGCTTAGTTAATCCATCTTAAGAAAGTTCGTAAGAAGGTCCGTTTTAAGGAGTAGAAACTTATAAAATAAGGTTTATAGGAACTTAGCAATAAAAAATGGATTCTCTTTTAACTAAGAAGGAAATAGATCTAAGTAGTTTAGCAACTGCTCTTCTTAGGTCCCCCTTAGGTAACTTATTCTTTAGCAATCCTTTTTTATTAATACTACCTAACCTAATCTCTTCTAATACTCCTATACCTTTCTTATAGCATTTTTAAATTCTCTAGTAGTTTCTAGGTAGTCTTATTATAGCCTATCCACTTAACCTTATACTATATTTTATTATTAATATCCTTATAACTAATAATCTTTAAAACTTACTATTTGTCTTCTTCTTATCCTTTATACGTATTTACTTTATAAACTAATAGCTTAATATTCCTATATACTGGCTCTAGCATTGCAATATACTATATAGGGTAAATCTTTATTTTAGCTAGTAGGTTTAACTTAAATATAACCGGTAAAATCCTTTATATAATTTTAAAAGGTCCTAGTTTAATATAGTCTCACTTCTTACTTAGTTATTAACTCTTAAAATTTTTATATAGTAGTTATACTTTATCTCCCTCCTTAAGATCTAGTCCCTTAGATCTCTTAGCATTATAGTACTTTTTTATTCTTTCTTATACTCTTTTTACTAATTCTATAAGGTCTATATAAAGATTTATTAGTATCTTTATCCTTTCTTTAGCTGTGCTACTTATTTTCTTCGCCTATTATAATAACAACGATATTTTTAGCTTATATCTATAATTTACCTTAAATAGTAATATGCCTATTCCTTTTTATGGTGTTATATTATATATAAACTATATAACTAGTAATAGTAATACCCAAATTATTTTGTGTATAATTAACATAATATTTTAGATACTATTTTAGCGTCTAATTTAATCTTTTTGTTTAACTGTCTATCTGTAGATAATATATAGTAAAAGTTACTACTCTAACTCCTTACTTTGCTAAGAATACCTCCTATGTTATAGTGCTATAATAAAGTAGACTAAATAACTACGTTGTGGTATAAAGAGGGGAAGAAGGTAGAAAGGGGGTATTGTATATAAATAGTAGGGCCGGCTGCTAAGTCGCTAGTGGTGGGCTAGCTAACAGTAGGAAACAGTATAAGATAGTATGAAATAGTATACGTTAGGTCAGTGCCGTAATAGTACTCCTCTCCCCTAGATGGTTTGGTTCCTAAACTAAATAAATAACTTAAAAATAGGCAGTATATAGGGTTGCCTATTTTTTACCGTAAAGATATTAGTTCCGCTTACCGCCCTTAACTAAGCTAATGGCGATTTTTTATACCGGGCATAGAAAATCCTAATTAGTTAGTTTAGTGAGTAAGGTTAGTAGAACTTTATACTGCCACCTAAATTAATCCGCGTGGCATTTCTTAGCAAGAATTTGGCTAATTAGACAACTTTAACCGCCGATTAAAGTTCTATAACATCTTAACTACCATAAATTTTAATACGGTGGTTAACCGCGACCTTAGCGTGACTTTTTTTTATCTTATACCTAGTCTAGGGGTCCTAGCTTCTTAGGGTGTTACTTATAAAAGCGCTATATAGCTTATTTATAACCCTTTAGGTCTTCCTTTAGCTGCTAGGTTGTATCCTTATAATATTTCTATTTAATCTTATAAGTTAGGCCCTAGGGGTCTTTATCGTGTACATTAAGGATTTTCTTAAACTCCCATTTGTCTTCTATATTGCCGTTATTATCTCTCTCTACCACTCGTCCTTATATATTATAACGCTCTATAGTATTAATATTTGCTTAGCTAGGGATCTCTTTAGCAGCCTAGAGGCGGACCTTAGATATATAAAAGGATTTATTTACTTAGATATAGTCTGGGAGGTCTACTATAACTACCCCTTAGTATACTGCGAGTACGGGGTATAGGCCGTTCTATTTATTGTCCTATTTCTTCTTAGGTCTTTTTATCTTTATATTTTCTAAGCTAACTATAACTATATCGCCTTTGTAAAATAACGCGCTCTTATCCCTATAGGTATTAGTATTATCTTTATAGCGTTACTATAAAACCCAGGCTAGGGCCTTAAGCTATATTAATATCTACTTAAAGCGGTTGGCTATAGAGTCTACGCGGAAGAACTTCTTCTTTACTTATACTAATAGTGTTAATAGGTAGAGGCTAGCAGGCTTAATTCCGAGGTAAGGGTTAAAGCTATAGTTTATAAAAAATAGGGAGATGCCTATACTCTTATTGACTTGGTTATTTATAGTAAACTTAGTAAGCAGTAAGTAGTTAACCTAGTTATTCTATATAAAGCTAGCAAAAGTATAGAGGTATTTATTTACGGCAGCGTTAATAATTTTAGTTTAGCCGTCTATTTTTAGGTGTTAGGCTAAGCTTAGTTATAAGGTTGTCTTAAGGCGTTTACTTAGTTGTTGCTAAAAGTTGCTAATAAATTATATGCCGCGATCGGAGATAATCGTGCTTAGTGCACTGTGGAGCTTATATATATTGTTAATAAAGCTATTAACTAGCTCCTTTGTTAAGAGTCCTGTTACTAAAATAAGGTATTATATTTTAGTTAAGCGGTCTATAATAATAAGGATATGTTTATATGCCTTGCCGTGGCGTTAGTATACTGGTAGCGTTATAATATAGTTAATTAAGATATTGGTCTATGGGCGGGCAGGTAATTCTAGTAGCTTTAAGAAACTAGGCGGGGCAGAATAAGGGGTCTTAGTGCGAAAGTATAGGGCATAGTCTTTAACAAAGGTAGCCGTAAACTAGGAGATTTCTAGCCACTAATATATTTAGTTTAAGAGGTTAAGAGTTTTAACCTGGCTAGGGTAACTAGCGGGGCCACTGCTATAAGAGCAATAGGTAACTTTTAGGCGGAGGTCTAGGGCGTTAGGGACAAAGAAACGTTAGCGGAAGTAGATCTATCCGTTAATAATACTATATTTTAACTTATCGCAATAGAGTAGTTTCCTAATCTTCTTTAGCTAATAGCGAGCTTTCTAATTACGTAGGGCTGCTACTATATCTCTTGCAAGTTTGTTCTCCTAATATCCTAGCTAGATTAACTCGTCTAGTAACTTTTTAGCTATTTTAGGGTCTAGAGTAGCTATAAACTCTATGTTATTAGAGTTACGGGACTTATATAGTAATTTTTCTAAGATTATAAGGTTAACTTTCTAGGCGGTATAATGACTTGGGCTCAGTAGCGGAGGTATTTATTATTGGCGTCCTTAGGCCTTATTCCTAGTAGCTAGCTTAGGGCGTTAAGGAGCGTGGCTTTACTACTAGGTCTATATATAATTATAAAGTTAAACTATAAAAGAAACTCTGCCTACTAAACTTAGCGCTAGTTTAGCTGCTTAGTAGTTATAAACGTCTATAGGTTTTTATAGTCGGTAATAATTTTAAACAGCTCCTTAGTCCCTTACAACTTAGGACGCTATTCCTCTAAAGCCTTAACGATAGCTAAGAGTTCTTTATTATAGATCTTATAGTTATACTCTGGCGTAGAGTACTTTATAGAGAAGAATACAACTAGTTTTAATTTTCTATTATTATACTAGGAAAGGACTCTACTAAAAGCCCAATTTAATACGTCTATCTCTACTACTGTTTTTTTTATATAGTTATAGTATGCTAGTACTAGTGCTAAAGTAAAGGCTCCCTTAAGGGCTTTAAATAATTTGGCTTGTTCTGGTCCCCATAGCTATCCAATATCCTTCTTTAGGAGTTTTATTATAGGTATAGTAATAGCAGAGTAGCCTTAGATAAATTGTTAGTAGAAGTTTACAAAGCCGAGAAATTATTATAGTTCTTTAATTAATGTTAGGTCCTTTTATTTCTGTAAGGCCTATACCTTCTTAAGGTCTATAGTTATGCCATTAGTTAAGATAATTAAGCCAAGGTATTTTGTTTTAGTAGAGTAAAACTTAAACTTATTAATATTAATCTAAAGTCTAGTATTACTAAGTCTTTAGATAACTTTATTTATATGCTTAGTATACTTAGCGCGTGTTTTAGAAAAGACAAGGACGTTATTAAGGTAGGTAGTGTAGTAGTTGTTAAGGGCGTTATATAGAATATAGTTAATATAGTTCTGGAATATAGTGGGTACATTATAGAGGCCAAATAGTATAACTAGTATTTTATAGAGTCCGAACCGGGTAATAAATACTATAAGCTATTTATGGCCCTTTGCAATCCGGATCTGGTTAAACGTAGCAATTATATTAAGTTTAGTAAAGTACTTAGCACTATAGAGTGCGTTAAGTATCTTGCGGATTAGTAGCAGTGGGTATTAATTCTTAATAATAACTATGTTTAGGCCTTAGTAGTTATAGTAGATTTATATACCGCTGCCGGGCTTAGTAGTAAAGAGAAGTAGTACGGTAGCTAGTAAGGTTAATTCGCGGATAAAACCCTTATCTAGCATCTTATTAATCTACTTCTTTACATACCTAAGTTTAGCAGGTAAGAGTGGTCTGTTTTTATAGTATAGGGCTTAGTTTCTAGGGGTAATCTTAATTTTATGGTCCTATAGTTAGTAAGGGGGTAGCTTATCTATGTTCTTAGGGAGGAAGTGCTTAATATATTTACTAAACTCCTTTAATAGGCGTTATAGAATATCTTCGCGGGTTAATCCTAGTTTGCCTTTTAGGAATTTTTTAATATTAGTATTAACTATCTTTTAATATAAAAGCTTGGGTTTAGTTTTTAAATTTATCTTAAGGAAGTTATAGAAATAGGGGGGGAGCACTTTACGGGCTTCCTTTATTGTATAGTCGCCTTCTACTAGTTAGCGGAAAGACCTTTCTAATAGGTTTAGTACTTCTATTAGGCCTATAGGCAGCTCTTTAAGCAGCTATTAGTGCTTATCTTATTTAACTAGTTCTACTAGCTCCGCTATATAGATCCTTATTACCTTTATATCTTTTTATTTATAGAACTAGGTAAAATTAATAGTATAAGTGTATTTAATATTGTCTAGGTTAGGGCGTATCTGGTTCTCTAGTACTATAGCTAGGCTAGCATAGCTTAGTTAGCCTAGGGGGGCGGAAATAAGGCGGCGGCCCTATACAGTACGCGCGGGAGATAGGTGTAAGGTTAGGCGTTACAGTGGCGCGGTTTCTATTATCTAGGTCTTAGTAGTTCTATAGCTAGTCCTTACTATAACGCGAGCTGTAGTGTGCGTATATAGTATATAGCTTAGTTCTAGGTATTGGGCTAGGTAGCTAGGGTTTAAATAGTACCTAGGTTGGGGTTGGATTCTTAGTAGTAACGGCGTAAAGTGGACCTTCTTCTTTAGTCTTGGTAGGGCTAGCTAGCCTATTATTTTAGTCTTAAGTGCTAGGGTAGTCTAGTCTTCTACTATCTCATTTCTTTACAGTTATATAGGCTCTCCTTTATTAGAAATATCTTTTACTATTAAGGCTTTATATATAGTTCTAGGCACTAGGCTTAGTAGTGCTAAGTATCTATATAGGGCGTCCCTACTAACACCGGCTATCCCCTACAGGAGGTAGTGCTTAGAGTAGTAGTCTAAGTTAAAGCGGATTTTAAGTTTCCTAAAGCTGGGACAGGGCTCGTGCTTCTAAAGCTAGGGTATACCTAGGATAATTAGGGTAGCGGGCGAGAGTTTAGTAACGAAAAAGAGTATAGCTTTAGTATAGAGGCCAATTAATATTTAGGCAGTAAAGTAGTCCGTAATAAGCGAAGCTAGGATACTATCTGTAAGACGTAGTAGTCTAGGTGCCAGCAGCTTCTTATTTATAACGTTATACTTATAATAGACTCTATATTGGTAAATGCCATTATAGTACTACTGGAGTCCACTAGGCTTACTATATTAATATAAACTTAGGGGTATAGGTTANNTAATAAGGAGAGTTNGGTTTAAANAAGGATTAATTTNTTATTANTNTTTNCTNATCTAANATTAAGTNGNAGTTTACTAATAGAAAGGACTAATTAATCTAGTAACAGGGACCTAATTTTCTCGTCTTCCTCTTTATATAGTTTAGACCCTTAAACGTGATTTTGTTTAAGGGTTTACCTTTTAATAACTAGGGTACGGGGCTGTCTTAGCAGGGCGGTCTAGTGTCCGTCTAACTGGCGATGTTAGTTTCGGTTTTAGTTAGGGTATAAAAAGACGATACCTTGCTAATAATATAGCCGTGTTTATATTTGCTAGCGCGAAGTCACTAATACTAAGCGTTATTAATAGGTTGGGCTCCTATATAGGGTATAGTTTAGAGTAACTAAGCCGTAGGGTTAAAGGGGGGGGGGGGTTGTCCGCTACGGCTATAATAGGCTCTACGCTTGCCGCGTTTATAATAGACTCTATAGTTACTATATCCGCGGTTATTAGTTCGCGTTATTTAATGGGGTAGTATTAGGACTAGGTTTACTATCTTAGTAGGGTTATAAGTATCCTTCTAGTGGCCGGGCAGGCTATAGGCAAGGTATAGTCTATTATTAACGTGGCGCTTATACTCTATGTCTAAGATTCTATTAAGGTTTATAGGTTTTCTAGTTACTACTAGGGTTAGGGTTAATATAGGGGCGGGGCTTAGGCAGGTAGGCAGTGGTTAGCGTTCTTCTTAAGGTTAGCTTAGTGTATATAGTTTATAAGGTTCTTAGCAAACATATTTATCTGCTTACTTTAACCTATATAGTCGCTGTTATTAATTTTATAGGTAAGTCTAAGTACTAGCTCTTCTATCTTTGGAGAGATAAACTTTTAGAGTAGGTCCACCTTCTATTTATTTATCTTCTTAGCGCAGACTATTAGCTTATTAAGATCTTTCTTTTAGGACTAGTAATTACGCTCGCCCTAGGGGAAATAGTTAAGCTTATTTTTTTTACAACTTGGGTTATATTAAGGACCTTATAGTAGGTAGTAAGGTCTTTAAGTATATCTTCTTTAGTAGGCCATTTCCACGCAGATATATTATTTAGGTTCTTATATATAAGCTCTAGGCCCTACTTAATAAACTTATAGGCCTTATCCTTTAGCATATCCGAGATATAAAGGATCTGGGACTAAACTATATTAAAGTAGTCCCAGTCCTAGTTAAAGACTCCCTTAATCTTAATATGCTAGGTTTTAAAATTAGCTTATTGTTCTAGTAGGGTACCTTTTCCGCTAAATATTGGCGGGTCTTTAGATCTCCGTTTTTTCTGCTAGGTTGCTACCGTTATTATAGGGGTTAATTATTTTAGAACGGTGATAGTTTCTACTTAGGAGTTAATAGTTCCTATCTAGGAAATAATAAGGGCACTAAGGTTTTTATTAGCTTTTTTATTGGTGGTGTTTGTGTTATATATACACTATAGTCCTACTTTAATGTTATTAAGGAACTTGTTAGTATAGTTAATAAGGGTAAGGTAAGCTTTGCTAGGCTTAAAGGTCTTAAGGTATAGTAGGGAGCGGCGGATTATTTATATAATATTAGGGTATGTCTCTATAAAGAGATCTGCGAAGACGTTATAGGGGTTCTAGGTTTCGGTTATTTCGGCATTATTAGTATTACCTATCTAGGCGCTAGGTAAAAACTAAGGATTATTCTAGGACTATACTAGGGACGTATTGGTTTTAGTAGAGGCGCGCGTAGGTCGCGATTGCTCTAGGGTAGAGGTTAATTAGCTAGGGTATAAGGAGTTAGTAATTGCGATGGGGCGCAAATTAAAGATACCATAAACTGTTATAGTGCTGCAATAAAGTAGACTAAATAACTACGTTGTGGTATAAAGAGGGAAAGAAGGTAGAAAGGGGGTATTGTATATAAATAGTAGGGCCGGCCGCCAAGTCGCTAGTGGTGGGCTAGCTAATAGTAGGAAATAGTACGAGATAGTATGAAACAGTATGTATTAGGTCAGTGCCGTGATATCCTAGAATGCTACTATAAATCTTAAATCTCTATCCGATATAATTTTACTTAGTACTCTATATCTTATAAACACTTCTCTAATATAGATTCTAGCGATATTCTTCGCTAAGATTTCTTCTATATATGCTATAAAGTAGCTCCATTTAGTTAACTTGTCCACTATTACTAAGATTACGTTATACTCTTATCTAGTAATAGGATCTCTTAACTTTAGTAACTTAATAATAAAGTCCTATAATATAATCTCCTATAGTCTCTTTAGTATTTTAATAGGTTATAGCCCTCTATATAGCTTATACCTTATTAGTTTATTCCTTTAGTAATCTAGATACTCTTTTATTACTTTTCTTATAATATTTTAGATTCTATTAATAATATATTCTTCTTAAAGTCTTAATACTAAGCCTATTACTCCATTATGTCCTTAAGTCATTCCCTTATAGAAGTCTTCTACGAAATGCTCTACTATACTCTTTAGGATATACTTTACTTCTTAATTTTTATATATATCTATCTGTAGATCTTTTAGCTATATTTCTAGAATTCTTTATACCTAAAAGCTTTCTAGTATCTCGTAAACTCTATCTAGTTTATTATCCTCTTAAGTTATTACTAGTTTGGGGTGATTATATCTAATCTATTTATCCTTATTTCTATATAGTATTACTCCTAATAGCTTCTTATTATTCTATAGTTTAGCTTTTCTACTAAGTACGTTTACCCTTATATTCTTAGTTCCTTTAGTATACTAAATCTTAAAATAGTATTCTGTAAGTATCTCTACCTATCTAACCTATCTTTAGTTAAGTTCTTTTATTATTAGGAACCCCGTTAGGTTCTTATAATTTATCTTAATTATAAATAGTTTCTTTACGCCTTATAAGAATGCTCTCTATTTCTTAAGTGCTATAACTATTTTTAATAACTCCTTATTATAGACGTTATAGTTTAACTTTAGTAGTGTTATCTTTCTACTATAATATAATACTGGATACTATACGTCCTTATACTTTTATAGTAAGTATACTCTAAGTATATAGTTTAATACATCCGTTTTTATAACCGTGTCTAGTCCTAGTTAGTAGATTTTAAGGATTAGCTCCTAGGTAAATAACTCCTTAAGTTCTTTAAACAACTTCTTTTATTTATCTCCCTATACCTATAGTTCCTCTTTCTTTATAAGCCTAGTAAATAGTTTAATATTCTTTAACTATTATACTATAAACCTTCGGTAGTGGTTATAAAACACTAAAAATAACCTTAACTGTATTACATTCCCTAGTTCTTACTAACTTACTTTAGCTTTAATTTTTTTTTAGGTCTATACTAATATAACCTAGTTTAATAATAAATCTAACAAAATCGGTCTTCCTTATAAAGAACTTGTATTTCTTAATTGCTACTAGCATCTATTCTTCCTATAGTCTTTTAAAGACCTATTTAACGTGTTCCCCGTATTCTTCCTTAGTTATTAAGTAGATAATAATAATATTAAGGTATACTATAATAAACTCATTAAGGTGTTCTCCTAATATACTATTAATTCTTTTCTAAAATATTACTGGTATATTTATTAATCCAAATTATATAACTAATAGTTTATATAGTCCTTCTCTTAATCTAAAGGCTACCTTTTATTTATTATCTTCCTTAATTCTAATCTAATGGTATACCTATCTTAGATCTATCTTTATAAAGATTTGCGCATTACCTATCCAATCCTAAATTTCGCTAATTAAGGGTAAAGGATACCTATCCTTTTAAGTAATGCTATTTAACTATCTATAGTTAATGCATAGTCTAAGTTTCCCGTTCTTCTTTAGTACGAATAATACTAGATAACCTACTAATAACTATAATAGTTTAATATATCTCTTTTATAAGTTTTCCTAAATAAACTCTTTAAGTACTCTAAACTCTTCTTTAGTAAGCTTATAGATTAAAAAGAACCTTAAACTTATTTCTAGTTCTAACTCTATCTTATAATCCTATACTATATAATCTACTAACTTTTTACTTTCTAGGCTCTATAATTTCTTACTATACTTATAGTATCTTTTTAGTATATAACTTAAGCCTCGCTTAATCTCTTTATATATCGCTCTAACTTAGTACTATATTAACTTAGTTTACTATTGCATTTTATAGCGTTAAGTATCTCTAATATTAACCTAACCTATAATCTAATTAATCCTTAGATTATATTCCTGTAACTAAGGCATTCCTAACACTACCTTATCCCGTCTTAATAGTAGGATATTAAAAGATATCTTAATTTATCTTCCTTTAATAGTTATCTAAATAGGTCCTGTTTTAAGATTAATAATCCCTCCTCTATAGGCTATTAGATCTCCTAAAATCGTAACTAATAGGTAAGATTGCTCCTTTTATCTATAAGGTAATCCCATTTTTTTAACTACTACTAGTAAAATATAGTTCTATATTACTCCACTATCTATTAATACTTTAAACTGCTAATCTTACTACTTAACTTGTAAATTTAGGTATTATTCTTAAATTCCTTTAAGGGTCTAAGGCTCTACTACTAGCTCCCTCTAGTTCTATAGACCTCCACTTTTCCTAACTATTAGCTGTTTAATCCTATTATACTTAGCTTACTCTTTAACTAATACCTAGTTCGCTTTTTATCCTCTATATACTATAGATATATATTCTTTAAGTATTCCCACTACTATTATCCGTCTAAGTATTCTTCTATAAGGAATCTTTTTAGTTAAAGTATTAAGTCTCCTAACTCTTAAACTTCTATTAGATGCTATCTGTATATATACTTAATATTCTTATACTATTACTCTTCTAGCGCCTAATATATCCTTATAGGGTATTTCCAATTCTTTTCCTTTGGATTTTTATATATTTTGTATATATCGTCTACGTATATAATCCATAATAGCGTATAGTATACTAGGTGCTTTAGGTTAACTCTTAATTTATTTTTATCCTTAAGTTTAAACCTCTACTATATTAATCTAAATATTATAACTTTATTCGCAGGTACTAAGATACGCCTTTTACTTCTTTAGTCCTCTAATTATTCCTTTAAATCCTTTAATATAAGTTATAGCCTTCTCTATAATTAGGTAGTCTTAGATAACTTATTTATCTAACCATATATAAAAATCTTCCCACTTATCGTTATATCGTTGCCTATACTACTTTTAGTATAGCTATTAAAGTATATACGGCTTGTTTATAAGGAAGTATCTTTTTATTACTGCGTTGTAATAGCCTTTTATATATCATTTTTTAAACCTAGTAGGGATTCCTAGATCCTCTTCGTTCTCTAGTTTAGTAAGCTACTTAGCTCTTAGTGTGCCTACCCTAGGCCTATTAGTAGTTCTTTATATAGGTGCTCTATCCCTTATACAACCGAGTATACTAGATCTCTTATCTAGTTTCTATTCTTACTATATAATAATTCTTTGCCTAAATTCTTCTATAGTTTCTTTCGGTTTTCGCCTTATATGTAGATCCTTAAAGTCTTCTTACTTCTTAATCTTAGTATTAACGTTTTAATCCTATTGCTAAGCCTTACTCGCAATTTCTTTAATAGTCCTTATTTTATTACTAAAATCTTAGTCCTATAAAATTCTTAATCCTAAGCTTACTTCTGTCTTAAGCTTTATTCCAGCCTTAGTCTAACTAGGCTTCTTTAGTATTCTTATCTCATCTTAAGAGTCTTAAATCTCACTTATCTCGTCTTAAGAATCTTAGTCCTTTAGGAAACTTTATCCTAAGCTTATTTATATATTACTAAACTAAGCCATTGCTCTACTCTATCGGTTATCGTCCGTTATAGGTCTTTAAGCTTACCTTATCTCGTTTTAAGAATCTTAGTCGTCTTATATCTCATCTTAAGAGTCTTAAGTCTTTAGCCTTTTGCCTTTATTAAATGCCGAAGTAGTTCACTGTTCTACTTTTCTTACGTCTTATAAAGTAATAGATATTATATCTAATAGGGTCTTAATCCCTACTAAGATTCCCTATTCTATAGTGGAATTATCCTTTACCTCTTATATAATATCTCTAAGGTCTATATACTCCTAGTAAGCTGCCTTTATTACCTTATCGTTATTAAATATTTCGCCTATATCGAATTTATTGTCCTTAATATCCAATCTATAAACTAGTTCGTTAGTTCCTCTAAACTTTACTAATTTTAGCTCTTATAGCCAATAGCTTACACCGTACTTAGCGTCTTTATAAATTTAGTATGCGTTATTATAACAAAACGCAAAACTTTTAATTAAATATTCTTTTGTTCCTTATAGCATATTATTATCCCTCTATACATATATATTATCTATTAATCTTATTCCTTTTACTACGTAGTAACTCTACCTACTTCTATAGTCTTTAACATAATAACCCTATTTTTTATAATTTATACAAGCTCCTTCTCTAAACTATTTTTCTTGCTATAGAGTCCGCCTAAACGTCTTCTGCTGCTAAAATTTCTAGTTTAGCCTCTACTTTTTAAACCTTTAATGACTTAATCCTTATCCTCTGGGTTTCTATAATTTCTTATTTTATCTTTTAAATTCTTTAGTATTACTTAGGTCTATTAGCTCTACACTATAATATAATTTTTAACTTTAACTTTGTTATTGCGTGCCTTACGCCTTATACAACTATAAAACTCTATCTTAACCCTTCTTAGCCTGCTCTCTTTGGTAGATCCTATTATTAATTTTAATTACTTAATTAATTAAATCCCTAAAAGTATCCGCATCTTCTATAAGGATAATTATGTCCTAGACTTTTACCTTAAGTCCTTACTTATACTATACTATAAGCGCTTTATTATTCTATTTAACCTATATTACCAATATTTAAAACTACATCGTATACTTAATTACTAAAGTTCTTTATACTAGGTTTTAAAGATTTCTTTCTACCATAGTGGTTACCTTTAGGTCTCTAAATATTTATATTAATTATTCTGTAAACCCGTTCTAACTTAAGAATATATACTGTACCTTCTAGTTAGCGGTTATTATACCGTGTTCTTGAATTTCTATAAGGTAAGATTTAAACTACTTAAGTGCCCTTCCCGTTAAGAACAATCCTACGTAAGTGACTTAATCTATAGGCGTTCTTAGTTTAACTCCTTCCTGCGTAACCTTAAAGTGCATTTACATAAGGAATCCCTTAAGCTTTAACTTTTCTCCTAAGAATCGCTTAATTAAGGGTAACTTAACCTTAGCTGCTCCGATCCCATTAATCCTTTCTTTAAATATCCTATTATTGTCTCTTAATTAATTAACTATTTCCTATAGCTATCTAACAGTAACTAGTTATAAGTCAGTATCTGCTATACTAGTGTTATTACCTAATCCTAAGGTAGTCGCCGCTGTAGACGCCGTTGTGGCTACTACTTTTAGTAGTATATTATTCGACTTCTTTTACTGTAACCTTAGTAGTGAATATATAATAAAGCCTTATAGGAAATACTACGGTAGACTTATTAATGGGCTAGGTATATAGGTATAGAATAGTCAACAACGTAAATATAATTGGTGGAGTGGTTGCCTAATAAATTAACTCCAATTGTATTCTAAGATTCACTATAAAGGAGAGGGCTATCTGGGTAGGGACTATGGTCCTTTAAACACACAACCATACTCCTAAGAAATCCCCTTAGTATATAAGATAAGTATGCTCTATCTGCTCTGTTATAGATCCTATAGATTATTTAGATTATATAGATTACGTTATGTGACCTTAGCTACTATTCCTCGTTATATAGTTCTACCGGCTCCATTCTGGACCGTGCTTTAATTAACTAACTAGCTACTTCTAACTCTTCTCTTAGTAGTTATAACATCGTATTTAAAGCGTTCGTAATAGGCATAAAAGTGCTCTATAAAGATTACCTAGTTAAAGTCCTAGTGGTCCCCCTAAGTCTTAGGGTAGAAAAGGGACACTAGGTGGATAATATAGTAATTATATATAAAATAGTAAAACAAACGGAACGCCTTATACGAGGACTTAAGATCACCTATATCTAATAGCTTTAATAGGAAAATATAAATTAAGTGTATAATAAGAACAATAAGAGGATATAAGGGTCGTTAGAGACTTACTAGGGAGTCGCTAGTTAAACGTATAGCTCTCTTATTATTAGCACATATATACTAGGAATGTAAAAACTCCTTATCTAAAAAGGTATTATTATAAACGGCCTTATATATAATATAAGGCTCTATAACTATAGACTCTACTTAAAATAATGCTATTACTACGTATAATAGGGATATACCTAATCCATATGCGCAGTATAGGTATGCTGCGGCTACTGTATAGGCCTTTACAATATAAGATACTGCTTAAATTAAGACTAAGTGGAGTACGTAAACTGCCACTAAAGCATATATAAGGCGTAGGAAAGAGAAGACTATATTAAATATAGGAGATAGAAGGTAAGGGTTTAGGGCGTGTTCGGTTACAGCTCCAGATTAAATCTAGAGGCTTTAGAACCGAGTTAATCTAAAGCCTCAATCTGATCTAAAGGTAGGTGTTCGGTCAATCTAACGACTTTCTAATCTAAAGCTCCTCTAGATCGGCAACCGCGTCAAATTCGCACGCTTTACCGTATATAGTAGTTGAACTTAAGCTCTTGGCGTTAGATTAACCTGTAGCTTTTTTCTATAGGTTAATTGTTAAGTTAAATCTAGAGCTCTGCTCATGCACCCATCCGATTGCCCATTATAACCCTACTGCTACTACCCTTACCAACGACGGTATTACTACAGCAGCTGCAGGCCCTATATGACGTCCTCTTCTTAATCCTTACTGTTGCCATTTAGATCCGACCAGTCGGCGTTTATACTTAATATACTAATATATAGCGGGGGACGTTATAGACAACGCAATTGCTCTATAGCCACCCACAGAGGCTCTATAATTTAATGAGGATGTAACTAGAGGTATTTAGGAAGTTGCTCAAATGGCTTTAAATTAATAGTGACTTAAAGGATATAAAGCTTCTATTAGCAGTAGAGAAGCTATTAATATTCCAGCTAATATTTAGTAATAATTAGTTATACTAATTAGTTTATAAGGAAACGCAGCACACCTTATTAACAGTTAAAGAGTAGGTAATATATACTTTAATATACATCAGCATTTTGTTGGGGTGCCAAGATCCTAGAGGCCTCCTGACAGGATTTTGACTTTCCTAGAGGTCCTAATCGTCTTGGTAGGCTCCTGGCAGGCTCCTGGCAGGATTTTAATTTTCCTAATCGTCCTAGTCGTCCTAATAGGCTCCTGGCAGGATCTTTAATTTCCTAATCGTCCTCTTACGGTCCTGTTAGGGTTCTAATAGGAAACTAGTATTTCCTAATTGTTCCTAATAGGCTTCTGGCAGGATCTTAATTTTCCTAATTGTCCTATCAGGTTCCTGACAGGATACCCCTAAGTAATACCCCTCCTAACCCCCCCCCTAAAGCGACACCTCCTATGCACACCCCTTAAGACACCCCCCCAATGCGACACCCTCCCCACTATGATACCTCCCCCGTAATGGGATACCTCCCCCCTAATGCGACACAACCCTATATGCGCGTGCGTGCGACATACAGTGCTATCGGGTTCCCGCTATATTCCTAATAGCCTGCACGTGCCTCTGCCAAGTTACCCCCTTTGCAGTCACCCTATTCTTTACCCTTCCTTACATCCTCCCTTAGGAGGCACTAGAACGGCAGCCAGCAGAGGACCGTCGCCAAAACCAGACGACCGTCGCCAGAACTAGACGACCGTCGCCAGAACCAGACGACCGTCGCCAGAACCAGACGACCGTCGCCAGAACCAGACGACCGTTATAAGAACTAGACGACAACCTTTCGAATAACCAGCTAGCGAAGACCACGAACGATTCAATTGATCGATTAATCGAATTTAATATTGGCCCATTACTGAATCGTATTAAGGCCTCCTAGGGAGGCACCCTAGACGACTACCGTTTAAATGTACAGCTAGCGAACGGCCATAGAGAACGACCTGGATCAATTAGAGCCTTCAATCGGGCCGACCTCTCCCCCGAATTAAATTAGATACTGACACAGGCAGGCAGGTAGGTAGGTAGGTAGGTAGGTAGGTAGGTAGGTAGGTAAGTAGGTAGGTAGGCAGGCAGGCAGGCAGGCAAGTAGGAGAGGACCGTCGTCAGAACCAGACGATAATCGTTTGAACGACCAGCTAGCGAACACGATCAATTCAATCGATCGATTAAATCGAACCAGAGCCTTAATATCAGCCTATTACCGAATCAAATCGAATTAAGGCCTCCTAGGGAGGCACCCTAGACGACCACCGTTTAAACGTATAGCCAACAAACGCCCATGGAGAATGATTCGAATTAATATAATTAATCGCAATCGAATCAAGCAGAGCCTTCGATCGGGCCGACCTCTCCCCCGAATTACAGATACAGACAGGTAGGCATAGACAGGTAGGCACGACAGGCACAGGCGGGCACAGACAGGTAGGACAGGCAGACAGGCAGGCAGGCAGGCAGGCAGGCAGGCAGGCAGGCAGGCAGGCAGGCACTAGGCCTAGTTAGGAAATCAGCATACGGCCGGCGGATCATCGGGAACACCGCCGATCGACGATTTGGAGCCTCCGCAAGAGGCTCCTCAATCGATCGCCCGACGCCCGAGCAATCGTAGAGCTCCATAATAGATACAGGCGGTAGACAGAAGAGATTGATTTGGATTATTTAGATTATATATAATTAAATTAATTTTATATTTTTTGACTAGCTGCAAATACTGGAGTGTTAATATACCTTATTTTTAAATCTAGAATTTTTATTATTGTCCTAATAGTCCTGATGGTCCTAATGGTCCTAATGGTCCTGGAGGTCCTGGAGGTCCTGGAGGTCCTGGTGGTCCTGGTGGTCCGGGCGACCTCCTGACAGGTTCCTGACAGGATGCCGAGTGTGAGTGTCTCCTGGAGCTCCTGACAGCCCTGACAGGAGCTGTCAGGAGCTGTCAGTACTGTCAGGAGGTACAAACATTTTACTGATGTAGTCTTTTTACCGGAGCTAATTTAGTATATAGAGCAGTATATACAGTTCTTCCTAGGCTTATTAAATTGCATAAGGAGCTCGTTAATCTACCTAAAAATACTATACTAGATAAGATTATAGATAACCCAAAGCAATATCCGTTCTTCGCCAATTGTATTAGAGCGCTTAACGGTACGCATCTACCAATCGCGATTAAAGGCGGGTATAAGAAGTAAGCTCCCTGGCGCGGTAGAAAAGATATATTAACGCAGAACGTTTTAGCTGCCGTTAATTTTAATATAAACTTTATATACGTTCTAGCTAAATAGGAAGGTACCGCTTATAACTATAAAGTCATTAATTCGGCAAAAAAGAAAGGCTTTAAAGCTCCATAAGGTTAATATTATCTTGCTAACACTAGTTATTTAAATACCTCTATAACGTTAGTACTATACTAAGGCGTTTAATATCATCTTTATAAATAAGCTTAGGCAAATATAAGGCCGCAGAATGCAAAGGAGCTATTTAATCTACGTTATGCAGGACTAAGAAATGTTATTAAGCGTACCTTTAGAGTCTTTAAGAGACGATTTTAATACTTTAAGGCGGCAAGATAGAACTTCCCTCTGGCGACGTAAATTCTTTTAGTATATATATTAACAGCGGTATATAACTTCTTAAATATATATAATCCGGATAATCTAGAGGACTACGGTGTAGTAGAGGATAAGGAGGTTAATAAAAAGGATGCGCAGATAGTAGAGGAAGAGAGTAAGGTCGCTATAAATTAAAGATAGGATGAAATTGTAGAGCTTATATAGAGAGGCTATTATTAGGTAATTGGGAGGCCTTTATAATATATAGGTATATAATCTATAGACAAATTACCATACTAAATTATGTACTAATACATTTTACCGCTATATAGCGCGCTTTAGAAGAGCCTTTTAATATAATAACTTCCTAATAATTATATATAGAAAAGCGGTTACTTTAATTTTATAGAGTACATTTATAATAGGTTTAAGGATTTACTAATTTATATATAAAATCCTTACTAAAAAATAAAATTGTTAATAGTAAAGTAATTACAAACGCAAAGTAAAAGCAGCTACTAATTTTAACCCTTAACGTCTTCCTTTTTCTTTATTTTTGCCAAAGTTCTATCTATTAGTCTCTTCTGTAACGCCCCTAATATAATTAAAAAGGTCCTTACTATTAATTCTGTCTTAAAGGCTTCTAGAATAAGCACTTAATCGTTAAGGTCTATATCGTTAAACTTATTAAGGAACTCTACTAAGGCCTTTTCTAGAGGCGGCTTTTAACTAAGAAGCTCTCGCGTAGCTCTAATCTCTTTTAATACTAGCTCTATAGTCTCTCCTAGTAGGTTCTTTATCCATTGCCTATCTCCAGGTCGCTAACGCTTTACATCTAGTTTATTTAATATAGCAGCTTATTTAGTAGCGCGTTTTCTTATAGCCAGCGAAGACTTTTAAGCAGGCGTTAACAAAGGCGTATAATAAAGGCTTAGGCCTGCTAAGGACGACAATCGTTAACTAGAAGGTGTAGTAGAGCGATTGTCTAAGGAAATATCACTAGCTGACAAAGCTAACTAACGCTGTTCTATAGAAGATTGAGGTTTATCCTTATTAGCTACCTTATCGTCTTCCTCATTATAAGACTCATCCTCCTCGCTCCTGCCGTCCTGCACAGTAGCAGCGCTTTCCTCCTCTATTAGCGTAGGATTAATTAGCGGCCCATTCTCCATTTAATTAAGAGCTTTATCAACTATAAGAGCATAGCCGCCTATTATAACTATACCTTAAAATAGCTTATCAAGCTCCTCTAGGAAAGGCGGCGGAGCGTCTTAAAACTTTGCGGCGTTAGGATTAGCTTTAAAATATCTATTTATAACGTCTTTAGAGGCAACTAGTACACCTTTATTATTATTCTACCCCTAGCCAGATTAATTATAGAGCTCCTTCTACACCTTCTAATCCCTTTTTTAACTATTATGCTTACTTTTAAGCTGCCGTATAGTAATCGAATATTAAGTCTTTGCCTATGCGGCGTCTAAAGCTATCTGCCAGCCTTTCTTCTTATACGAGCTATCTGCGCGGAGCCCTTTCCGAACAGCCTCTACTAGGCCTTTAACTATAGCTTCTTCCATTTCATAAGTCCAGCTAATACGCTGTTTCTTTACAGTCGCTCGGCGAGCCGTAGGCTATATACGAAGGGGCGGAGGGCGCGAGGAACGTAGTGTATGCGCATTAGTGGCAGGAATAGGGGTGGCAGTTATTAATAACATAGTAATAAGACACCGAAATAAGAAGCTGGTAGTAGAGGTTCGGTAGTAGGTACGTTTTAGCAGAGGATTAATTAATGTGGGCAGAAGACGTCGCTAATTTTGAGCCTCATCTGAGGCCTTTTTAGAACGATCAACCGAACAGTCGGCTTCATTTCAGATTAAGTACAACTACCAGATTAAGCGCCACTAATTATCTACTAATTGACGCCGGCGAAAGCACAGATCAACGTCAGATTGAAAAAGCTCCAGATTGCAACCGAACACGCCCTTAATAGCTACGGGAATAACTATACGCTAGGTTATATAAATGGAAACAATAGGTAATAAGCTAGGGAGACGTAGGTGCCTTTTTAGCGTTTCTTACCTTTAATATTAGGGGGCTAGGCTAGCTATCCTAAGCCTTAATAGGCTAGAAGCGACGCTGCGTAATATTGTTAGGCTAAATAGGGATATAAGGGTTATAAGGGATATAAGGGAGAGGACGCCCTATAAGAAGACCCCTATAAATAGTAATAGTAAGCTTAAGACTAGGACAATTAAAAATTAGACTTAACGCGGTAAATATAATATTTATAGCTAACTTATAAAGGGTATATAGCCGTTTAGTAAGAATAGGGGAAGAACCGGAGATAATAATAGATTTAGATATAAAAGCGCTAGTAGGAATATAAGATATGGAAACGGAAAGCTTTATATAAAATAAGTAGTAACTAGGGTATAGATATAAGAGATAGAAGTTCTAAATATCCTAAAGAAAGTGAAAATAGAAGAAGTAAGGAATAAAGGAAAGACAAAGGACCCTTACTGGGGGTCCGCTACCTATCCATTATATAGTATAACTATGGTAATGTAAACCACCGTCTCGTAAGGCCCCTATTAGACAGTTTAGACCTAAAGAAATACTATATCCTTGCTATATAAGAGCCGTATTATAATACCTATATATAATTAATATACTGCCCCTAAGGATTTTAGCTCCTATATAAACTAAAAGTAGCTATATATATATGCTTTATAATTAGTAAGGCTATTAGCCTATCCTTATAGTTATAGCAGATAGTTAACCTAAATATTATAATAATAATAATAATCTAAATATATAGGTGTTTGTATCAACTTAATAATATAAGTAAGTTATATCTAGGGGCACGAAATACATATAGTATTGTATGCTCCTTTAGATGGTGGTAACTGTTAATTCTATTAAGGTAGACTATATAGTCTATATACTGACGCCCCCTCCCCCCTAATTAGTTATAAGTAAAGTGGTTAGTACACTAAACGCGTAGACACGCGTTTGGTATACTAGGTGCTGTAATTATATACTAGCGGCACTTAAAGATAGACCCACTTGTATATAGCCTCCGTAATTACCTTATTAGAACCGTAAAATATAAAAGAAATATATAGGAAATCCCTCCTAAGATGCCTTCTAAATGGTGCTCTAAGCTGGCCATAAGTCCTGTTTACGGTCTGTAAAATGAACCGTACGGCCTTTTAAGAGGCCGTAAATGAACCGCAAGTGCTCCATTAGTCTCGCTCCACCTATTCTATAACCCTTAGGTTAAGCTTATTTGTGTTAATTAGGGTTTTAAGAGCTTAGTACGGCTTTGCCTTAGTTATAGCGTCCGCTAGGTTATCTCCGCTGCTGATCCATTTAACCTCTATAATCTCACGTCATTTGTAGGCCTAATGTAAGCATATTAGGTCGACCATAAGCCTCTTCTCTTGTGTTATACCTAGTTTAACTATACAGTTATAAAGGGACTTTAAATTGGTGTATAGAACTAGGGGTAATTGCTCCAATTATAGGATCTTCTGGATTGTTAACTTAATTATAGCTCCTATATTAAAGCTATAAGCTAGTGCGTATAACTTAGAAGCTAGTATACTGCGGGTTACTCATTTACACTTAATTAAAGATTAGTAGATTATATTTGCATCCTAATTATAGTCCATAAGTATAATTACGAAGCCGATTTGTAATAATAGGTCCCTATTATTGGTAAAGGAGGCGTCTATAAATACTAGTAAGCTAAGGGAATTTAGGTCTAGTGGCATAAACATAAGTCCTCTTATTGCATTATTAATTTGCCACTAAATACGTTTATTAAGCTGCTTAATATTTTCCTCTTATAGATCTATTACCTGGGCCGTAAAGGATAAATTATAGGTAGATTTAGGTTAATAGACTATAGTAATATAGGCGCCTCTTATACGCTATATAATATATTAGTTCTTTATATTTATAGTTTTATAGGTCTCTTTACGGGAACTAGTAAGGTCTATAGGCTTACTATAATAAGCTTTAGGTTTTAAGCTTAGCGTTTTTAAGTTAGCTAGATTAGGTTGCCCTTTTATATAATTAAGCCTCTATTAAACTTAATTGAAGTTTGCTTAGTTAACTGCTCTTACAGCTTTGCTAAGAACTTTACCTCTTATAGTTTAGTCTCTTTAGTATCTATAAAAGTCCGGTCCGCTAAAAAGAGGGTATTATCCGTTTAGAGTCTAATAATACTAAGGCCGTTTAATAGGGTGTATAGGAGGTAGGGGTTATAGGTTAACTATTTTATTTTAAGTTTACTAATATAATGCTAGTAATATATTTTAAACTAGTGGTTTCTAGCTTCCGGTACTCTATAAAGGGGTTTTATAACCTATAAAATTATTCCTAGTTATAAATTAAGCTTAAGGGGTAGTCGTATATAGATGTCTCTACTTAGGTAAATATTAGACTGCATATAGGCTTATAAGATGTCCCATAAGTAGAGGGCTATAGGTTTAGTTTGCTATAGTCTAGGTATAAGTATAAGTATAATCTATTAACTAACTTGTTAAATTATAGGCGATTATATAAGGACTAAGTCCTTTCCTTAGTTGTTATAAGCTTATATAATAAGCCTTAATTTCTTAAAGGCTTCGTTAGTATTAGGGTGCTTAATCTTATTAATAAAGTATAAGTTAAATATACGGACGCCTTATAGAACGTCTCTCTCCGTTATAACCGTAAAGACGCCCTTTTTAAGTAGTCTATTAATCTCTTTATATTGTAAGTCTGTAAAAGGGGTTTCCTATACTAAGACTAATTTATTTATAGATAGGAGTTGCCTTACGGATGTGCCTACGGAGGTTAGGTAATTCTTTATTATAGGGTTCTTAGTTATAGGGTGCTTTTAGGGGCGTCCTTAGCCACGCTTTATAGCAGGTTTAGTGGGTTTAGTAAGTTTATAGGGGACTTCTAGAGTAGGTAAGGGTGCTTCTAGTTTATCTAGTTTAACGTTATAGGTGTTTTTAGACCGAAAATAGGGGTTTACAGACGTGCTTCTAAAGCTAGTTAGTCCGCTAGAGAGTTATACGTAGTATATTTTATCTTCTATAGCTAGTAAACAATAAGGTCTAGTCTAATTGCCGCTTTTATGCTATGTAAGGACTTTAGAGTTAAGTAGGAGGTTATATACTAAGGTTGTATTAGGTCTGTTATAGTGGTATAGGGCGCTATTAATAGTTTATTTAGCCCGTAACTTAACTATTTCGGCTATTACCTTCCGTATTATAGCTGCTTAATCTATAATAAACGGGGCAAAAGGGTCCAGTTTGCCTATTCTTAGGTAGGCTCTATAAACTAAGAGGGTGGGTACTAGTCTATTAGGGCCAGCGGTGTTATTAACGGCTTTTATAGCCATCTGTAAAGCCAGTTCCTTTTAGATGTCCTTATACTCGTTTATAATAATTTAGTAAGGCCCACCTTCACCGCACATACAACCTTACCAAAAGGTAGCGCCACACTCTAAAACTTACGCATACCCATCTTACCATCAAAAACAATTGATTTTCCAACTTTTAAGACCTAATTCCTACCGCCTAGCGAGCTAGAGGTGGATTTATTTATTATTTTACCCCCTTATCCCAACAGAAAAATTTCTCTAGGGGTGGTCCTAGCTTATAAGCGAGGCACGGATAGGAACACCAAAACCACTACTACTACCACTAATATCAATACCAATAGGGGCTAGTCTTTCTACTCCCTTTTAGCCTAATCTCCCCAGAAATCTTCTAGTAGGATTAGTAAGGAGAAAGGAATAAGGGTATAAGGGTAGAAAAAACTAAGAAACCCCCCTATAAGATGCCAAAGTCTAATAGGCATAAAAAAAAACCTCCTATAGAAATAAGTGATAATGAGTCTACGACTANATTCACTTTTTCTGCCCCTTCTTCTTCTCCTGGCCTATTTGGGATAGGAGAAAAAAGAGGACATCCTCAGTCTTCTACTAAAAAAGAAAACCAAAAACCTGCAAAAAAGACAACAAAATTAATAACTTTTACGGCTGGTATACCTAGTATATCTTTCCCTCCCCTTTCTCCTAAACAATACCTATAAAAGGCCCTAGAAAGCCTAATACAGGCCTATAAAGGGCTAGAAGAAGAAAAAAAAGAAGAAGAAAAAGAATAAGTTAAATAGCTAGAGGACTATACACGGAGTATTCTAGCAGGAGAAAATCCCTTTATAAAAGGAAAAGAAAAGGCAAAAGATATCCTATAAGGATTAGTTAAAGAAGTAAGAGCTCTCCGTAAGGAGGTAGCTCCTACTAAGGAAACCTACGCAGAGAGACTAAAGAAGAACCTCCCTTCCTCGTCCCCCCTGCCCTCCTTACCAATACTATCTCCTACCCCTTCTACTTCTACTAGAAGTAAGAAAAAGCAGCTATAAAAAAGGAAGCTAGTCCTTATTACAGACCAAAAGGACCAACCTTTAGATACCTTCTCTATACGAAACAAAGTTAATTAACTATTTGCATTAAAACTGCAAGTAGAAAAACCTGTTTTAGCATCCATAGCTAGAACTAAAGGAAAATAAAATATTCTTCTTATAACTACGGAAGAGTATAATGCGGATTTCCTAGTTAAATACAAGGAAATTTAGCATAATTGCTTTACTTTTTAAAGAGAACAAAAACTAGAACTATGGGTTTAAATTATAGCCCATGGGGTTCCTACCCTACCTTTCCTAGGAGAAGGAGGCTTTAAGCTTCTAAAAGAAGAAATTAAAACCTTTAATCCTATAAGGATATAAGGACTACCTAGATGGATNTTATNTAGTGNAAAAAGACANNATCTACAGACCAGATTNGGCTCTATAGTTTTTACTATAGAAAACGAAGAAAAAAGATAAGAAATCCTTAAGCAAAAAGAGATATTAATTGCAGGTACAGCTACTAAGGTAGTAAAATACCTCGAAGTCTCTCCTACTACGCAGTGTACGAGCTGCTAAAAATTTGGCTATATAGGAGACAGGTGCTCTACTAGGGCCTACAGATACTGTGCGGCTGCATATTTATCTAAAGACCATTCCTGTTCTACCTATATAATAATAGGCAAGCCTTACTAGCATACCACCCCTCTTTATATTAATTGTAAAGAAAAACACTTTGCTAATAGTAAAGACTGNNAGACTCTTAAAGCTGCTAAACTAGTACGCGAAGAAGATTCTATAGAAGAATAAAAACAGATAGGATTCTAGAAGGAGGCAACTCCTACTAGGCTCTTAAAATAATATTAGAGAGCAAAAGAACAGAAATAAATTGCAAAAGGANAGGGACAGGGGTTAGGATTTCTTATAGTTTTTCTTACCATTTTCTCATTCCCTAGTAGTTGTAGTATCTTAGTATTTTACTAGGAAACTATAAACTCCTAATTTAGGGGTTTATAAACTACTAGGANATAGCTACTAGTACATATTAAGCTGCCTAGAAAGGATTTATATATATAGAACTATAGCGCCATAGCCTAAGGCTACATGCGTAGTATTGTACGTAGTATAATACAATGGATATAAAAAAAAAAATTTTTTTTTTTTTTTTAGTAAGCTCTCTATAGAGCTAGGTAAGCTTACTTAATAAGCCTAATAGACTAGTACGCCTTAACTAGAACAGCTTTTATTAAAATAGCCATAGCTATAGCGTACTATTAGAATTCCTTACTAATAAAGTTCCTACTGGCGTTGTGGGTAATATACTTAGGGGGTCTAATGTATGTGTTAATCTAGCAGGTCCGTAAAATATTCTAAGTATATTTTATAGATATATTTTATAACTAACAGGCGGCTTAATAGCGGGTTGTCTTGTTAATTATATATAATATTAGGCTGCCGTTAATATATATAATGTCTACGTATACTAAGTGGTTAAAATTAAGATTCTTATAAAGAGTAAACTTAAATCGGCCTAGGGAACGTCCGTATTTCTAGTAAAAGGAATAGTATTTAGTTAGGTGGTTGATTGCCTTTTTATTAACGTTGTTATATCTAGAGCGTTTAAGGACTTTATATAGCTTTTCGGCTAATAGGTAGCCAAAACGGCGGTATAGGCGGTGGATTTCTATACTAGTAAGGTAGCACGGGTTATAGTTAAAAGATTCCTAAATATAGGTCCGTAAAGTCTCTCCCTATATAAGGAATGGGTGTCTAAATTATTATATAATTGGTAAGGTAATATACTTACTTCCTAGGGCAGTTATAGGGCTAATTAAGGTATCTGTAATATTTTTATAGTAAACCTATAGCCTATCCATATCTGCGAGGCAAAGTAGAAAAGGGGTATTTGCTTTTACTATATGGAAGTTAACTAGGCTAATTAGAGTCTTAACTGCAACTAATTTAATTAATGCGGTTAAGCCGATGCTAAATTAGACATTTATGGCCCTGGTTTACATAGTATTAATATCCGTATTATTATTTGTAGTGGTCTTATATATAAGGTATTGTCCGTAACCTATAGTAGACTTCTTAGAGGTACCTATATTAATTATAACGCTATAGAATTCTTTAGGGGTATAGCGTTTTATAGTAATATATGTAAATAGGTCCTGTTTATAGTCTGTAATGTCTATAATAGGTCTAACGGGTATACTTATAGGTTGGTTTTTGGGTGCGATTAAGTGTATAAAGGAGCGGTTGGCTAATATAGTCATAACATTAAAGGCTTAGCCGTCCGTAAAAGGTTTAAAAGTAGTTAGGAACGTCTTTAAGGTCTCCTATTTCTAAGTATTTAAGTTAAAATTAATTATAAGGGCTTTTATTAACTTATTAGAAGACTTTTTTACTTCCTTTCCTTTATAGTTTAAGATAAACTAGTTAATCTAATTGTTAAATCTCTTCTTAGACTTATTATGTTCTTTCTAGGTATACCTTATAAACTAATATTCTTTCTTACCGCATATAAAGCACTTCTGGCTAGTTTATCTATAGGGGTATGCTTTTATATAGGAGTTACTATAGGGGTTACGGGTGGGATTTAGTTGGTATAGGTACTGCTAGCGGTAGCGGCGGTCCGTAAAGTAGGCATCTAAGTTAGTTTATAGGTTTTATAGGTCTGTAATAAAGGCTTAAGTACTGCCTAGCGGGTTTAAGACTTTATATATTATAATAGAGGACCGTAAATTATTAATAAGGCCAGTTAAGGTGTTTATAGGCTTATAGTAGGTATATTTATAGGGCTCCACTTCCTAATAAGCCGTAATGAGTTTATTATACAGGAAGTTGTCTATTTAAAGCTTAATATTAAGGCCGTGCTATAGGTGCCAAAGGTTTTTAATAAGAATTTATAGGCACTCTATAGTCGATTTTTTGGTATTCTTGTTAATTACAGTCCGTAACTTAATTGCATTCTATTAGGTAAGGATGTTACGCTTATATTTTAGCCCTTTAAAGTAGTTATATATAGCTTTATATAGCTTATTAAAGGGAGCACTAAAGGAGTTGCTCTTAAGGTTAGTGTAATAGTAGTTAAGGGCTAGGCCGCGTAGTATAGTAAAGTAGGCTTGGCTAAACTTCTGTTTAGGAATATTAGCCTTCTAGTAGAGGTCCGTAAAGATAGTTAGTTTAAAGTTAAAATTATTGTTTTTACCGCTATACTTAGATTTATCGGTATAGAGCTTAGCTAGGTTGGCTAGCTCCTTGCTATAGATCTTTACTTAGGTAGTTTGCGGATCTGTAACTTAAGTAATAGAAGGGTTTTAGTCCGTATTTTAGTTTACAGGGGTATTACGGTCTGTAACTTAAGTACTAGATATACTTTAGTCCGTAAAATTAATTCTAAGATCTCTTTAGTCTATAGGGCGAATTTAGTTAAATAGGTCGTCTATAAAACCGGAGATCCTATTAAGTTTAAAAGAGGTAAAGAGTCCGCTGGTTTTAATATAATCTAAAATCTACTCTTTAGTTTATTTTATTTAGTCCTCCTTATATAATATATTATATAGAGACCGTATAATAGTAACTTGTTTATCCTTTTTAACCTATATACCTTAGTAATATAAGAGGGTTTATAGGTTACGGGTAGCTATAAGGTTATAAGCCTTAAAGATAGCTTCCGTAAAGTCCGTAAAGTCTTCCTTATATTATTTCTATAGATCGTTATTTAGAAGCTTAAAGTGTCTATATTTAAGAATTTTAAAATTAATATAGTTATTAACGCCGTTTATAAACGTAAGGTTAACTCCCTAACTCTACTTCTTTTAACCTTTATTAATTTGCTTACTTATATCTGCCATATTATATAGCGTAGTATATTTATATAAGCTGTAACGGGTTAAGAGGAGCTTATAGCGGGTAGAGGAGGTCTTATAATGGTCTGTAAAATCAATTAACAGGTCCGTAATAGTTCGAGAGGTCTTATAATAGTCCGTAAAGGCAATTAATAGGTCCGTAATAGTTTGTAGGAGGGTAAAAGGTTCTATAAAGGTCTATATTTGCGTTTATAAACTTTTAGTAAACTATACTAAGACTTAAATAAGTATATAGAGATAGTAATATGGTCCGTAATCCCCAACTTCTAACCTTTTAGTAGGTCGTACTAGGATATAAACGGGTGGTTACTGTCATATATCGCTTAGGGGGAGGTATTAAATAATTGCTAATTTGTACGCGCTTACTGATTAGTGTTTGTATCAACTTAATAATATAAGTGAGTTATATTTAGGGGCACAAAATACGTATAGTATTATCCCTTGTACGGATAGGGTGCTATATTCTATAGCCCATACGTAAAACATCAAAAACTTTTAAGAGTTTTGGTTTGGTGATGCGGCAGAACGACTTACCGCCTATATATGCACCCTATTGATTGGTGCGCACGGGCCGCATTTTATAGGGCGTGTTTATCTATACAAGGGATATGCTCTTTTAGATAGTGGTGATTATTAATTCCATTAAGGTAAACTACGTAGTCTATATATTAACGACCCCTCCCCCCTAATTAGTTATAAGTAAGTAGTTAGTATACTAAACGCATAGATACGCGTTTAGTATACTAAGTGCTATAATTATACAATAGGGGACTGGTATAAATTATTAATGTATATAACCCTAGTGTCACGGCACTGACCTAACGCATACTGTTTCATACTGTCTCGTACTATTCCCTACTGTTAGCTGGCCCACCACTAGCGACTTGGCGGCCGGCCCTACTATTTATATACAATACCCCCTTTCTACCTTCTTCCCCTCTTTATACCACAACGTAGTTATTTAGTCTACTTTATTGCAGCACTGTAATAGTTTGTAGTATCTTTAATTTACGCCCTATCGCGATCACTGATTCCCCGTACCTTAGCCAATTAACCTCTACCCTAGAGCAATCGCGACCTACGTATACCTCTGCTGAAACCGATACATCCCTAGCACAGTCCTAGAATAATCCTTAGTTTTTACCTAGCGCCTAGATAGGCGACACTAATAATGCCGAAATGGCCAAAACCTAGAACCCCCGCGACGTTTTTATAGACCTATTTATAGAGATATACCCCAATATCGCGTGGATAATCTGCTACTCCCTACTATACCCTAAAACCTTTAAGCCTAGCAAAGCTTACTTTACCCTTGTCGACTATACTAATAAGTTCCTTAATAATATTAAAGTAGGACTATAGTATATATATAATATAAACACCGCTAATAAGAAAGCTAATAAAAACCTTAGTACCCTTATTGCTTCCTAAATAGGAACTATTAACTCCTAGATAAAGACTATTACCGTTTTAAAATAATTAACCCCTATAATAACGGTAGTAACCTAGCAGAAAAAACGGAGATCTAAAGACCCGCTAATATTTAGCGGAAAAGGCACCCCGCTAGAATAATAAGCTAATTTTAAGACCTAGCACATTAAGATTAAGGGAGTCTTTAACTGGGACTGGGACTACTTTAACACAGTTTAGTCTTAGATCCTTTATATCTTAGATATACTAGAGGACAAGGCCTATAAGTTTATTAAGTAGGGCCTAGAGCTTATATACGAGAACCTAAATAATATATCTACGTGGAAATGGCCTACTAAGGAAGATATGCTTAAAGACCTTACTGCCCACTATAAGGTCCTTAATATAACCTAGGTCGCAAAGAATAAGCTTAACCATTTCCCCTAAGGCGAGCGTAATTACTAGTCCTAAAAGGGAGAGCTTAATAAGCTAATAGTCCGCGCTAAGAAGACAGACAAATAGAAGGTAGACCTACTTTAAAAGTTTATCTCTCTAAAGATAGAAGAGCTAGTACTTGGACTGGCCCATAAAATTAATAATAGCGACTATATAGGTTGGAGTAAGTAGATGGATATGTTCGCTAAGAATCTTGCGAACTATACATACCGAGCTAACCTTAAGAAGAACGCTAATTACCGCCTACCTGCCTAAGCCCCTGCCCCTATGTTAACCTTAACCCTAGCAGTGACTAGAGAACCTATAGACCTTAATAGAATCTTAGATATAAAGCGTAAGCGCCACATTAATAATAGACTGTGCCTTACCTGTGGCCTGCCTAGCCACTAGAAGGATGCCTATAACCCCACTAAGATAGCAAACCTAGTCCTAATACTACCTTATTAAACGACGCAAATAAATAACCGCAGACGTGGCGACCGTAAAGTCCATTATAGACGCGGTAACCGCGGAGCCTATTATAGCCGCAGCGGATAACCCCCCCCTTTAACCCTATAGCTTAGTTACTCCAAACCATACCCTATATAGGAGCCTAACCCGTTAATAACGCCTAGTATTAGCGACTTCGCGCTAGCGAATATAAACACGGCTACATTATTAGCGAGGTATTATTTTCCTATACCCTAACTAAAATAGAGACAGATACCGCCAGCTAGACGGATACTAGACCACCCTACTAAGACAGCCCCGTACCCTAGTTGTTAAAAGGTAAACCCTTAAACTAAGTTGCGCCTAAGGGTCTAAACCATATAAGAAGGAAGATGAGAAGATTAGGTCCCTATTACTAGATTAATTAGTCCTTTCTATTAGTAAACTACTACTTAATCTTAGATTAGTAAATAGTGATAAGAAATTAATCCTTATTTAAACCTAACTCTCCTTATTACGTAACCTATACCCCTAAGTTTATATTAATATAGTAAGCCTAGTGGACTCNGGTAGTACTATAATNGNATTTNCTAACGNAGAGTCTATTATAAGAAAGTATAACGTTATAACTAAGAAGCTGCTAGCACCTAGGCCACTATACCTCGTAAATAGTATCCTAACTTTACTTATTACGGACTACTTTACCACCTAAATATTAATTAGCCTCTATACTAAAGCTATACTCTTTTTTATTACTAAACTCTCGCCCACTACCCTAATTATTCTAGGTATATTTTGGCTTTAGAAGCATAAGCCCCGTCCCAGCTTCAGGAAACTTAAAATCCGCTTTAACTTAGATTACTACTCTAGGCACTGCCTCCTGTGGGGAATAGCCGACGTTAGTAGGGACGCCCTATATAGATACTTAGCACTACTAAGCCTAGTGCCTAGGACTATATATAAAGCCCTAATAATAGAAGATGTTCCTAATAAAGGGGAGCCTATATAGCTATAAAGAAACGAGATAGTAGAAGACTAAACTAACCTAGTACTTAAGACCAAAATAACGGGCTAGCCAGCCCTGCCGAGACCAAGGAAGAAGGTCCGCTTTACACCACTACTACTAAGAAATTAACCCTAACCCAGGCACTATTTAAACCCTAGCCACCTAGCCTAATACCCGGAACTAAGCCATATACTATATACGCACACTATAGCTCGCGTTATAGTAAGGACTGGCTATAGAACTACCAAGACCTAGATAATAGAAACCGCGCTACCGTAACGCCTAACCTCATACCTATCTCCCACGCGTACTATATAGGGCCGCCGCCTTGTTTCCGCCCCCCTGGGCCAACTAAGCTATGCTAGCCTAGCCGTAGCACCAGAGAGTTAGATATGCCCTAACCTAGACAATATTAAATACACCCATACTATTAATTTTACCTAGTTCTATAAGCAAAAAGACGTAAAGGTAATAAGGATTTATATAGCGGAGCTAGTAAAACTAGTTAAACAAGATAAGCACTAATAGTTGCTTAAAGAGCTACCTATAGGCCTAATAGAAGTACTAAACCTATTAAAAAAGTCTTTCCGCTGGCTGGTGGAAGGCGACTATATAATAAAGGAAGCCCATAAAGCGCTCCCCCCCTATTTCTATAACTTCCTTAAAATAAATCTAAAAACTAAACCCAAGCTTTTATATCGGAAGATAGTCGACACTAATATTAAAAATTTTTTAAAAGGTAAACCAGGATTAACCCGCAAAGATATTCTATAACGCCTATTAAAGGAGTTTAGTAAATATATTAAGCACTTCCTCCCTAAGAATATAGATAAGCTGCCCCCTTACCAACTATAGGACTATAAAATTAAGATCACCCCCGGAAACTAGGCCCCGTACTATAAAAATAGACTACTTTTACCTACTAAACTTAGGTATATAAAGAAGTAGATTAATAAGATGCTAAATAAGGGTTTTATCCGCGAATTAACCTTACTAGCTACCGCACCACTCCTCCTCGCTACTAAGCCTAGCGGCGGTATATAAATCTGCTATAACTACTAAGGCCTAAATATAGTTACTATTAAGAATTAATACCTACTGCCACTAATCCGCGAGACACTTGACGCACTTTATAGCGCTAAGTACTTTACTAAACTTAATATAATTGCTACGTTTAACCGGATTTGGATTGCGGAGGGCTATAAGTGGCTTATAGCATTTATTACCCGGTTCGGACTCTATAAGATACTAATTACACTATTTGGCCTCTATAACGCACCCGTTACGTTCTAGAACTATATTAACTATATTCTATATAACGCCCTTAATAACTACTACACTGCCTATTTTAATGACGTTCTTATCTTTTCTAAAACACGCGCTAAGTATATTAAGTATATAAATAAAGTTATCTAAAGACTCGGTAATGCTGGACTTCAGATTAATATTAATAAGTTTAAGTTCTACTCTACTAAAACAAAATACCTTGGCTTAATTATCTTAANTAATNGNATAANTATGGACCCTAANAAGNTATAGGCCTTATAGGAATNGAAGGACCNNACATTAATTAAAGAACTATAATAATTTCTTAGCTTCGCGAACTTCTACCAACAATTTATCTAAGGCTACTCTGCTATTGCTATACCTATGATAAAACTTCTAAAGAAGGATATTGGATGGCTATAGGGACTAGAATAAGCTAAATCGTTCAAGGCCCTTAAGGGAGCCTTTACTTCAGCACCAGTACTAGCATACTATAACTATATAAAGAAAATAGTAGTAGAGATAGACGCATTAAATTGGGCTTCCGGCGGAGTCCTTTCCTAGTATAATGACGACGGAAAATTAAAACTGGTTGCATTCTTTTCTATAAAGCACTCCGCGCTGGAATATAACTATAAGATCTATGATAAAGAACTCCTAGCTATTATTAAGGCTTTAGAGGAATAGCGTTCTGAGCTGTAAGGGACTAAGGAGCCGTTTAAAATTATTACCGACCATAAAAACCTATAGACGTTTATAACTACTAAGTAGCTAAACTAGCGCTAAGTCTAGTGGGCAGAGTTTCTTTTATAGTTTAACTTTGTAATTATATATAGACCTAGTAGCAAAGCTACGCTCCCTAATGCCCTAAGCTAGCTACTAGGAATAAGGCCTAAGGACGCTAATAATAAACGCCTCCGCCACTAAGCCTAAGTTATTATACTACCCTAGAAAGTTAACCCTATAATCTTAGAAGAATTACTATATAAGTCCTATAACTCTAATGACGCGGAGTTTATAGCCGCTCTAGACCCTAAAATAGCCAAAAAGTCACTAGATAAGTTAATCTAGCTAGGATACTAGGAGAACAAACTCGCAAGAGATATAGTAGCAGCCCTGCGTAATTAAAAAGCTCGCCATTAGCTAAAGAAAATTAGGAAATTATTCTATTGCGATAAGTTAGAATATAGTATTATTAACGGACAGATCTACTTCCGCTAATGTCTCTTCGTCCCTAACGCCTTAGACCTCCACCTAAAAGTTACTTATCGCTCTTATAGCAGCGGCCTCACTAGTTACCCCAGCCGGGTTAAAACTTTTAACCTCTTAAACTAAATATACTAGTGGCTAGGAATCTCCTAGTTTACGGCTACCTTTGTTAAAGACTATGCCCTATACTTTCGCACTAAGACCCCCCATTCTGCCCCACCTGGTTTCCTAAAGCCATTAGAATTACCCGCCCGCCTGTGGACCAATATCTTAATTAACTATATTATAACGCTACTAGTATACTAACGCTATGGCAAGGTATATAAATATATCCTTATTATTATAGACCGCCTAACTAAAATGTAATACCTCGTTTTAGTAACAGGACTCTTAATAGAGGAGTTAGTTAATAGCTTTATTAATAATATATATAAGCTCTATAGTGCACCAAGCATAATTATCTCTAATCGCGGTATATAATTTATTAGCGACTTTTAGTAATAACTAAGTAAACGCCTTAAGATAACCTTGCGACTAAGCTTAGCCTAATACCTAGAAATGGACGGCTAAACCAAAATTATTAACGCCGTTATAAATAAATACCTTTATACTTTTATTAGCTTTATATAGGATAACTAGGTTAACTACCTACTGCTTACTAAGTTTGCTATAAATAACTAAGTTAATAAGAGTATAGGCATCTCCCTATTTTTTACAAACTATAGCTTTAACCCTCACCTTGGAATTAAGCCTACTAGCCCCTACCTACTGACACTATTAGTATAAGTAAAGAAGGAGTTCTTCCGCGCAGACTCTATGGCTAACTACTTTAAGCGGATATTAATATAGCTTAAGGCCCTAGCCCGGATTTCATAGTAACGCTATAAAGATAATACTAATACCTATAGGGATAAGAGCGCGTTATTCTATAAAGGTAATATAGTTATAGTTAGCTTAGAAAATATAAAGATAAATAGACCTAAGAAGAAATAGGACGATAAATAGGACGGCCTGTACCCTATACTTATAGTATACTAAGGGGCAGTCATAGTAGACCTCCCGGACTACATCTGAGTAAATAAATCCTTTTATATATTTAAGGTCCGCCTCTAAGCTGCTAAAGAGATCCCTAGCTAAGCAAATATTAATACTGTAGAGCGCCGTAATATACAAGGACGAGTAGTAGAGAGAGATAATAATAGCAATATAGAAGACAAATAGGAGTTTAAGAAAATCCTTAATATATATAACGAAGACCCCTAGGGCCTAACTTATAAGATTAAATAGAAATATTATAAGGATACAACCTAGCAGCTAGAGGAAGACCTAAAAGGTTATAAATAAGCTGTATAGCGCTTCTATAAGCAACACCCTAAGAAGCTAAGACCCCCAGACTAGGCACGAGATAAGGAAAAGTCACGCTAAGGTCGCGGCCGACTACCGCATTAAAATTTGTGGTGGTTAAGATATTATAGAACTTTAACTAGCGGTTAAAGTTATCTAATTAGCCAAATTCTTGCCAAGAAACGCCATACGGACCGATTTAGGTGGCGGTATAGAGTTCTGCCAACCTTACTTACTAAACTAACTAATTAAGATTTTCTATGCCCGGCATAGAAAATCGCTATTAGCTTAGTTAAGGGCGGTAAGTAGAACTAATATCTTTACGGTAGAAAATAGGCAACCCTATATACTGCCTATTTTTAAGTTATTTATTTAGTTTAGGGACCAAACTGTTTAGGGGAGAGAAGTACTATTACGGCACTAACCTGACGCATACTATTTCATACTATCTCGTACTATTCCCTACTATTGGCTAGCCCACCACTAGCGACTTAGCGGCCGGCCCTACTATTTATATACAATACCCCCTTTCCACCTTCTTCCCCTCTTTATACCACAACGTAGTTATTCAGTCTACTTTATTGCAGCACTGTGACACCTAGGGTTAAAGGGGTCCTATAAATAGAGAATATTATATTAGTAATAAGTTTACTAGAAACTGTAGGTATAGAGTTTATCCTATTAGGAGATATAAACCTCTACTACCCGCGCTAGGGGGGTATCTATATTACTGCTAAATAATAGGCAAAGTGCCTATTAAGAGCTATAGATATCTAGGGCCTTAAGCTAGCTACCCCCTTAGGAGCAATTATATGGCAATAAGGCACCGTTAAAAGTATAATTAACCTTATATTTATAGACGAAGGCCTATACTAGAGACTTAAAAGGTGTAACCCTAAAGAAGAATAGGCACTTGCCTTAAATTATATCCCTATTTAAATATAGCTAGATTTAGACATTAAGGCGTAACTAAGTAGTAAAAGATACGTAATAAGGAAGCTTAAAATAGACAGTTTCCTTAATATAGTTAAATAATAACTTTAAGACCTAGAAGAAATCTACCTAATACTAAATAAGCGAGGCTTACTGGCTACCCCTAAGGAAATTAACTATAGACTAGAAAGGATCTAGGCAGTAATTAAAAATAGGCTAAAAGAGCACTACCTAGTCTTAAAACTAGGCCCCTATATGCAATACGTATAGTCCGTATAATACGCGGTTCTTATTACTAGCTAATAATAAGTAAAAAGGAAATATATAAGTAGCTATAACCCTAAAGATAAGAGATAATATATAGATATAAGAAACTAGTTAAAGAATACCTTAAAAAAAAGTAAGGAATAATTAGAGACGGTTTATAAATAAGTACACTTTTAACCTAAGCCTCCCCTATAATAAGGGCCTTTAGGCTATAGTAAAATAGGTAAAGAAAAAGGTAAGACGTTTAGTAAAAGACTTATACCTACTGCCTTTATAAAGAGCAGGGGAATTATAGGCTACTAATAATAATAATAAAAAGGCAAAGATCCTTATAGAAAGGTTCTTCCCCTAACCGGCTTTAGTAGACCTTAGTAACATTATAGGTAAAATACTAGTAACTTGCCTATGGGTTAATAGCGATATAATAATAGAGGAAATGGCTAGAACTATTAGCTGCCTTTTAAATAATATAGTATTAGGACTAGATAGGATCCTAAATAAGGCCTTAAAGACCTATAGACTACTTATAGTACCTTAGCTTATAGATATAGCTAGAGTATACTTTACTATAGGCTACTACCCGCAACTTAGAAGATCTATAATAACGGTTATTTTATAAAAAGAAGGTAAAGGAGATTCCTTAACCCCAGGAAGCTACCGCCCTATTACCTTAGAAAACACCCTTAGCAAGATTTTAGAAAGGGTAATAGTAGTATTAGGTAACGACAAGGGGCAACGAACGTATATATATTAGTTACCGAGCCGTCAAACCATTCGGTTCAACACTGTACCTTTTTAGCCAGTTGCGTTTGTTTAGCTCGGTGGGCGATTATTACAGAGTATCGAACCAAATGCGGAGTTCTCCGTGGCTGAGTTTTAGACGCGTCTAGTTATAAGTGCGATTCCAGTTATACATAGAAAAATAATTTTATTCAGCATTGGCCGATCGCGACCCGAGTTACGCCTAGTCCACGTACAATGTCCGATTAAGGGTTACGGCCCATATGGGGTTCCGACCGTAGCTGCTAGAGGTCGCTAATATATATAAGACGCCTAAGGCACGCGCGCGCCCCTAAGGGAGGCGTTGTTAGGCAAGGGTTCTGACAGGGGCAACGTATACGTACGTTGGCGCCCGCGGTCGTGCGCTCCTAAGAAGGGATGCATTGTTAGGTGACGATAAGGGGCACGAACGAACATACATATATTAGTTACCGAGCCGTCAAACCATTCGGTTCGACACTGTACCTTTTTGGCTAGTTGCGTTTGTTTGGCTCGGTGGGCGATCGTTATGAGTAGACCACATAGTAGATACGGCTGAGGAACACGCCCTACTACTATAAAGCTAAATGGGGGTAAGAAAGAACCGCTTAATATTATTAGCACTTACGCTACTTGCTATCACTATTAAATCTATATAGGTAATGTAAAGGGACTTTACAGTATTAATGCTAAGCCTAGATATTAGTAGCGCCTATAATAACGTACCCTATAAGCGCCTCCTATACATCCTTAGGGTAAAGGGCTTCCTAAAATAGATTATATAATTTATTTAAAGGTTTATAGGTTAAAAAAATTATTACTGGTCTTTAGTAGGTACTAGAGCCCCCCTATTATAATTACAACAGAAACACTATAAGGATTACCCCTCTCGTCTATACTCTTCCTTTTCTTTATAAGTAACCTGCTTAACTTCTTTAAGGAAGGGGCAACCTAGGGGATAAGTTTTGTTAATAATATAAACCTAATTATATACGGGCTAATAGCTGTAGAGAATTATAGAACACTAGAGAAAGCCTATAATACCTATATAGAATAGGTAAGATAATACGGAGTTTAATTCTCTCTAGAGAAATACTAGCTAATCTATTTTATAAGAAAACGCAACTAATTTATAGATCTTTAGCATATAATTTATATTTAAGGCTTTAGGGGTTAACTAGTTTAAGGCCTAAGGGTATTAGGAGTATAGGTAGACAGTAAGCTCTAGTAGAGCGTATATACGTTATAAGCGGCCCATAAGGACTAAGCTTAGTATATTATAATATCTAGGATTGTTAATTCTATATAAGGTCTATGCTTCTAGAGGTTACGCCTACTATATATAGCAGTTGTCTAGCTAACTATAACGTATAGATCTAGTATTTAGGCAATAGGAGAATCCGAAAAAAGCCCCCCTAAATTACTCCTTAAACTACTCTAAAAGGTCTAAATAGCCTGCCTTTAGAGTATAATAGGCGGGTATAAGTAAACGGCTATAGTATTGCTTAAGAAGGAAGCTAATATCCCCCCCCTATAATTATATATTAAAGCCGCTGTAATATAAAGGGTATAAAAGGAGCGTAACTCTAATATTATAAAGTATATTAATACACGCCTAAACAAACTATAAAGGGACCCTAGGGTGCCCCGCAGGAGAGTAAACTAAATACCCTAAAGTAGGGAAGATATATTAGAGAAATAGGTAAAGAAAGTAGAAGAAAAATAGTATTATATTAGGGCCTAGGCCTATATAAAGGAGAAAGGGAGATATATAAGAGGCCAGTAAAGATAATAGCGAGAGAGAGAAAGGAGCTAAAGTAGAGTATAAAAGAGTATTAGGAAACTATCTACTATAATATAATACTGGTTAGACCAATACTAAAAAGGTATATAGGAGTTAAAGGTATAAAGGCTAACTTAGGCAAGAGCAACCTAAGCTATAGTATAGTTAATATTATAGGGGGTAAATACCTAGGGGCTCTAAAAAGGTCTAATAAAAGTAGAAAATATAATAGTAACACTTATAAGAACAGGAATAATAGGACTAAAAGATTGGCTCTACTAGGTAGGTGTCTTAGTAGGTAGCCTAAGATATAAATATAGCTGGCTAAGATAGACACTAAAACACGTAATACTATTATGCTCCTTATGCACTAACTAAAAAGTAATGCTCTTAGTAGCTAGTATAGAGAACTATAATATACTACTCTTAATATAAAAAGGTTTTAAGGCGGTTACCTAGTAGCTTATTAGCTAAAATATACTAGACTAGTTCTAGGTTATAAAGGAAATAGTAATAAAAGGTAAAGGGGCGAGTAATAGGCGTCCCCTAATAACTCTATAGTAGTAGAGTAAAGTTTACGATACTAGCGCGTCCGTAGGCTTATTACGGCAGTAGTAGTTCCTAAGAAGGTTAAAAAGAAAGGTAGTAGAGCACTACTGGCAACTTAAAGGCGCTAAGTAGGCAAGTCCTAAAAGGCGGGGAGATAGATTATAGGGTTTTCTTAAGTTAAGTTTTTCTTAAGTTGAGTTTTCTCTCTATATGTAAATAAGGAGTAGTTCGCGTAGGCTTAATAGGGATCCAAATCGGACGTTAAGCAATGAATTATTATTATATATAGCCTTCTGCTTAATTTAGTAAAGGCTTTAATAAATACTTTATTAGCTTTAAAGATTAAAATATAAATAAGGCCTTAAGTAAGTCTCTCTTTAGCTTATTATAAGAGTATATATATTAGATCCCGCCGCGCTTACGACAAGTTCGCAAGCACTCGATGTCTTTTTGGCTGAATGGCGACGTAGGGGCAGGACACGTTATACTTATTATATTTAATAGTAATCTAACTATAGTAGTATTATAGCGGACGTATATCTTGTTATTATTCTAGTAGATGTTCTTATTATTAAGCTTTTAGATATATATAAGGTTAGTATAAAAGTTTAGTATAAAGGCTACTCCTATAAATAGTATCTATTTCTTACCCTTAAGGTAGCTAATTATAACTATAGCTATACTAAATTCTATAATCTCTTCTATATATAAGCCTGCATAAAGTTAGTCTAAAAAAGGCTTAATATTGCTAATAAATCTAGCTTAATTGTTAAAGACGTATATATTAATTTCTAAGTTAAAAAAAAAGCACTATTATAAAGCTTATAGTTAGGAGCTATATTATAGATTTCTTTTTAATAACCCGTAAAGGCTCTAGTAGGCTCTTATAAGCTCTAATTACCTCTATCCTTTAGCTTTAATTTTAGGTATTATATTCGCAATCTTTTTCCTCTACTTTCTTTTAAAATTTGTTACTTAGTTTAAACTAAAATAGGTAAGGAATTAACTCTACTATATACTAGCATTTGTTATAGTAGTAATGTTTTCTATATAGGCACTTGTAAGGGTTATTTTAACCCTTACTCTGGTGCATCGCATAAGGGCCGCTTAGGGGTAGCCAAGGCCTAGCCGAAGGCTAGGCTTGGCACCTCCTTATAAGCACCTCAGGCTTACAGCCCTTCCCTCCTCATCGGTTTGTCTCTGTACTAGGGTATTGCCATACCTACTCTTTACCATATCGTCCTCTTCTATCGACTCTCCTTGTGACTCATGCTCGGCTTACCTGCTCCCTACCATATACCTAGGCAATATGCCTTACAGCACTTTAGCAGCAGTCGCCTTTTCTTCTTCTACTTATCTACTAACGATTTAGGCTTTAATCTAGGCTTTAAATTTAGCGACTTACTTAACTTATTCTTAAAAGTAACCATAAAGAATCTTTATAGGTATTTGCCTTTCTAAGTAAGCTCCGTATAACGGTGGTTTTAGTATATTTTAACTAGTTTAAAAAAGCTAAGAAGCATCTTCTTCTTCTACTTAAGCCTTTTAAGCTAATTCTTCTAATATTCTAACTAGCTTAATATAATTAAATTAACTATATATATATAAAGTCTTTTATTAAACAAATACTATCTACCTTAGGTAGATTTAGTTCCTTATACTTAGTATATACCTTCTCCTACTCCTATAACTAGACTTTAAAGTTTTAGTTCTAAGGCGCTTTCTTAAGCTTTATATACTAAATAGCGACTTAAAGCTTTTAGGTATTATTAGTTAGAGAAATTCTCTACTTTAGTAACATTAAGGCGTTATAGGTAGTATATATAAATAAGGTAAATACGTAAGATAGAGCTTTAGATTTAACTGCGCAATATATTAAAAGCTAACATTTATTTTCTATATATCTTTATATTATCCCTATAGTCTAATTAAAGTATATAAAGTTTCTCCTTTTTATTCTTATCTAGCTTTAAAAGCTTTGTCCTCCGGCTATTAATATCCTTTAGTAAGGCTTAAATAAGTTCTTTAAGATTTAGTAAATCAGTCTTAGGCATTAATAGGTCGATATATCCTAGAGACGATTGTTATTAGCTTTTAACTTAATAACCTTAATCCATTCGTTCTAATTATTTAGGCTTGCTAGGATAACGGATAATATAATAACAGGCTTAGTCTCTTGTTCAGAGATTATTATAGGTATCTATAATTAAGACAATAATAGAAATTAATAGAAATAAAGGCTTTAAATTAAAGATAATGCAGTGGACGGCCCGGGCTTATAACTATTAAATGGACAGTTAGGAATAAGAACTCTATCTTATTACAAGAGGCTCTAGAGCCTTACTATATACACTAGATAGGTAGCAAATAGAATAACGACGACGTCGTTATTTAGTTGGTAATATTTAATAGAAACAGGTAATAAGACATTCGAAAAGACATACGAAATCAAGAAAGACAGTACTTAGTCATAAGTTAAGAGACAACTGAGCCATTGTACGTAAATACGATCTAGGTCGATAGATAGTAGTACGATGGTAGTAAGGAGATTCGATTTAGGTCGATAGCTAGTCTCTGGAGTGTCTCGCAGGAATACAAAGAGTCTTTCTCTAATATGACCACCAGCCTCGAAGATCACCTCCAAGATATCGACCGCAGCCTTCGAAGAAAATCCTGCCTAGGATAGAGGATGTCCGCCGAATATACAGCCGACCGCCGGCAAATACAAGAGGAGCAGGGCAATGTCGAACAATTTTCATCTAAGCAAACGGACAAGGCTCGATCTATTTCCTTTGGAGACGTTTCCGCGGCCGAAGACGCTTAGCAAGTGATTGTAGCTACGCGTGGAGATTCTATCTCGGCCACGAGGTTACCGCTGGGTTCGAGCATCACAGTAGCTAGGTCAGATGTCTGATGGTGCCTTACAGCTGCTCTCACAAAATCGAGGAGTGAGTTCGTCTAGCTACACGGGTTCTACAGACAGCATACAGCGGGGTAGGCAGGCGGATACGCAGTTTGAGAAGCAACGTGAAGGGGGTACAAGCTTACTTGATGTAGAAATGCATATGCTTTGTATTTGGTGTACTCGACAATGGGCACTCTGATATCGCGGGTTTCAACACTCAGCTGAAGACCTTAACTCACCTACTAGCTCAACGCCCCTTGGTTATTCTCGGGGTACTATTTTATATAGACATTTACATTCTTCACAACCCCAGTTCCTCATTCTGGCAAACTCATAACCTGTTCCATCGCTCAGAGAATAAGCCTTTCACCGACTCCAAGAGAGCCACTCTCAAATTGTTAGGCTGGACTCCTTTTTTTCTCAAAGTCTCACGCATTTCCTTTACTTTAATCTGAAGAAAATCAATAACTTTGCATTCCTATAAGTCCTATTCACCCACCACACCAAGTGACCAGCTGAACAAACAATAAGTTGACAAAGAAACCCCTAGACGGACCCATAGCAAACAGTCACAACGTCCACAGGTTGAACATGTGCAATGTGTTCTCAGAACGACTATCCAGTCATCGCAACTGCTTCCACCCCTTTTACAGTCTGGTTGTCTCCCCTCCATATCGGCTCATGACGCTACTACTGAGCACATTGCCTGAGAGGGCTATAAGAATCCCGTTAACAAACCGCCATTCCTCCTCGTCTAAAGCCCCTGTTGCCATCAAGCGCTCTACTTCGGTGTCGATTTGGCACTCGATTTGAAGCTGCAGGGCATATGTCTGACTTATTGCGGCCTCCTCGTCCGAGAGACACATCACTCGTCTGATCATATCAACAGTATTGATAAGGTGCATGACTTTTCCGGTATCAAAATGATGCTTTTCCTTCTTCCAGGAGCCCAGATCATTCGCTACCGGCACGTGTTTACTAGCGAGGCGTATAAATTTCTCCAGTTTGGGGCTGGCGATGTCAATGCTAGAACCTAGAGAAAATTTCACACTTGCAAAAACGTATCTGTAATTTTATATTAGTATTAAAACGGACATAGAGTCTGTAGGTGATTCTTACGGCACTGCGGCATCCTCAATACGATAATCGATAAACTCATCAAAGTCCTTGAATTCTTTTGGGGGGTCAGAGCGGCTCAAAAAGCCCAGTATATGGTCTATCACTTCCTGCCCGCCATTGCCAGAAATGCTATCCTGATCGTGAAATCCTTTGATTGTGAAGTCGATCAGGGATTGTAAAGCCGACTTAGACTCATTACTGGAGTTGAGTTGGTCCTTGCTCCGAGCTATCCGCGGGATAAAGTTGTTCTGCATTTTCACGAGCTATTATCCTTTAGTAAAGAGCTATATCCCAGGAATTCCTACTAGGGCTTACATCTGCTCCACCGTGCATCTCCCAACAATCTATGAGTGAGAACAGGTTAGTCTACTTCGAAAATTTGGCTGAGATATAACTCTCACAGTGGCGGCAATGGAAGTCTCCTACTTACCGTCACTAATATAGACGTAAAACAATGTTGACGCTAATAGTACCGTTCGCTGCTCGTCAGCATAAGGCCAAAGATACATGAAGAACCTTGCCCATGTATCTTGGACTATTGGCATCTCGCGCTTTGCAAGACCTGCTAGAGATAGTCCGTTGGACTTGAATGATTCCCCAGCTGTGTTGTCTATGGCAAGCAGCTCAAGCAATTTGGTTATCATCGCAACGCCTGCCTTCCAGTGCTTGGTCTGCTGAATTGTCTTCAAACCCGTCGCGAGTGGTAGACCAGCCGTTAGCGGGAAGACGCTAATAGAATTTTCACTTTGCAAAATGGACTTATGATTGTCATTCCGGGGCTGTCCGTCGTTCATTCGAAGAAATGTTCCTGACTGCATATGCGTATTTATCTTTAGCGGAGGAGGCTTGAGATAAGGGCCCAGATTTCCGATATAGTCATACCAATATCGGATGGGGCAGATGCATGCTTTATCGGCCACTGGTGTGAGCACATCTAGTAAACATGTCAGGCCATTGAGTAAAGGGAAATATGGCTGTAGTTTTCTAACTATTTATAGCTGATGCCATAGTCAACCGTGATGAGAGAACCGGTTGAATGTCGTGAAATAGTTACAGTGCTCGACCAAATTATAGGAGAATCTGCTAAATAACCACGACTCTACTGCAAAGGATAAACAGGTATCAGGTGGCAAGGGTAGAGGTGATAAATTGCGAATGTAGAACAAAGTGGCTGAGGACACAGACTTCTTTTTACACGTACAGGCAAAGAACAAGTTGTCAATCGGGAGTCGATTATAAGAAAAGAATGAAGACTCTGATTTTGAAATAAGGCCTTTTGACAGCGTGGTCGATTAAGCGGCCAGTCCGTAGACTCACCGCCACCCGATTGATCGCCCAAATTCTAGCTGCCTAATCCAGTCAGTCCATGAGGTTATCCGTCTTAATCCGGACTGGATCCAACTGATAGAGCTCTTAGTACCCCTGGATACGCGTAAAAGAGGGGTGGATGGACACGTTCGCTTTGTTTTTGGTCTGTGAATAGTCCATGCATTCACTGTTTCCCCCTAAATTCCCCTAAACTATGCCTAAAAAGGCTTAAAACTAAGCAATGCGGCCCTGTCCGCCGTCTGTAGATGTTTGCAATCGGGCCTTATTGATCAGGCCAATCAAACAGCCCTGATTAAGAGGCCAATCTAGCCGTTTAAACCTTAACGATCCAGACGTCGGGCAACTAACCACGCTGCCCTTTAATCTATTATTGATACAAGGGGGTAACCTGAGCGGGCTGCCGCCCTCCCTGCTAGCGCCGGCGTGGGTTTAAGCCAAACAAAGCATAGCTCTTCGTATTATAAATGCATACGGAGAAGCTGCACAAGAACATCTAAGACTAGTAGAAAATCTACAAGAATCCCTAGAGTGGGACCTAGTAGATCTATACTATACAGATGGCTCTAAAGACAATAAATCAAACGCAGCCTCCCTTTAGCGATTAAGCTTATTCCTTTACTATTATAGCTCCTATATAGGCTAGGCATTTAGGGCGTCTCTTTTTAGAAGTATATCTATCTACTCCGCACCCTCTATAGCTATTATTCTCGACTTTACGGCCTTCCTTAGTCTTTTAAATATAAGGGTACTAGGCTCGTCTGCTACGGCCTCTATCTTTTTTATTACGTGCCTACGATATTTAATAGGGAGTCCTCGCATAAGCTACTACCCCTTTTTTTACTTAGTAAGGTTTCCTACGGCTACTTTTTTATTTTTTTATTTTTTTATATCCGTTATATTATACTACGTATAATACTACGCATGTAGCCTCTAGGCTATGGCCCTAGATTAATACTATTTACTAGGCTAATGCTATGTGTAGAGACTAGGCCTTTAAGAAAGATATATAGCTTAATTCGCAACGGATCCGTATACTACGTCGCCCCTAAACTACCTTTATTACGCCACCCGCATTAAAGACCTAAGAAGTTAGTAGTAACCTAAAAAAGCCCCCTATAGAGAGCTTAGGCCTTATACAGCCACGAAAAATAGTAAGGGATATTAAATGTTATACTAAACTAATAGATTAGAGGGATAACCTACGGAAGATAAAATAGGAGCTAAGAAAGATTATAAACCCTAGACTGCAAAATACGGTCCAGAAAACGGCTATAAAGAAACCAGCGGACCTCCTACTAGTTAATATCTACTATATTAGTGCCGTACAATTTTACTAAAACTTAGTTTAGCCTAATACCGTCACCTTTATAACAAGCTTATACGAAATTAATTAAATAATTAAGGAAAAGGGAAGCGAGCTTAGTGGATAAAAAAGCGAGCTTATAGATAAGGAACTAGTAGAATAAAAGCTGCCCTATTAATACCAGAAATTTAAGAATATATTCTCTAAAGTAGCGTCTAATATACTTCTACCTTACTAACTGTATAACTATAAGATCGAGATAGAGTAGGGTAAGGAAAGCACCCTTAGCTTTAGCCCCCTGTCACGGCACTGACCTAACGCATACTGTTTCATACTGTCTCGTACTGTTCCCTACTGTTGGCTAGCCTACTACTAGCGACTTGGCGGCCGGCCCTACTATTTATATACAATACCCCCTTTCCACCTTCTTCCCCTCTTTATACTACAACGTAGTTATTTAGTCTACTTTATTACAGCACTATAACAGTTTATAGTATCTTTAATTTGCGCCCTATTGCGATTACTGATTCCCTATACCCTAGCTAATTAACCTTTGCCCTAGAGCAATCGCGACCTATACGCGCCTCTGCTAAAACCGATACGTCCCTAGTACAGTCCTAGAATAATCCTTAGTTTTTACCTAGTGCCTAAATAGGTAATACCAACGACGCTAAAATGGCCGAAACCTAAAACCCCCGCGACGTTTTCGCAGACCTATTTATAGAGATATACCCTAATATCGCATAGATAATCCGCCGCTCCCTACTATACCCTAAGACCTTTAAGCCTAGCAAAGCTTACCTTACCCTTATTAACTATACCAATGAGTTCCTTAATAATATTAAAGTAGGACTATAGTATATATATAATATAAATACCGCTAATAAGAAAGCTAACGAAAACCTTAGTGCCCTTATTACTTCCTAGATAGGAACTATTAACTCCTAAATAAAGACTATTACCGTTCTAAAATAATTAACCCCTATAATAATAATAGTAACCTAGCAGAAAAAACGGAGATCTAAAGACCCGCTAATATTTAGCAAAAAAGGTACCCCGCTAGAATAATAAGCTAATTTTAAGACCTAGCATATTAAGATTAAGGAAGTCTTTAACTGGGACTAGGACTACTTTAATATAGTTTAGTCCTAGATCCTTTACATCTTAAACATACTAGAGGATAAGGCCTATAAGTTTATTAAGTAGGGCCTAAAGCTTATACATAAGAACCTAAATAATATATTTACGTAGAAATGGCCTACTAAGGAAGATATACTTAAAGACCTTACTGCCTACTATAAGGTCCTTAATATAACCTAGGTTATAAAGAATAAGCTTAACCATTTCCCCTAAGGCGAGCGTAATTACTAGTCTTAGAAGGGAGAGCTTAATAAGCTAATAGTTTGCGCTAAAAAGACAGATAAATAGAAGGTAAACCTACTCTAAAAGTTTATCTCTCTAAAGATGGAAGAGCTAGTACTTAAACTAGCCTATAAAATTAATAACAGCGACTATATAGGTTAGAGCAAGCAGATAAATATATTTGCTAAAAACCTTACGAACTATACACACTAAGCCAACCTTAAGAAAAACGCTAACTACTGCCTACCTACCTAAGCCCCTGCCCCTATATTAACCCCAACCCTAGTAATAACTAGAGAATCTATAGACCTTAATAGAATCTTAGACACGGAGCGTAAGCGCCGCGTTAATAATAGACTGTGCCTTACCTATGGCCTGCCCGGCTACTAAAAGGATACCTATAACCTCGCTAAAATAGCAAACCTAGTCCTAATACTACCCCGTTAAATAATGTAAACAAATAACCGCGGACGCGGCGACCGTAAAGTTTATTATAGACGCGGTAACCGCGGAGCCTATTATAGCCGCGGCGGACAACCTCCCCCCTTTAACCCTATAGCTTAGTTACTCTAAACTATACCTTATATAGGAGCCTAACCCGTTAACAATACCTAGTATTAGCGACTTCGCGCTAGCGAATATAAATACGGCCATGTCGTCGGCAAGGTATTATCTTCCTATACCCTAACTGAAATAGAGATAAACACCGCCAGCTAGACGGATACTAGACCGCCCCGCTAAGATAGCCTTATACCCTAGTCGTTAAAAGGCAAACCCTTAGACTAAGTCGCGCCTAAGGGTCTAAACTATATAAGGAGGAAGACGAGAAGATTAGGTCCCTATTACTAGATTAATTAGTCCTTTCTATTAGTAAACTGCTACTTAATCTTAGATTAGCAAATAATAATAAGAAATTAATCCTTATTTAAACCCAACTCTCCTTATTATATAACTTATACCCCTAAATTTATATTAATACAGTAAGCCTAGTGGACTCTGGTAGTACTATAATAGCATTTACCGACGCAGAGTCTATTATAAGAAAGTATAACGTTATAATTAAGAAGCTGCTGGCACCTAGGCCACTACGCCTCGCAGATAGCATTCTAACTTTGCTTATTATAGACTACTTTACCGCCTAAATATTAATTGGCCTCTATACTAAAGCTATGCTCTTTTTTATTACTAAACTCTTGCCCGCTACCCTAATTATCCTAGGTATACCCTAGCTTTAAAAGCACGAGCCTTATCCTAGCTTTAGGAAACTTAAGATCCGCTTTAACTTAGACTACTACTTTAGGTACTACCTCCTATAGGGGATAGCCGACGTTAGCAGGGACGCCCTATATAGATACTTAGCACTACTAAGCCTAGTGCCTAAGACTATATATAAAGCCCTAACAGTAGAAGATATTCCTAATAAAGGGGAGCCTATATAGCTGTAAAGAAACAAAATAGTGGAAGACTGGACTAACCTAGCACTTAAGACTAAAATAACGGGCTAGCCAGCCCTACTAAGACTAAGGAAGAAGGTCTACTTTATGCCGCTACTACTAAGAAACTAACCCTAACCTAGGCACTATTTAAACCCTAGCCGCCTAGCCTAATACCTAAAACTAAGCCATATACTATATACGTATACTATAGCTCGCGTTATAGTAAGGACTAGCTATGGAACTACTAAGACCTAAATAATAGAAACCGCGCTACTGTAACGCCTAACCTCATACCTATCTCCCGCGCGTACCGTATAGGGCTACCGCCTTATTTCCGCCCCCCTAGGCTGACTAAGCTATACTAGCCTAGCCGTAGCACCGGAGAGCTAGATATGCCCTAACCTAGACGATATTAAATGCACCCGTGCTATTAATTTTACCTAGTTCTATAAATAAAAAGATGTAAAGGTAATAAGGATTTATATAGCGGAGCTAATAGAACTAGTTAAATAAGATAAGCACCGACAGCTACTTAAAGAGCTGCCTATAGGCCTAATAGAAGTACTAAACCTATTAAAAAGGTCTTTCTGCTGGCTAGTAGAAGGCAACTATATAATAAAGGAAGCCTATAAAGCGCTCCCCCCCTATTTCTATAACTTCCTTAAGACAAATCTAAAAACTAAACCCGAGCTTTTACGTTGGAAGATAGTTAACACTAATATTAAAAAATTCCTAAAAGGCAAACCAGGATTAACCCGTAAAGACATTCTATAACGTCTACTAAAGGAGTTTAGTAAATATATTAAGCACTTCCTCCCTAAAAACGTAGATAAGCTGCCCCCTTACTAACTATAGGACTATAAAATTAAGATCACCCCTAGAAACTAGGCCCCGTACTATAAAAATAGACCACTCTTACCTGCTAAACTTAGGTGTATAAAGAAGTGGATTAATAAGATGCTAAATAAGGGTTTTATCCGTAAATCGACCTTACTAGCTGCTGTACCACTCCTCCTCGTTACTAAGCCTGGTGGCGGTATATAAATCTACTATAACTACTAAGGCCTAAACATAGTTACTATTAAGAATTAATACCCACTACCACTAATCCGCGAGACACTTGACGTACTTTATAGCGCTAAATACTTTACTAAACTTAATATAATTACTGCGTTTAACCGGATCTGGATTATAGAGGGCTATAAGTAGCTTATAGCATTTATTACCTGGTTTGGACTCTATAAAATACTAGTTATACCATTCGGCCTCTATAACGCACCCGTTATATTCTAAAACTATATTAACTATATTCTACACAACGCCCTTAATGACTACTGCACTGCCTACCTTAATAATGTCCTTATCTTTTCTAAAACATATACTAAGCATACTAAGTATATAAATAAAGTCATCTAAAGACTCGGTAATGCTAGACTTTAAATTAATATTAATAAGTTTAAGTTCTACTCTACTAAAACAAAATACCTTAGCTTAATTATCTCGACTAATAATATAACTATGGACCCTAAGAAGATATAGGCCTTATAGGAATAGAAGGACCCGACATTAATTAAAGAACTATAATAATTTCTTGGCTTCGCGAACTTCTACTAATAATTTATCTAAGGCTACTCTATTATTACTACACCTATAATAAAACTTCTAAAGAAGGATATCGGATAGCTATAGGGACTAAAACAAGCCAAATCGTTTAAGGCCCTTAAGGGAGCCTTTACTTTAGCACTAGTACTAGTATACTATAACTATATAAAGAAAATAGTAGTAGAGATAGACGTATTAAATTAGGCTTCCAGCAGAGTCCTTTCCCAGTATAACGATAATAGAAAATTAAAACTGGTTGCATTCTTCTTTATAAAGCACTCCGCGCTAGAATATAACTATAAGATCTATAATAAAGAACTCCTAGCTATTATTAAGGCTTTAAAGAAATAGCGTCCTAAGCTATAAGGGACTAAGGAGCCGTTTAAAATTATTACTGACTATAAAAACCTATAGACGTTTATAACTACTAAGTAGCTAAACTAGCGCTAAGTCTAGTGGGCAGAGTTCCTTTTATAGTTTAACTTTATAATTATATATAGACCCAGTAGTAAAGCCACGCTCCCTAATACCTTAAGCCGGCTACTAGGAATAAGGCCTAAGGACACTAATAATAAACGCCTCCGCCACTAAGCCTAAGTCGTTATACCGCCCTAGAAAGTTAACCCTATAATCTTAGAAGAATTACTATATAAGTCCCGTAACTCTAACGACGCGGAGTTTATAGCCGCTCTAGACCCTAAAATAGCCGAAAAGTTACTAGACGAGTTAATCTAACTAAAATACTAGGAGAATAAACTCGCAAGAGATATAGTAGCAGCCCTACGTAATTGGAAAGCTCGCCGTTAGCCAAAGAAAATTAGGAAATTACTCCGTTATAATAAGTTAGAATGTAGTATCGTTAACAAACAGATCTACTTCCGCCAACGTCTCTTCGTCCCTAACGCCCTAGACCTCTACCTAGAAGTTACCTATCGCTCTTATAGTAGCGGCTCTGCTAATTACCTTAGCTAGGTTAAGACTTTTAACCTCTTAAACCGAATATACTAGTAGCTAGGAATCTCCTAGTTCACGGCTACCTTTATTAAAGACTATACCCTATACTTTCGCATTAAGACCCCCTATTCTACCCCGCCCGGTTTCCTAAAGTTACTAAAATTACCTACCCGCCCGTAAACCAATATCTTAATTAACTATATCATAACACTACTAGTATGCTAACGCCACGGCAAGGTATATAAACATATCCTTATTATTATAGACCGCCTAACTAAAATATAATACCTCGTTTTAGTAATAGGACTCTTAATAGAGGAGTTAGTTAATAGCTTTATTAATAACGTATATAAGCTCTATAGTGCACTAAGTATAATTATCTCTAATTATAGCACACAATTTGTTAGCGACTTCTAGTGATAACTAAGTAAACGCCTTAAGACAACCTTGCGACTAAGCTTAGCCTAACACCTAAAAACAGACGGCTAAACTAAAATTATTAACGCCACCGTAAATAAATACCTTTATGCTTTTATTAGCTTTATATAGGATAACTAAGTTAACTACCTACCGCTCGCCGAGTTTACTATAAATAACTAAGTCAATAAGAGTATAGGCATCTCCCCGTTTTTTATAAACTATAGCTTTAACCCTTACCTTAGAATTAAGCCTGCTGGCCCCTACCTACTAACACTATTAGCACAAGCAAAGAAGGAGTTCTTCTATGCAGACTTTATAGCCAACCACTTTAAGCGGATATTAATATAGCTTAAGGCCCTAGCCTAGATTTTATAGCAACGCTATAAAGATAATACTAATACCTATAGGGATGAGAGCGCGTTATTCTATAAAGGTGATATAGTTATAGTTAGCTTAGAAAATATAAAGATAAATAGACCTAAGAAGAAATAGGACGACAAATAGGACGGCCTGTACCCCGTACTCGTAGTATACTAAGGGGTAGTTATAGTAGACCTCCCGGACTATATCTAAGTAAATAAATCCTTTTATATATCTAAGGTCCGCCTCTAGGCTGCTAAAGAGATCCCTAGCTAAGCAAATATTAATACTATAAAGCGCCGTAATATATAAGGACGAGTAGTAAAGAGAGATAATAATGGTAACATAGAAGACAAATGGGAGTTTAAGAAAATCCTTAATATATATAACAAAGACCCCTAGGGCCTAACTTATAAGATTAAATGGAAATATTATAAGGATATAACCTAGTAGCTAGAGGAAGACCTAAAGGGTTGCGAATAAGCTGTATAGCGCTTCTATAAGTAATACCCTAAGAAGCTAAGACCCCTAGACTAGGCACGAGATAAGGAAAAGTTACGCTAAGGTTGCGGCCGACCACCGCATTAAAATTTGTGGTGGTTAAGATGTTATAGAACTTTAACCGGCGGTTAAAGTTATCTAATTAGCTAAATTCTCGCTAAGAAACGCCACACGGACTAATTTAGGTAGCGGTGTGGAGTTCTACTAACCTTACTCACTAAACTTACTAATTAGGATTTTCTATGCCCAGTATAGAAAATCGCTATTAGCTTAGTTAAGGGCGGTGAGCGGAACTAATATCTTTGCGGTAGAAAATAGGTAACCCCGTACACTGCCTATTTTTAAGTTATCTATTTGGTTTAGGGACTAAACCGTCTAGGGGAGAGGAGTACTGTTATGGCACTGACCTAACGCATACTGTTTCATACTATCTCGTACTATTCCCTACTGTTAGCTAGCCTACTACTAGCGACTTGGCGGCCGGCCCTACTATTTATATATAATACTCCCTTTCTACCTTCTTCCCCTCTTTATACCACAACGTAGTTATTTAGTCTACTTTATTACAGCACTGTGACACCCCCTTTATAAATAGTCTATTACTAAATTATAGGCTATAAAGTAGTATTTTATTAACAACCTAAATAAGGGCTTTATTAAGCTTAGCTAAGCCCCTTTTACCTTACCTATTCTCTTTATTAAAAACCTAAATAGAAGACTCCGCTTCTGTATTAACTATTATAAGCTAAATAATATAACCTATAAAGACTACTATCCGCTTCCCCTTTTTAATAAGACTTTAGCCTAAATAAGTAAAGCTAAGGTCTTTATAAAGCTTAATATCCGCTAGGCCTTCTACCAAATTAGGATAGACCCTAGGTCTAAGAATTTTATTATATTTTAGACCCGTTACGGAACGTATAAATATAAAGTACTTTCTTTTAGACTAACTAACGGACTAGCTATATACTAGCGGTATATAAACAATATACTCTTTAACTACCTTAACAACTTCTATACGGCCTATTTAGATAATATTATAATCTACTTTAAGAATAAACTAGAATATAAGGAGCACGTCTATAAAGTCCTATAATAGCTCCGCGAGGCTAGCCTCTAGGTTAATACTAAGAAGTTGGTGTTTAGTGTTAAGCGTATAAAGTACCTAGGTTTTGTTATTAGTACGGATAGAATTAAAGCCACCCTAAAGAAAATGGCTATAATTAACTAGTGGGCACCCCTATAGACTATAAAGGGGGTATAATTATTTTTAGGGTTTTATAACTTCTACTAATACTTTATTAAGAACTATAGTAGGATTACCCAGCCTCTTAACCATCTTACTAGAAAAAACTAGCCCTTTTACTTTAACGCTATATATAGGCAGGCCTTTAATAAGCTTAAAAACGGCTAGTATTGGCTTCCCTACTTGCCTATTTTGACCTAAAATGGCCCTTAATGCTAGAAACTGATGCCTTAGATAGCGCGATAGCTAGTATTTCCCCCCAGAAGTAACCAGATAGAGAATAGCACCCTATTATATACTATTTAAAGACTATAATAGATGCTAAGCTAAACTACCACATCCATAACAAAGAAATGCTGGCTATTATCTTTAGCTTTTAGTATTAGCGTATATAGCTAGAGGGGACCCCTAAGCCGATTAAGGTAGTTTTAGATTATAAGGCCTTAGAATACTTTATAATAACTAAGGCCCTTATAGCCTAGTAGGTATACTAGGCAGACACCCTATCTTGGTTTAACTTCTTAATTATATATAGACCAGGCGCTATAAACCGTGCAGATACTTTTATAAGGCGTAAATAAGACCTAAATAACCAGACGGCTGTGAAGATCTTATTACAGACCTAGACGCTACTATAACTAGAATACCTTAACCCCCAGATATAGGCAGAACTAAGTATAGACTCCTTAAGCGCCAAAATATATCCTATTAACTCCTCTAAACTTAACCTTATTAATAAACTACTATAGGCTAACCAAACAACCCCCTCTCTATAGGAGTACTATAAAAAGGCAAAGAACATTACTAGCCCTTAGTCCCTTAAAAATGGACTACTTAAGCACTAGGAACGGCTAGTAGTAGTTAAGGAATAGAACTTACGAACCTGGCTTATTACTAAAGCTTATACCTAGGTCTTTACGGACTACCCTAGAAAAACTAAGACCTGTAAGATTATTAGTAACCGCTACTACTAGCCCGGAATAGTTATAGATATTAACCGCTATATATAAAACTGTAACGACTGCCGCAGATCTATAATTCTATAAGATAAGACCCTAGGACTATTAAAGCCACTTTTAATACTAGAACGCCCCTAGCAGTATATCTCTATAGACCGTAACGGATACGATATGGTTATAATCCTAGTTAACCGCTATAGTAAGCGCCTGGTCTTAATCCCCTATTATAAGAATATTAATACTAAAGAGGCGGCCTAACTATATATCCATTACATCTACCAAATTTACAAACTACTAGATACTATTATATCCGATTACGGGCCGCAATTTATATTAGCTTTCTAGAATAAGTTTACCTAGATCTTAGGCATTAAGCTAAAGCTTTCTATAGTATACCACCCCTAGATAAATAGTTAGATGGAAATTATAAATTAATACTTAGACTAGGGACTTCGGCCCTTTATTAACTACTTCTAAGATAACTAGGGTAAACTACTACCCCTAATAAACTACGCCTAAGTAACCCTACCTTACGACTCTACAGGATTTGCCCCTATTTAACTAGAAATAGGTTACTTACCCTATATAAGCTTTAACTAGGAAAGACTAGAAGGACCCCAGACTATACGCGAAAAATTATCCTATAAGGAAGCACGGCAGTACGCTAAGCGCTTAGAAAAAGCCTAGACGGTAGCCTGTATAAATCTAGAAAGGGCCTAGAAATTAATATAATAGTAGGCGAGTAAGTATAGGCGAGAGCCTAACTTTACTATAGGAGATATAGTTTAGGTGTAAGGTGAGGATATAAATAGGGAGTCCAATAATAAAATAATAGGTGTATTATATAGACAGAGACAAATCCTTAAGGGAAAAAGGAGGAGTCTGTGTGCGAGGTAGGAAGGGTTTTCCTTAGGTATATATAGAGCACGTGCCTTACGGGCGAGTCATCCCTAAGTTGACCTAGGGTCGCCCATACCTTGCAGCTATATAGCTATCTACTTAGGTTTCACCTAACAATGCCCCCCCCTTTAAAAAGGGTTGTCCCCAATCCTTTATATACTTAAGCCTTAATAAAACCCTATAAAAAACCTTAGTAAGGAAAAAAAAAATTAGAGGGGAAAGAGTGTCTTAATTTTGCGTATAGAGAGACGGGTAGTATATATGCGCGGCGCGAAGATGTTAAGGAACTTCGACCGGCGGTCGAAGTTGTCTAATTAGTCAGATTTGCCTTGCTAAGACTCCCCCGTATTTAACCGAGCTAGTAGCAATTTTATATACCCGGTATAGAAAATCCTAATTAGTCTATTTAATAGGTAGAGCTAGTGAAGTTTAATACCGTCGCCTAAATTCGGTAGACCAGAAATATTCTAAAGCTCGCTTATATAAGTAGGTCGCTAGTACCTTGCGGATAAGTTATAGGTTATTTATATATAGCCAGATTTATAGACGGTAAGGCTATATACCTATTAAATCCGCCACTAACCCTACTTTGGCCTTACGCTATACCGGCGTAGCGCCGTGTATACTTTATGGGTAGGTTATAGGTTATTTATATATAGCCAGATTAGGACGGTAGGGCTATATACCTATTAGACTCGCCACTAACCTATACTTTAGCCTTATGCGTTATCTGCGTAGCATATACGTGGAATAGTATATAAGTTATTGGTATAGGTTACCACTAGCGGGTTACTAGTAGGTTATAGACCCCGGTTAAATAGACCCCAGTTATAAACGGGCCTATTCTTTAATATATAAATAATCTGCTTAGCTAGTATAGAGTAACGGACTAGGTCTAGGAAGGGTGCTTTCTAAATTAAGGCTGTAGTTCTTATAGTAATTATTACTTATTCTTTAATCCCTTGGGATATCCTCTACTCCGCTTTAATACAGGTTATATTTTAACAGCAGTGCTTACTTTTTGCCTACGCTTTAGCTATAAGGCTAGGGTGTCCCGCTTGCGGTACTTATCTAATAGTTATTAATAATTTTTAAGTTCTATCTCGTATTTTTATTTATTATACTTATTTAGCCATCCTAGCCATTTAATAAGGTACTATAGTTATCTAGCATAATCCTAGTAGGCGATAATTACTTCTACTTCCTAGCTGCCTTCCTTAAGCTCTTTTACTGCTAGGGGTTAAAACCTAGGGCGCGACCTGTAAGGCTCTAGTAGGGAGATATAGAAAACTAGGTGGAGCTATGCTATAGTAGGTAGGAGCTCTAGCTTATATGCTTACTACCCTACGCGCTCTAGGATCTAAAACGGTTCTATAAACTTGTAGTTAAGCTTTTTGTAGGGACGTTTTATGCGGATATTCTTAGAGGAAAGTAGGACTTATTTACTAACAGCGAAGTGCTTAGCTAGGTGGTGATAATTATAGTATTTTACCTAAAGCTTTTAGGCGTATATTATTAACGCCGCCGCTACCTTATATATAAGGCGCAGGCGTTATAGGTGCGTCTCTGCGAGTTAGTTATTCGTTAACTTAGACCCCTCCCCACCTTACTAGGCGTCTTAGACGCTATCTAAGACTCTATCTAGAACGTTTAGTAGCTAGCTATAGGCGAGCTTAATAGGGGAACGCTTTATTATAGTATAGACTTTAGAGTTATAGGTAAAGGCTACTTCTTTAAGTAGGGAGGCCCAATTAGACTATTCCTAGTTTGTAAATATACGTAGGTATATCTTAAGCTCCTAGTTCTAATACTCTGTCTAACTATCTATCTACAGGTAAAATATAGTACTAAGTTTATATTAAACGCGGAGATGGTAGTATATAGTACTCTAGTACTTGCTTATAAATATACTACCCCTATTAGAGACAATATTATTTAGAGGCCCTATTTACGTAGAGACTCTAAATAAGAGTTCTGTAAGTTGCGTAGCATTAATTATCTTACGTACTAGATAGTAGCGCACTAGCTTTATAAAACGGTTTATAAGGACAAGGATAGAGTTACACTCTGCGCTATTAGAAGTCTTAGACTCTAGGAAATCTGTAATAAAGTTAAGTAAATAATACTGCTAGGCTTGGGTGGGGACCTAGAGAGGCTATAGCTTACTATAGGGTTTATAGCGACGCGATTTAAAGCGTTAGTAGGTATTATAATTATCTAGGTATTTATAGAGGCCCTAGGTAAGGCCGTTCCAAGCGTACTTTTACGCGATTACCTTAAAAGTATAATTAAAACTATAGTGGCCGCCTATAGGATTATTATAATTCCGCTTAAGGATCTCCTGCTATAGTAGTATATAATTTGGTACCTAGACTTTATTATTTTACCTTAAGAGTCCTTAATTATTAAGGGTATAGTCCTTATTACTAGTAGGAACTCGTTTTTAAGTTAACTGATTATATATAGAGCGTATAAAGGCGTCCCTTTTTTATACTCTATAAATAAAATTAACTAGTAACTTAGGGGGTTATTCCGTAAACGCCGTTTTAGCTAAAGTAGCTATTACTACCTCTTGCCGTGGCACGAGACTCTACGTAAAGTTAGTGCTAGCGAAGTAACGTGCGATATATAGGTAACTCACTAGGTTATTGCGGGGAACTATAGCCTAGGCTAAGGGGTCTTCCCTAGGGTTAAGCGCTATTAGGTTAGTTAGAGTGGTCTTAAAGAGAATAGTAGGACGCTCTTATCCGCCGGCGCTAAGTTCACAAGGGTTACTTATATACTGCACGCATATTACTTACTAGTTTAGTATAGTAGCACTAAGGCTGCCTATAAGGCCTATAACCTACAACTTTTGCTGTAATATAGGCAGTATAGTATTAAGGATTATCCTCTTACTACTATCTTTAAAGCCTTTAATATAATCCAGGCGCCGGGATAGTATATTAGTAGAATTTATCTTACCTAGCTTATATTTAATCTTAAAATTAAACTTAGCTAGTTCCTTAGCGTACTAGGCCTAGTAAGTAGATAAGCTTTTAGTAGTTATAAAGTACCTAAGATTATTATAATCATAGAGTATACGCGTTATATGCGTGGCGTATTTAAGGTAATAGCGCCACGTCTTAAAGTATTACACTATAGCGAGTAGTTCTTTATTATGCGCATTATACTATACTTCTAAACTAGTAAGCTTTTAACTATAATAGGTAATTAGGTGCTAGTAGAGTTAATTTCCTTACCTTAAAGGCTACAGAAGTATACCGCTATAGGCATAGTTAGAAGCGTCAGTAATTACTATTAGGGGTAAATTAGGGTTAAAGTAGTAAAGTAGAGGAGCCTATATAAACGCAGCGCGTAGCTTACAGAACGCCTACTATGTGTCATTAGGCTAGGACCAGGGTTAATACCATTTAGTCGGCCCTTTTAACTTACGCTTCTTCTTCTTCTCCCTATTTAACGTCGGGTTATGATATACTTATACAAGATATGCGTATAGGGGGTATGCGGTATTTAAGTAGTTCTAGATAAATCGCCTATAGAAGTTAGTAAAGCTAAAAAAGACCTAGATATCCCTATAGGACTTAGGCTTAGGCCATTCCTTAATAGCTTTTACGTAGTTAGGGTCTATTATAATACTCCTAGGGGTAATAATAAAGCTTAGGAACTTAACGTTCTTAGTATAAAAGATATATTTTAATAGTTTAGCGTATAGGCCCCAAGCGCGAAGCTGTTATAGTACCTGCTTAACATGCTTAACGTGCTTATCCTTATCATTTAAGTAGATAAGAATATTATCTAGGTAAACTACGTAGATAGTATCTACTAGGGGTTTTAGAGCTTTATAAATATAGCTCTAGAAAGTTATAGGAGTATTAGTAAGACTAAAGGGCATTACTAGGTACTTAAAGTGACCGTAATATGTCTTAAATATAGTCTTCTATTTGTCTCCCTTTTTAATATAAATCCTATAGTACGTATTACAAAGATTTAGCTTTATAAATATCTTCGCATAGCTAAGCCTATTAAAGAGTTTGCCGACTAGCGGTAGGGGGTACCGGTTTTTAATTGTAATCTTATTTAGGCGTCTATAGTCAACGCATAGCTATATTATACCGTCTACTTTCAGTATAAAGAGGATGGGCGCTCTAGTAGGCGACTTACTGGGCCTAATTTAGCCCTTTTTAAAAAGCACTGTCTAGGTACTCTTATAAGATCTATAACTCTTTCTATAAGAGGTTATAGAGGGGTATTTACAGTAGCGTCTTGCCTTCTTCTAAGTCAATTATATAGTCGTACTTAGAGTTCTGCGGTGGTATACTTGCTAGCTTATTAGAGAAGATATTAATTTCCTCCTTATATATATCTAACAGGCCGGGGGCTATAAAGGTTAAAGTAATTATTATATAATAGTGTGCTTCCGGGAGCTAGTAGAGAGAAGGATGCAGCTAATATGCGTTTTATAGGTATACTTGCACTAAAAGTGCATACAGCTCTACTATAGTATACTTAATAGTTTTGGGGTTTTAATTACCTCCCCCTTATGTATAAGTGATCTGCGCTAGCACCGGAGGGTCTCTATAGGTACTCGCTACTAGTGACGGCAGGTCCTCTACTATATTTATAACCGGTATCTTTATATCTAGAGGGTCTGCACGGGTACTCACTACTAGTAATAATAGGTCCTCTATTATATTTATAACCGGCGTAAAGAAGGAGTCTTCTAGCTATAGCGAATAGACTATTTTACTAGCCTTAATGTTTACTAGGAGAGCGTTAAGGGTGACTATTTAGAGGCGTCTAGGGTTTAAAGTACCCTAGATAAACTATCTAGAATAGAAGCTAATTAATAAATCTACTTCCGCAAGTTAATCCTATCTAAGAACTATATTATAACTATTAAATAAGCCGCCCTAAAAGGTCTGCGGGCCGATAGTGCGAGAGGTACCCTAGAAGTCGCTAGTAGTAACCATCAGATTATAAGCATCCTAGATTGTTATTTAGTTACTATTAAGGAAATATATAATAGGTTTACATAAACGTAGCGCGTAGCGTATAGGCAGGTTAAACCTATAGACGATATCTTAATTAATAAGGTTAATTTGGTACCTATTATCGTATAAAGCATATAGGCGGACTTCGCCCTAGGGCGTATTTATTGCAATGTATACCATAATACGTTTCTTCTCTCCCTTTATATTAGGCCCTAGTTGCAGTTAAGAGAGATGCGCTACTAGGGCTTTAGGTTTTCTAAAGGCCGAGCTAACTTCTCTTTATTAGCCTGCTTCTAGTGTTCCTTATAGTGGCCGCCTACGGTCCTTTAACTCGCCTGCGTAGCACTAGCGTCTGGGGGGTCCCTTAAGCTATCTAGCTTTTAGGTGGTCTCCCCGGGAGTTTACTTAGAAAAGCGTCGCCCTTTTTAGGTTTTATTCCCTAAGCCTAAGTCTATAGAGCCTATGCTGCGACCGCGCTTCGTATACAATAATTTGCCGCTATTACTTAAGCGATCTTCCGCGAGCTTTATAGTATTAAGCAATTACTCTATATAGCGGATTTTGTTAAAGAGGTCTTTAGCGGTTTTTACCTATTAGGCGAAGTTCTGGCGGAAGAGCTCTACTTATAGGTAGGCTAGGAGATATAAGAACTAAAAGTCTACCTATTATTTAAGATTAATAAAAGGGGTATATAAGAAGAGGTCCTTTAAGCTATATATATAGGCTAGGAAGACGTTAAACCTCTAGTTCTCCTTTATAATAGCCGTATAGTACATTATAGCGTTATTAAAGCGTCTCACTATAGGGTTCCTAATTTAGTCTTGGACTATAGTCTTAAATTCGTCCTATAGTAAAGGACCCTTATCCTTAGTGCCTAACCGGCAATAAACTAGTTAGGCGATTATCTTCTTTTTTATAAGACCTTTAATGGCCTAGCGCGTGCGTCGCTTACAGTTATAGTTAGCGTTATTAACCTTAAATCGGGTTTTAACTGCGGCAATCCACCGGTTAAAATGCTGTTAAGTAGTACCACTAATATTAGGTAGTAACTTCTTAACTAAGGCGTTAAGATTTAATTAGCGTATACGTTCGCCATATAACTTATACTCTTTACTAAAGAGGTAACAGAAGGGCTTTATTAAATTAATAATACTCCGTAAGTTAGCTATTTTCTTAGCCAGCTTATCTAGCTCCTTTATATTAGCGGTATTAGGTAGGACGCTAGTAACCTTACTAAGCTCCTATTAAGCCTAGGTATATAAGTTAAACTAGTTTTTAGCGTTTATAGATATCTAATCGTTTTAAGATTTAGAAAATAGCTTAGATGCTACTAGTATGCTTCTAGCGGTTTTGCCTACACTAGATCCTAAGGCATTCTGCGGTTGCATTGCTAGCGTATTACTGTTAGGTATAGGCGTCGGTTTTCTTTTTAGAGGCATTATAGAAAAATTAAACCGGCTATCCTCTTAAGGGGATTGGTAAGGATTTAAATATAAGGTAAATATGTAAATAGGGAGTCCAATAATAAAACAATAGGTGTATTATATAGATAGAGACGAATCCTTAAGGGAAAAAGGAGGAGTCTGTATGCGAGGTAGGAAGGGTTTTCCTTAGATATATACAGAGCACGTACCTCACGGGCAAGTCACCCCTAGGTTGCCCTAGGGTCGCCCGTACCTTGCGGCTATATAGCTATCTACTTAGGTTTTACCTAACATTAGGTTATAATAAAGAACTAAAAGACGGAACGACCTAGTCGTAAGCTAAACTATTAGATAGTAGAACTATATAAGGTCCTTAAGAAGATAAGTAACCTATATAAAGTAAAGCTCCTAAATTCAATTAAAGTTTATCCTATTTTCTCTCCGGATAAACTGCGGAAAGCTATAAATAACCTATTACCTAGATAAAAGAATAAACCTCCCCTACCAATCTAAGTTAATGGCGACAATAAATAGGAAATTAAAGAAATACTGACCTGTAAGCTTATAAGGGGAACGTTAAAATATTATATTAGTTAGAAAGGGTATAACCTAGACCCTACTTAGTACCCTATATAGAACTTTATAGGTAGTCCCTATAAGCTTTAAAAGTTTTATAATTATTACCCTAATAAACCTAGACCCCTAAAGTACCTTAATAAGTAGATAAAGTGCTAGAATAGCAAAGATAATAAGCTGCCTATTAAGTATAAAGAGAAGAATACCCTATAAATATAATACGGACGTATAAAGCCTAAGGGCAGGCTTTTTTAGAGGGGGGGGGGTAATATTATAGCGCTGGTAGAAACTAGTGGATTATAGCTGATAGAAACTAGTAGATTATAGCTAATAAGTATTAGTGGATTATAGTAGATAGTTATAGACAGTCGCGGATAGTTTTATATAGTTTTAAATAACTACTATTATATAACCAGAGGATTATATATAACGTTAAGCGGCGCTACCCTCTGTCTCCTTCCCTTTCTCTAGCTTTAGATCCTTATTTATAGACAATCTAATCGTATAGGCTTACGCGACCCTTTTGCCGTACTTATACCTCGATTAACTAAGTCGCTAATAGGTCCCTTAAAGTAATTACATATAGCGTTACAGATTTAGTTAAATAAAAGGGTTAGAGTAACGTTCTTAAAATTAGTATAGTAGTGGTTAAGTGTTAAGCCGCATAACATTATTGGGTAGGCTTTAACTTTAGCTTCTTAGGGTACGTTAGCTCTACTATAGAGGTTATAAAAGATAGTAAGTTTAAAGTTAAAATTGTTATCTTCTCCGCTGTACTTGTTGTCTTCTATATATATCTTTATAAGGTTTATTAACTCCTTACTAAAACCCTAGTTTTGGTTCTGTTTAGATAATCCTATTATTATTAGTAGATTAATATAAGGCTAATTTTATTATGCCAATAAGATAGGTTATATAGGTAGTATTATAGGTAGGATAGAGTTTATAGGTGGTATCGTAAGTAGGGTAGAGTTTATAGTTAGTAAGATTAAGATTAGGGTTTTAATAATAGTAGTACTGGCAAAGTTATTCTTAAGAAGGTAGTTAATTTATCCTAAGGTAAACTTTCCTCTAGTTGCCATATATTCCTTAATCTTAAGCTTAGTCCATTCTATAAGATCTTCTTCTTATAAGGTGTTAAATAGTAATTTAGGGACTATTATTACGGACGCTTTAAGTACAATGTTATAACTACTTAGAGAAGAGATAAAAGAAGCTAGTTGGTTAATAAGGGCACGGTCTAGGATAGAACTAGTGGAGCTATATAACGAGGAACGGTAAGCAAGGTTATATAATATGATTTATATAATCTATATAATCTATATAATCTATAATAGAGTAAATAGAGTAGATAGAGTAGATAGAGTAATAACTTTCTTAGGAGTATGGATGTGTATTTAAGGACCTATAGTCCCCACCTAGATAGTTTCTTTTCTTATAGTAAATCTTAGAATACAATTAGAGTTAATCTATTAGGTAACTACTCTACTAGTTATTATTTATATTATTAACTTCTTATTTACTTATACATTTAGCCTATTAGCTAGTCTACTATAGTATTTCCTATAAGACTTTATTATATATTTACTACCTAGTTATAGTATTAATAAAGTTAAACAATATACTACTAAAAGCACCAGTTATAACGCCGTTAATAGTAGTAATAACCTTAGGTACTAGCAGGGATATATAAGAGGCCAGTTTGACTAGAACGTATAATTATCTAATTAATAGTATAGAATAAGAGTTACAGGTAAGTAGAAGATAAGTTAAGGTAGAACGATCTTTATAAATAAAGGATAAATGCTTTCTAACCTCTTCTATTTAGAGACTAATTGCTAGCTTTTCTCTAGAGGAGAACTAGCTCCCTATATAATCCTTCTAAGACGCTAGCAAAACCCTTCGCCCCTTATCTACCTAACCGTATCTCCTAGGACGTAAATGGAACATAGATAGGACATAGGCAAAACCTCTTACTATCTTATCTAATATATACCTTCCGGGGGATTCCGTTACAGAATACTAGCATAGGGGACACTAACTTATAACTAGTTATAACAGGATAGTTATAGGAGATAGTGGATTAACTGCAAGATAATAATAGGGTACTTAAAGAAAGAATTGATAGCATTAGAGCAGCTAAGGTTAAGTTACCTTTAATTAAGCGATTCTCAGGTAAAAAGCTAAAACTTAAAGGATTTCCAACATAGATGCACTTTAAGGTTATACAAAAAGAAGTAAAACTAGTAATAGTTATAGATTAAGTAGCATACGCAGGACTATTCCTATTAGGGAGAGCACTTAAGTGGTTTAAACCTTACCTTATGGAAATATAGGTAAATAGTATAATAACTACTAATTAAGAAGTACGGTATATATTCTCTAGTTAGAACAGGTTCGCGGAATAGTTAACATAGATATTTAGAGACCCTAAGGTAGCAACTACAGCGGAAAGAAAACTCCAAAATCTAGTATAACGTACTTTAGCAATTAAGTATATAATATAGTTTTAAACGCTTGCAATATAAGTTAAATGGAATAATAAGGCGCTTATAGCATAGTATAAACAAGGACTTAAGGCTAAAGTCTAGGACGCAATAATTCTTATAGAAGATGCGACTACTATACAAGAATTAATCGACTAGTTAATTAAGATTAATAATAGAATCTATTAAAGGGAATAAGCTAAGAAAGGGTAAGATAGAGTTTTATAGTTATATAAGGCGTAGAGTACGTAATAGTAGATATAAAGTTAGAAACTATAGAATGGCGGACCAGAGCTAATAGACCTAAGTAGTACTAAAGAATCTAAGAGATGGAGTAAGAAACTATAAAAACCTAAAGGTTAAAAATTAAGTAATTATAGGACTAAAGGGCAGAGGCTAAACTAGGGATATTAGTAGTAAAAGATATTTAGGCGAACTCTATAATAGAATAAATAGTTTAAATTAGGAGCTTATATCAATTATAAAAAATAAGGTTATTTTGCTAAAGACTACAGAGGTAGTTAGAGCAACTACGCGGTAAAGGGTATAAGGTTATTAGAGTATAATAATACGGATATAAGTGTATTACGCTGGACTAAGAAGTGTTTAATTAAACACTTTATATTTTATTATAATAACATATACTAAATTTATAAGAACGCTAAGTACGGCGTAAGCTATTAGCTATAAGAGCTAAAGTTATAAGGACCTAAAGGAACTAAAGAGTTAGATAAAGAATAAGATTAACTCTATAAGCTAGATTAAAATATTACGGCAATATACGGATAAAGATTAGTAATAATAATAATAGAGTTAAAGTACTTATTAATTAGTAGTAATAAGAAAGAAAAAGAGGCTAACTAGGGGCACTTAAACCTTATATACGCAACAAAAGTAGAGACTAAAACCATTATAGGGACTAGTTTAGTAACGGACATTATAACACCGTTAGATACGGCATTTATTACTTTATAAGACGGAAAGATTAATATTAATAAAAGATTAAGCAAGTAGATAACTGCTAGTACTAACTTACTACATAAAAAAGGTAAAAGGTTATAGGCTTAAGATTCTTAAGATAAGATAAGATATACCTAAAAACTTATAATAGACTAAAACTAATAGGAAAGGGCAGCAGCTTAGTTTAAAGACAAATAAATAAGCATGGGACGACAATTTCTAGGAAGCTAAGATTTTAAAGAACAAATAAGGTCCATAGCAATTTCAGGTAAACATAGTATTTAGCCTAAAGATTAAAAAATTAATACAGTAGTTAAAAGGTTTAATAACGTTAAAACCCCATTTACAAGACGTAACAGAACAGAAACTATAAAGGAGTTTAGATAATATAAGTATCTAATAAGGATATATTAGATAATAGATAAGAAGCGATATAGAGACACTAAGTATATACATAAATAGCACCTAGTAGAAGTTTTTATTTTTTATTTTTTATATATCCGATTATATTATACTACGTACAATATTATACATGCAGCCTCTAGGCTATAGCGCTATAGTTCTATATATATATAAATCCTTTCTAGGCAGCTTAATATATACCAGTAGCTATATCCTAGTAGTTTATAAACCCCTAAGGGTTTATAGCTCCTTAATAAAATACTAAGGTACTGTAACTACTAGGGAATAAGAAAACGGTAGGAGAAACTATAGGAAATCCTAACACCTATCCCTATCCTTTTGCAATTTATTTCTATCTTTTTACTAAGAGCTTAGTAGAAGTTACCTCCTTCTAAAATCCTATTTGTTTTATCTTATTCTTCTATGAAACCTTTTAAGCTAGTATTACCTACTAGCTTAGCTACTTTTAGAACCTTATAATCCTTACTATTTATAAAGTAGTTTTCTTTACAGTTAATATAAAGAGGGATAGTATGCTTATAGGGCTTGCCTATTATTATATAAGTAGAATAGAAGTAGTCTTTAGATAAATATACAGCTGCATAAAATCTATAGGCTCTAGTAGAGCATCTATCTCCTATTTGGCCAAATTTTTGGCAGCTAGTGCACTACGTAGTAGGAGAGACTTCGAGGTATTTTACTACCTTAGTAGCTATACCTGCAATTAATATCTCTTTTTACATAAGGATTTCTTGTCTTTTTTCTTTATTCTCTATAGTAAAAACTATAGAGCTAAATCTGGTCTGTGTTACGGAGTAAGTATAAGCGGCGATAATATATAGCAAGGTAGATATTATTAAGCTATATACATAAACTATATAAGAAGTTAAGACGTTATATAAGGAAAGAAGGTAGGAAAACGAGAAGAAAGGGCATATATCGTTAACTTGGTTGCTTAGTTAATATATATATAGGGCAGAATAGGGTTTAGGTTATAGTCCTAACAGAACTTAGTAAAATTTAGTAGAACTTAGTAGAATATAGCAGAATGCCATAAATTACCGTTAAATTGCTATTTCGCGGTTAGTCTCTAATTGCTAAGTTAGTGGAAACAGGTAGATGTGTATAAGGTATTACGAGAGTATCCCATAATAGTACCCCCCCTTTAAACTCGAGCTTCTACGAGATAGGGCTATAGTAGTTCTAGGTGGAGTTTATAAAAGTCTTCTATAGCTTATATAAGTCCTATAGAGTTAACGGGTTCCTATAAAGGCTTAGTAAAGCCTTTCTATTTTATAAGGTATATATACTAGCGTTTCCGTTTATTGTACTTAATATTATTAATTTTTTTAATAAAATACTTATTCTTACTATCTACTTTAACTAGTAGGGGAGGGTCTTATATTTATCTAGGTAGGGCGTCTAATGCGGGGATAGTAGGGTAAAAGACTAACGTATAGAATATAGGGTGGATTTTAACTGTATTAGGGAGCATTAGTTAGTAGGCGTAAAAGGAAATAATTTTCTTAATCTTATAAGGGCCAGCGTTCTTTTAATTAAGTTTCTTAATAGGTCATTTTATATTTAGGTTTCTTATATCTAGCTAGACAAAGTTACTAATCTAATAAGCCGGTACTGGGGTTTATTTCTTATTCGCTACGGCTTTATAAACAGATTTGGCCCATATTATTTTATTAGTAAAAAACCGTTATAGTTTCTCTATCTTTTTTATAAATTTATTTGCTTCTATAACTTATAAGACATAATAAGTAGGGTAAGAAACATTGCTAAAAGGTTTAAAACCTATTTATAGGTGTTAGCCGTAATTAGCTAAGAATGAGGAGACCTTTATAGTTTCGAAGACGGAATTATTTATAGTAAACTTGGTAAATGCAAGCTAGTTAATCTAGTTATCTTATAAATACAACGTGTATATCCGGATATACTGTTCTATTATAGCGTTTATATATTCCGTTTAAATACCTATTTCCGGTAATATATAGTAAATAGTAGTGCTTTAATATAGAGTTAGGTAGTTAGTTTTTTTCTAAAATATAGAGATAAACTAGCTGCCTTTGTTAGAGAGAATCGTTTTAGGAAGTCTGTGGAGTTTCTATACATAATCTAGAAACAGTTAGGCGATAGTAGGCGTTAATATATTAGGGCAGGCGATTAAGTACCTTATCTTAGATAGCTAGTCTATAATTACTATAATATTTATATAACCTTTACTTACGGGGAGGTTAACAATAAAGTTAATTAAGATATCCTTCTATCTTTGGTCCGGAATAGGTAGTGGCTTTAGGAGGCCGTTATACGTCTTATATAAAGCTTTAGCTCGTCAGCAGATATAGCAGCTAAAGACGTACCTTTGTGTTATATTATGCATATTCGGCTAATAGTATTCTTATTAGAGTAATTCTAGGGGTTTTCTTTAGCCTAGGTAGCTGGCTACTAGTAGATTATATATATGCTTAAGGAGCTTAAGCCTAAGTTTGTTATAGTTAGGTATAACTAGGCGGTTCTAGTAATATAAGTGGTTTCTATAGGCTTTATATTTACTTAAAGAAATCTTTTTAAAACGTCTAATGCTATTGTGTATTAGCTTAAGCGTCTCCTAGATAAACTCGTTATTTAGGTATTTATTAACTATAATCTATTTAATTAATCGGTTAGTTATTTCAAGAACGTATACCGTAAGGTCTTTAGTGGGAGGGTTAAATAGTTTAGGGCGAAGTAGGGTCTGATTTTAGTAAGAGTACGCTTTTTTTAGGGCTAGCGCGTCTTATAAGCGTTAGGTTAGGGCGTTAAGCTTTTAACTTTAAATGCTTAGGCGGTATATAATTAAGAATTGGAAATAAGACAGATATTCTAACTAGCGGGCCTAATAATAACTTAGCTGTTTTATGGTTGTGAAGTACTATAGGTTCTTATAGTCGCTAAGGACCTTAATTAGAAATTTAGCACCTTCTAGTTTAGGTCGCTATTATTTAAAACATCTAATAATAGCTAATAATTCTTTATTGTAGATCTCGTAGTTATATTTAGCTAGGCTTAATTATTTTAAGAAGTATGCTATAGGGTATAATACTTCATTCTTATTATATTGAGACAGAATACCTTTAATAACGTAGTTAGGTAAGTTGGCTTCTATAACACTTATTTAGTTTAGGTTAAAGTGTTAGAGTATAGGCGCAGTAGTAAATATAACCTTTAGATAGGCGAAGGCTTTCTTATATTCCTTATTAAAAATAAAAACTTTATTCTTTTAGGTTAAAGCTATAAGGGGTAAAACTAGGGCGGAGAAGTTATTAATAAACCGTTAGTAGAAATTAGTAAATCCTATAAAGGCTTTTACGTCCTTAACGTTCTTAAGTTCTTGCTAGTTTATAATTACTTTAACTTTCTTTAGGTCTATTTATATATTATTTATAAAAATAAGGAGTTTAAAGTATAGAACTTCCGTTTTATAAAACTCGCATTTATCTATATCTAATTATAAACTAGCTCTGTATAGGGCTTATAAAATAAGGTTAACGTATTTCCGATATTTAGTTAGGTTATTACTATATATTAAAATATTATTAATATAAGCAGTGCAGAAGATATCTAGGTAGGGGCGTAGGGTATTATTTATATAATGTTAAAACGAGCTTAGAGCGTTTATAAGGCTAAAGGGTATTACTAAGTATTTAAATAGTCCATATTGGGTGCGAAATGCAGTAAGCTATTTATCTCCTTTTACAATGCGGAGACGGTTAAATGTAAAAATAATATTGAGCTTTATGTAGTAATGAGCCTTATTTAGTTAGTTTAGCGTCTCTTATATTAACGGGATTGGATATTAGTTCTTAACGGTAACGGCGTTAAGAGCTTAGTAGTCTATATAGAAGCGCAGACCGCGGCTAGGTTTCTTAACGAAGATTACTAATACGGCTATAGGCGACGAGCTTGCTCTAATAAATCCTTTACTTAGGTTCTTGTTTAAATACTTTTATAGTACTTAAAGTTTGTTTTAGGATATCCTATATAGGGGTCTAAATCTAGGCTACTTTCCTTCTTTAAATATAATCTTATGGTTATATAATCGGTATTCCAGTAGCTTATTAGCTTCCTTTTATAAGAATACCTCTAGGCGGTTATAATACTCTACTAGTACCTTTATAGCAGGGTTAGTGTACTTCTTTAGTACTAAGGCCTTTTTAATATCAGCTATAGTGACAGCAAAGATTGTATATTTAGGTTTCTTAGCAAGTTACGCTAGCGAGGTAGCTCTAATTATGCGGATATCTAGGGTGCTAAGCTCGCTTAGATTCTCCATAGTTTTTTATTTAGGTTTAAGTTTAGGACTAGGTATAGAGTTAGTATTAGATTTCAGTTTAGGTTCTTTAAAATTCCTTTTTATAGTAGAATACTAGTCCTTTTAGTATTTTTGTGTATTAAGCTTAAGCTTCTACTTAGCTTAGAGTAGTGTAGTGCTTGGTAATAACTTATGGAATTTAGTAGAGTCTTTAGATCCTTAGTAGATGTCAATGGAATTCTTATACTAGTGGAATCTAGTGGATTTCCTAGATTTTAATTTAGGGTTAAGATAGTACGTTATACTAGTAAGGCACTTCTGCTTATAACAGGAGGCGGTAAATAGAAGCTTAAGGTTGTTTTAATTAATGGTTACCTTATATAGCTTTATCTAGGGTTATTTAAGGATTACTAGGTAACTTAAGGTAGTAACAAAAAGCTTAATTAGTTCTTTGTGGTTTAGGTATTAGAGTCTTAGGTATACTACGTAGGTAATTTAGCCTAAGACCGTGCGTTTACTATTAAATCTAAATATATTAATATGCCGGTTAAGAGGGGTTAGGGTAAAACCATTATCTTACACAAAGATTTTATTAATAAATCCTATGCTACTAGCTCCTGTATTAATTAGGACTTAAGTATTAGCCTATTAATTATTCTACTAAAGATAATAGTTAACAGTTATGCTATAATCCTAAGAGTTAGAGTTTGTAACATCTAAAGCGTTTAACGAAATCTTAAGGTAGAGCCGTCCCGGAGAGCAACTTAACTCTAAATATACCTTTTAGTAGTAAGTAGGAAGGGGTTCCTATAGAACGTTGATTATAGCTTCGCCCTTATAAATGGTGCTTATTAGGCATAGGGCTAGAACTAGGTAAAGATTAGGGGCGGTAACCGGAAGATTAATACGGTAAACGGTTACTAGTATTAGCCGTTTATAAATTATTTTAGGGCGTAGGTAAGGGGATAAGATAATATTTTAAGATATAGTCCTTACTTCCATACTTAAAGTAAAGGCCTAGCTTAATGCGTCTTTCTTATTTAGGGGACCCTAGTAGGGCGTACTCTAGGGTTCTAGTGTTAATATTTATAGCGTTAGGGTGCTTAGGCTAAGACAACTTAGTAGACGTTTATAGGGCTATTATATTATATTATGGAGCGTATTTCGGTATTAGGCGTAGTATATCATTATACCGTTTATTAATAACGTTTACGTAGGCGTTAAGGGCTCCTAGTAGGTCTACGCCTATTAGGGAGGTTTTTAGTTTAGGGCTTAGAGATTTAATAAGGCTATTAATTAGTGCGGAGTNNTTCNAGCCTATTTCCNTTNCNTAANGGTTAAATTNGGAGAAGTATANTAGGAAACNTTTNNTTCCTTAAGCNATNTNGTTTATCTTTCTCTAGGTAGTAGCTTAGCGGTTTAGGTCACTATATAAGGCTTTAAGAAGTATAACTAGGCTTTATACTGGGGTTAGCTAAAGGGGTTTAATAAGGTTAGCTACTTCTCTTTTTAGTTAACTTAGGGCGTAATAGAGTTAGTTAGCTTCGGTTAGGTAATGGTCAGCGTTACTAGTTAGCTTATTTTTAAGCTAGCTTAGAAATAATTAGAGTTCTTATTATTTACTAGTAAATACTAGGAGATCTAGTAGTCGTTTAAATTGTTTTAGTATAGTAGTTAGTTTAAGGTAGATAGCTGCTATAGGTTTAGGGCTTACATTCTGCGTATTTATTTCTAGAGATAGTATTCGGTCTTAAGGCCCTAACGTAGGCATCTTAAGTATGCGGATTTCTTTTTAAAGGTCCTTAATTAATTGCTAATGTTATACTTCTTATTCGGCTTATCGTTAATTTAAAGTAGCTTAATTTTATATAAGGGCGTTTATAAAAGACTTCTATATTTTTACTAGTTGTTTTTAGAGTATAAATATAATACTAGCGGCCATTATAGAGGCTTTAGGGTCGTTTTGTATTTTAGAGGTAGTATATAAAGTTAACGTAATATAGTATTATAGAGTAAGTATAAGCGGCGATAATATATAGCAAGGTAGATGTTATTAAGCTATATATATAAATTGTATAAGAAGTTAAGACGTTATATAGGAAAAGAAGGTAGGAAAAATAGGAAGAAAGAGCATATATTATTAACTTAGTTGCTTAGTTAATATATATATAGGGCAGAATAGGGTTTAGGTTATAGTCCTAGCAGAACTTAGCAAAATTTAGTGAAACTTAGTAGAATATAGCAGAATGCCATAGATTGCCGTTAGATTGCTATTAGATTGCCATTAAATTGCTATTTTATTACGGACGCTTTAAGTACAATGTTATAACTACTTGGAGAAGAGACGGAAGAAGCTAGTTGGTTAATTTAAGCACGGTCTAGGATAGAGCCGATAGAACTATATAACGAGGAATGGTAACTAAGGTCATATAATACGCTACGTATTAAATAAGAGGAACAAAAGGAACTTACGTACCTTATGTATAAGACGTACATCACGTATAAAAAGGGATTTTATAGGAGTACGGTTATATATTTAAGGACCCTCAGTCCCTACTTAGATAGTTCCTTCTTTATAGTAATTCTTAGAATATAATTAGAGTTAATCTATTGGGCAACCACTCCACTAATTATTATTACGTTGTTAACCTTATACTTGCATTCCTATATACCTAGCCTAATAATAAGCCTATCGTAGTTCTTGCTACAAGGTTCCGTTACACAATTACTACCTAGTTATAGTATTAATACAAGAAGTCGAACAATATGCTACCAAAAGCAGCCACTATAATGCCATTAACGGCAGCAACTACTTTAGGGATAGGAGGTAATACCAGTATGGTAGATACTAACTCACAGCAACCTGTAACGATCGGACAGCTATAGGAAATAGTTAACTAGCTAATAGCTAATAATACAGTGTTAGAAGAAAGACTTAACGGGATAGGAGTAGCAAAGATTAAGCTACTATTAATTAAGAGATTTACAGGAGAAAGGTTAAAGCTTAAAGGATTCCTTATATAAATGCACTTTAAGGTCTTACAGGAAGGAGTAAAGTTACCTATACCTGTGGATCGGATAGCCTATACAGGACTATTCTTGTTAGGAAAAGCACTTAAGTGGTTTAAATCTTACCTTACGGAGATATAGGCAAATGGAATGACGACTACTAACTAAGATATGCAATTTATATTCTTAAGTTGGGAAGGATTTGCAGAACAACTTACGTAGATATTTAGAGACCCGGAAGAAATAACTATAGTAGAAAGAAAACTCCAGAACCTTGTATAATAAACTTTAGCAATTAAGTATATAATATAGTTCTAGACACTAGCAATATAAGTAAAGTGGAATAATAGGGCGCTTATAGTATAGTATAAATAGGGACTTAAGGCTAAAGTCTAGGACGTAATTATTCTAATAGAAGATGCGGACACCCTAAGGGAACTAATAGATTAGGCGATTAAGATTAACAATTAGATCTACTAAAGAAAACAGGCTAAGAGAGGCTAGGATAGAGTTCTATAGTTATATAAGGCGCAAAGTACGCAACGACAAAAGCTAAGTTAGAAACTATGGTATGGCGTAGAGCTAATGGACCTAAGTGGTACTAAAGAAGCCTATAAGAGATGGAGTAAACTATAAAAACCTAGAGGACAAGGATTAAGCAATTAAAGGTCTAAGGAGTAAAGGCTAAATCAGGGATCTTAATAGCAGAAGACATTTAGGCGGACTCTATAGTAAGAGAAATAGTTTAAAGAAGGAGCTTATATAAATTATAGAAAACAGGGTTATTATATTAAAGACTATAAAGGCGGGCAGAGTTACTATATAGTAAAAGGTATAAGATTAGTAGACGATATATACGTATAGAGGGACAATAATATACTACAAGGAACAAAAGAGTGTTTAATTAAAAGTTTTGCGTTTTATTATAATAACGCATACCAAATTTATAAGGACGCTAAGTATAGCGCAAGCTATTAGCTATAAGAGCTAGCACCTATAGGATATAAAGGAACTAACAAACTAGTTCGCAGATCGGATATTAAGGATAATAAATTCAACCTAAACGAAATATTCCGTAATAATAAGGTAATAAGGGCCGCTTACTAGAAGCGAGCAGACCTTAGAGATGTTATACTAAAGGTAGAGGATAATTCCACTATAGAATAAGGAACATTAGTAGGGATTAAAACCCCACTAGACATAATGTTTATTGCTTTATAAGATATAAGAGAAGTAGGATAGTAAACCACTTTGGCACTTAATAAAGGCAAAAGGCTAAAAGCTTAAGATTCTTAAGACGAGATAAGAGACAACTAAGATTCTTAAGATGAGATAAGGCGCACCCTAGGACCTATAATAGACAAAAACCGATGGAGTAGGGCAGTAGCTTAGTTTAAAAATATACAAATAAGCTCGGGATAAAGTTTCCTATAGACACAAGACTTTTAAGACAAGATAAGTAAAATTTAAGACTCTTAAGACGAGATAAGAACACTATAGACGCCTAGTTAGACTAAGGCAGGAGCTAAGCTTAAGTTAGAAACAAGCTTAGGATTAAAGAATCTAAGGGACTAAGATTTTGGAGTATAAATAAGGACACCTATAAGCAAAAGGCAAGGAGCTTCTTTATAGATTAGAGAATCTGCAATATAAATAGCAGTTAGACTAGGAGATAGACATATAGACCTAGAAGACTTACTAGGGGAATATAGTATTTAGCCTAAAGATTAAAAGTTTAATACTAGGATTAAGAAGTAAGATAACTTTAAGGATTAGGGCGTAAGGCGTAAACCAAAAAAAACCATAGAAGAATTTAGGCAAAGAATTATCGCATAGCAAGAATAGAAACTAGATAAGAGATCTAGTATATTAGGACGTATAAAGGATAGAGCACTAGTATAAAGAATTACTAATAGGCCAAGAGTAGGCACACTAAGAGCTAAGTGGCTTACTAAACTAGAAAATGAAGAGGATCTAGGGATTTTAACTAGGTTCGAAGAACGACATATAAAGGGCTATTATAATATAGTAATAAGAAGATACTTCCTTACGGACAGACTATATATACTCTAGTAGCTATACTAAAAGTGGTATAGGCAAAGGCACAATAATAAGTGGGAAGATTTCTATATATAGTTGGATGAAAAAGTTATCTAGGACCACCCAATTATGGAGAAGGCTATAACGTATATTAAAGGAGCCTTAATTATAACATTAAAGGATCTAGAGGAATATTTAGAGGACTAGAGAAGCAAGAGACGCATCTTAATACCTACAAATAAAGTTATAATGTTTAGATTAGTATAATAAAGGTTTAAACTTAGGGATAAAAACAAGCTAAGAGTTAACCTAAAGCACCTAGCATACTATATGTTATCATGGATTGCGTACGTGGACGATATATATAAAATGCATAAGAATCCAAAGGAAAAGAATTGGAAATACCCTATAAGAATGTACTAGATAACGGACAAATAATAGTACAGGAATGCTAAATATATATATAGATAGTATCTAGCAGAGGTTTAAGAGGAAGGAAGTGTAATACTTTAACCAGGAAGATTTTTTATGGAAGAATGCTTAGATGGATAATAGTAGTAGGAATGCCTAGAAAACATATATCTATAGTATATTAAAGATAAAAAGCGAACTAGGTATTAGCCAAAGAGCAAGCTAAGTACACTAGGATTAAGCAGCTAATAGTTAGGAAAAGTAAAGGCCTATAGGACTAGAGGGAGCCAGTAGTAGAGCCTTAGACCCTTAAAGAAATTCAAGAACGACACCTAAATTTACGAATTAATTAGTAGGATTAGCAGTTCGAAGCGCTAATAGATAGTAAAGTAACGCGAAACCATATCTTACTAGTAGTAGTTAAGAGAATAGGACTACCTTATAGATAGAAGGAGCAACCTTACCTATTAGTTACAATTTTAGGGGATCTAATAACCTATAGAGGAGGGATTATTAATCTTAAAACAGGACCTATTTAGATAACTATTAAAGGAAGATAAATCAAGATATCTTTTAATATCCTACCATTGGGACGGGATAAGGCAGTATTAGGCATGCCTTAGTTATAGAAATATAATCTAAGGATCAATTAGATTACGGGTTAGATTAATATTAGAGATACTTAACGCCATAAGATGCGATAATAAGCCAAGTTAGTATAGTACTAAGTAGGAACAACCTACAAAGAAACAGAAAAAGGACTAAGTTATATACTAAAGAGATACTATAAGTATGGCAAAAAACTATAGTTACCAGAAAGTGAAAAGCTATTAAAATATGCAGTATGGGACTATAAGATAGAATTGGAACTAGGAATAAGTCTAAGGTTCTTTCCAATCTATAAGCTTACTAAAGAAGAAGGTAGAGCACTAAAAGAGTTTATTTAGGAAAATCTACGGAAGGGATATATTAGACTATTGCAGTTATTAGCGGGTTATCCAGTACTGTTTATACTAAAAAAAAATAGTAAACTAAGGTTATATATCGACTATAGATAGTTAAATAGTATTACTAGGAAGGATAGGTATCCTTTACCCTTAATTAGCGAAATTTAAGACAGAATAGGTAATGCGCAAATCTTTATAAAGATAAATCTAAGATAGGCGTACTATTAAATTAGGATTAAGGAAGGCAATAAATAAAAGGCAGCCTTTAGGTTAAAGAAAGGACTATATAAACTATTAGTTATATAATTTAGACTTATAAACGTACTAGCAACGTTTTAAAAACATATTAACAATATATTAGGAGAACACTTAGACGAATTTGTTATAGTATACCTTAACAATATTATTATCTACTTAATAACTAAGGAAGAATATAGGGAATATGTTAAATGGGTCTTAAAGAGACTATAAGAAGAATAGATGCTAGTAGTAATTAAGAAATACGAGTTCTTTATTAGGAAGACCAATTTTATTAGATTTATTATCAAACTAGGCCAACTTAGTATAGATCCAAAGAAGATTAAGGCTATAGTAAATTGGTAGAAACCAAAGAATATTATATAGTTAAGATCGTTCCTAGGGTTTTATAATTACTGTAGAAGGTTTATAGCGCAGTAGTTAAAGGACATTAAGCCATTTATACGGTTAATAAAGAAAGAAGAACTATAGGCATAGGGAGAGGAGTAAAGAAAACTCTTTAAAAAAGTTAAAGAGTTGTTTACCTAGGAGCTAGTTCTTAAAATTTATTAACTAGGACTAGAGACGGTTATAAAGATAGATATATTAGACTATATACTAGGGGCGTACTTTATATAAAGGCATTAAGATAGATGGCACCTAGTAGCATACTATAGTTAGAAGATAATACTACTAGAGTTAAACTATGATATCTACAATAAGGAGTTATTAGGTATAGTTACAGTATTAAAAGAATAAAGGGCATTCTTATAAGGTACAGAGAAACTATTTATAGTTAAGACGGATTATAAAAACCTAATAGGATTCCTAATAATAAAGGAACTTAACTAAAGACAGGTTAGATAGGCAGAGATGCTTACGGAATACTATTTTAAAATTTAGTATACTAAAGGAACAGACAATACGCGGGTAGATGCTCTAAGCTGTAAAGCTAAACTATAAAATAAGGAAAAGCTATTAGGGGCTTTATTACAAAAGGATATAGACGGATTAATTAGGTATAATTATCCGGAAATTGCAGCAACTTAAGAAAATAATAAACTAGAGAAAGTCTACAAAATACCGGAAAGCTTTTGGGTATAAAGAATTCTAAAAGCATAGCTAGAAGATCTATAGACAGATATATATAAAAATTAAGAAGCAAAATATATCCTAAGAAGTATAGCAGAGTAGTTTATAAAAGACTTCTATAAGGGACTAACTTAAGGACATAATAGGGCTATAGGCTTAGTATTAAGACTCTAGGAGGAATATATTATTAATGGAATCTAGAGGATAGCTAGAAAAGTTATAAAGGAATATCTAGATTACTAAAGAAATAAACTAACGAGGTATAAGCCATATAGAGGGCTATAACCTATTAAAATACTAAAGAGACCATAGGAGGTTATATTATAGGACTTTATTATTAAGTTACTAAAATTAAAGGACCTAATTACTAGATAAGATTATAACGTAATCTTAGTAATAGTGAATAAGCTTATGAAGTAGGGATACTTTATAGCATACACAGAAGAAATCTTAGCGGAAGATATTGCTAGAATCTATATTAAAGAAGTGTTTATAAGATATAGAGCACTAAGCAAAATTATATTGGATAGAGATCTAAGATTCGTAATAGTATTCTAGGAAGTGTTTTTAGCGGAGCAAGAAGTTTAAGCAGTAACTTCTACCGTATATTATCTATAAACAGACGGTTAAACGGAAAGATTAAACTAGATACTAAAATAATATCTAAGGCATTATATTAATTATGTATAGAATAATTAGGTATCGCTATTACTAGTTATATAATTTATATATAATACAACACCTTAAGAAGGAATAGGCATATTACTATTTAAGGCAAATTATAGATATAAGACAAGAATATTATTATTACTATAGTAAGTAAAGAAAACGAGTAGTATAGCCAAAGAAAGGATAAAGGATTTAATAAATCTTTATGCAAACCTTATAGAGATAGCTAAGGTAGTACAGCAGAGAATAAAAAAGTACTATAATGCTAAGAGATCTAAGGGACTAGATCTTAAGGAGGGAGATAAAGTATAGCTACTATACAAAAATTTTAAGAGTTAATGACTAAGTAAGAAATTAAACTATATTAGACTAGGACCTTTTAAAATTATATAAAGGATTTCACCGGTTACGTTTAAGTTAAACCTACTAGCTAAAATAAAGATCTACCCTATATAGTACATCGTAATACTAGAGCCAGCATATAGGAATATTAAGCCACCGGTTTATAAAGTAGACATATATAGAGGATAAAAAGAAGACAAATAGTAAGTTTTAAAGATTGTTAATTATAAGGATATTAACGACAAAACATAGTATAAGGTTAAGTGGATAGGCTATACTAAGACTACCTAGAAACTACTAAAGAATTTAAAAAACGCTATAGGAAAGGTACAGGAGTATCAGAAGAAATTAGGTTAGGCAGCATTAATAAAGAAGGATTGTTAAAGAATAAGTCACCTAAGGGGGACCTAAGAAGAGCAGTTACCGAACTACTTAAATCTATTTCCTTCTCTATTAGAAGAGAATTTATTCTTTTATTACCTAGTTTTTATAAACCTTATTTTATAAGTTTCTACTCCTTAGAACAAACCTTCTTATAAACCTTCTTAAGACGAAGTAAATAAGCAAACGCTATAATTCGAGCATCTAGGGCCTTCTATTCCGCGTTATAAAAATATTCTAACTTAGCAAGGGTTTATAATAGTTTACTATCTAGCTATATAGCAGTAGATTAAATATAAAACCCTAAGACAAATTAATTAGGGAACTAGACGACTATTAAGAGTAATAGGTTGCGTATATTTAGCATTAGAAGTAGAGCAAACGTTATAGGATAAGCGAATATTCGCTTTAGTACACTCTAAGTAAGAGGACGGTTGTTATAAAAATAGGTTTGCCAACGCAACGTAAACTAACCCCTCTTTTAAATAATAAGAACACAGAGATAGTATAATCTCACTAAAAGACAATATTACAGCAATAGTGCGGGCACAACATTGGGCGTATAAAGAAGAAATTGCTTTAGGTATAATAAATAATAATAGCAACTAAATTAATTAGACGGATATTATACCTCTAGTAAATGACTTAGAGATATTTTAAATCTTTAAGGATAAAGATAAAAAGGAGGGAGATAGTGTTATAGACGCTTTAAGTATAATATTATAACTACTTAGAGAAGAGATGAAAGAAGCTAGTTAGTTAATTTAAGTATGGTTTAGGATAGAGCCGATAGAACTATATAACAAGGAATGGTAACTAAGGTTATATAATACGCTACGTATTAAATAAGAGGAATAAAAGGAACTTATATACCTTATATATAAGACATATATTATATACAAAAAGGGATTTTATAGGAGTACGGTTATATATTTAAGGACCCTTAGTCCCTACCTAGATAGTTCCTTCTTTATAGTAATTCTCAGAATACAATTAGAGTTAATCTGTTAGGCAACCACTCTACCAGTTATTATTACGTTGTTAACCTTGTACTTGTATTCCTACACACCTAGCCTAATAACGAGCCCATCGTAGTTCTTGCTACAAGGTTCCGTTATATATTTCACAGTTAGTCTTTAATTGCTAAGTTAGTAGAAATAGGTAGACGTGTATAAGGTGTTATAGGGATGTCCCGTAACAGTCTATAGATTATATCTTTTTTCGCTAGATAAGATCTATCTAGGTAGTTCTTATATCCTTATAGGATTAAAGGTCTTAATTTTTTCTTTTAGAAGCCCAGAGCCTTCTTTTCCTAAAAAAAGGTAGGGTAGGAACCTTATAGGCTATAATTTAAACCTATAGTTCTAATTTTTGTTCTCTTTAAAAGGTAAAGCAGTTATACTAGATCTCCTTATATTTAACTAGGAAATCTACATTATACTCTTCTATAGTTATATAAAGAATATTTCATTTTCCTTTAGTTTTAGCTATAGACGCTAGTATTAGCTTTTTTACTTATAGTTTTAATATAAATAGTTAATTGACTTTATTTTATATAGAGAATATATCTAGGAATTAGTCCTTTTTATCTATAATTAAGACTAGCTTCCTTTCCTATAGCTGCTTTTTCTTACTTTTAGTAGAGCTAGAGCTAGAGCTAGGCGTACTACTAGTTACCCTACTAGAAGAAGGAGGGGTAGACAATAATAAGGAAGATAGGGAGGATAAAGAAGGGAGGTCCTTCTTTAGCCTCTTTGCGTAAGTTTCTTTAATAGGAGCTACCTCCTTATAGAGAGCTCTTACTTCTTCTACTAGTCCTTTTAGGACATCGTTTGTCTTCTCTTTTTCTTTTTCTTTTTCTTCTTCTTCTTCTTCTTATATAAAGGGATTTTCTCCTAATAGGATACTTTGTGTATAGTATACTAGCTATTTAACTTATTCTTTTATTTCTTCTCTTTCTTTTTCTTCTTTTTCTAACCCTTTATAGGCCTAGGTTAGGCCTTCTAAAGCGAAGCTTAGATGTTGTTCTAGAGAAAATATTACAGCACTAACCTAACGCGTACTGTTTTATACTGTCTCGTACTATCTTATACTATTTCCTACTATTAGCTAGCCCACCACTAGCGCCTTGGCGGCTGGCCCTACTATTTATATATAATACCCCCTTTTACCTTCTTCTCCTCTTTATACCATAACGTAGTTATTTAGTCTACTTTATTACAGCACTATAACACTTTATAGTATCCCTAATTGCGCCTCATTATAACCTTTGTTTTTTCATAGTCTATTATTTTTATTTTCCTAGTATAATTACAACCTGGCGCAACTAATAACACCATACTATAAGTCCTAAACAACCCTAACACAGTTATAAATAATCTTAGTACTATAGCTAGCCCTATAGACTTTAATTGCCTTATATAGATCCCTTAAAATAGGCGACTATAATATAGATAATACCCCGTTAACAAATACACGTAAAGTACTCGCCTACCTTTTTAATACCTTCTATACCTATATTGCCTGGGCAATTAGGAGTAGCCTAGAGTACCCTAAAAACCTTAATATAGTAGGAACCTTCTAGCACTTCTTTATATATATAACTTTCCTAACTAGCGTTAAGAGCGGTCTCTAAGCCGTTTATAATAAAGGCTAAACTATAAAGTCCTAACTTAAAGAAGCCTAGCATAGAATTAACTCCCTTAAGACACTTAAACTATATATATAATAATATAAACAATAAGCCTTTATAAACACTCAGACTATATAAAGTCTAAGCCTTTAGATTACTATACTTACCCAGACTATTACCGACAAGAATACCGCTATTAGCTCTCCTTTTCTAACTAAGCCCTATAAAAAAAAGCTAAAGTAAAAGATTTAACCCCATTTAATAGCAAGGGATTACTAACTAAAAAGTAAGAAAACTTTAAAATATGGGAAATAAAGATCTAAGGCGCTTTTTAAAGGGATATAAAGTGCTTTAAGACCCTAATAGACAAAGTCCTCTATATATTAGACATACTAATAGATAAGGCTTATAACTATGTTAAGTATAGCCTTAATATGCTACGCATACACCTAAATAACTTAAGTAAATAGACCTTCTCTAACTAAGAGTCTATATTTATATATATAAGGAAGCACTATAAGACTATAGATATAACCTAAGTAGCTAAAAATAAGCTAAATACCTTAAGCTAAGGTAAGTATAACTACTAGTCCTAAAAAGCAGAGCTTAATAAGTTAATAATTAAAACAAATAAGACTAAGGAACAAAAAGTGGATCTACTTAAGAAGAATATTTCCTCTAAGATAAAGGACTTAGCCTTTACCCTTAGCTGCAAGATCGGTAATACTAACTATAAAGGCTAGAGTGAGTAGATAAATATATTCGCTTATAACTTATAGAACTATACCCACTATACTAAGCTAAATACCGCTAAGCTAAGTACCGCTAGCAGCTATTAACCTATATTATAGTAGAATAACCTAACAAACCTTAACGCCGTTAAGTTCGGCAGTGGTAGTAATAGTCTCCCTAATAATATTTAAAGATATTATGTAGATAATAAACTCTATATAGCGTGTAGTTAACCTAGCTACTAGAAAGATACTTATAACCCCTAAAAAAACCTAAATCCCCTTCTAATACTACCATGCTAACCCCCTTCTGGCCACGGCAGATTTTTTAATGAAGGGGATAGTAATTAAGGTAGTAACTATAGATAAGGATATAGATTTGGATATAAAAACCCACCCCTATAATTTCTTTCCCTAATACAGTCTTAGCTAATAGTCCCGTATATAAACTATAGATAAATACTCTATACTACTACTAATTATAAGACCAGCTATATTATTAATAAAGTACCCTCTAGCATATATACACCGTTAAAGACTAATATATTAGGATATACCAGCTAAGACCACAGCCACTATCCAAGCCCTATAATTTAGTTATTAAAAGGCTAACCCTTAGACTAAGTCGCCTTTAAGGGTTAAAACTATACGGGGAGAAGGATAAAAGGATTAGATTTATACTACTAGATTAGTTAAACCTTATTTTAAGCTAGCTATTACTTAATCTTAGAATAGTAAATAGCAATAGGAATACCATCCTTATTTAGACCTACCTCTCCTTACTATAGAACCTACTCCTATAAGGTCTTATTAAAACAGGAAGCCTTATTAACACTAGTAATATAGCACTAGCATTTATAGATAAAGACTAGCTTATAAAAAAGCATAATATTATAATAAAAAGACTCCTAGTCCTAAAACTACTCCGCCTTACTAATAGACTCCCATCCAGGTTTATTACCCACTACTTTATAGTAATAATAATAATTAGCCACTATATAGAATCTATGCTCTTCTACGTTATAAAGTTATTACCCTCTATACTAGTAATTCTTAGAATACCCTAGCTTAAAAAGTATAACCTAAGGATAGACTTTCCCGCCCTAGAGCTTAAGTTTAACTCTAATTACTATGCCTATAACTATCTTCTATAGCATATTCCTAACTATAACCGAGTAGCACTACGCAGACGCATTACACGGCCAACGCTTAAATACCGTCAGCTAATAGTAGAAGAGGTGCCTAATACTAGTAAGCTAATATACGTAGTAAACCAAGCAAACATTTTAGAAGACTAGATTACTGCTTTATCCCCTAAAAAATAAACACTACTAGAACTATAAGTCCCCTATATATACCCGCTTAACCTAAGTTAGCTAATAAGATACCTAACTTTAAGTTATTTACTATACACATATACAACTGCACGTATAATAACTAAGGGCGTTATAGCTAAGACTAAAACTAGAATAATTAAGACCTCCCCCCTATAACGCCCAACCTTATACCTGTCCCCCGCGCGTACTATATAGGGCCGCCGCCTTATTTCCGCCCCCCTAGGCCGACTAAGCTATACTAGCCTAGCTATAACACTAGAGAACCAAATACGCCCTAACCTAGACAATATTAGATATACTTATGCCGTAAATTTTACCTAGTTCTATAAACAAAAAGATATAAAGGTAATAAGGATTTATATATAGCGGAGCTAGTAAAACTAGTTAAGTAAAAAGAGCATTAATAGCTGCTTAAAGAGCTGCCTATAGACCTAATAGAAGTACTAAACCTATTAAAAAGGTCTTTCTACTAGCTAGTAAAAGGCAACTATATAATAAATAAAGCCTGTAAAGCGCTACCCCCTTATTTTTATAACTTTCTTAAAACAAACCTAAAAATAAAGTCTAAGTTTCTACGCCAAAAGATAGTCAATACTAATATTAAGAAATTTTTAAAAGGTAAACTAGAATTAACCTGCGAAGATATTTTATAACGCTTACTAAAAGAGTTTCGCGAATATATTAAATACTTCCTCCTTAAAAATATAGATAAGCTACCCCCCTACCAACTATAGAACTATAAAGTTAAGATTATACCCAGAAAGTAGGCCCTATATTATAAAAATAGACTACTTTTACCCACTAAACTTAGTTATATAAAGAAGTGGATTAATAAGATACTAGGTAAGGGTTTTATCCGCAAATTAACCTTACTAACCGCCGTATTACTCCTTCTTACTATAAAACCTAGCGGCGGTATATAAATCTACTATAACTACTAAGGTCTAAATAATAGATTTAATTTACCGTCCGACCTAGTCCCCCTAATGGGTCCACACAGACTAATTCCTATGGGAAAAAACCTCCTTATCTAAGAAAAACCCCTTTTTTTTTTAGGTGTATAAAAAACCTCTAGGGGAAACGTAAGAGGTAATACTTCCAGATAGCATCCGTACTACATTAACGAGAGAAAAAACACCGTTAGGTTACTGCTCTGAGACTCTATAAAAGTGTCCAAAATGCCTATCTTGCCCCGTCTGCCACTTAAACCATTTTTACTATATCTATATATTGCCTATATAAAGTCGTGTACCTATCCCTAGCTCCTTTTCCAAGTCTCCTATAAATATCTCCTAATAATAACGCTTACGCTCCGCCTGGGCCTATATGCTAAGGTCTCTTATCTATTCCTTTATTAAAAGGTTTCTATAATAGGGTGTATATAACTTAGTATTGCTTTTGCCCTAGGGCCTAAACCTAGGCCCTTATACCTATTTATAAGGTATAGAAGGACGCTCTAAATAGGGGGGACCAGTCCCTATAACTAGATACCTAGGTTACTAGGTAATGTTAAAATAGGGGGCCTCTGCTACACTTAGGGCGCGGATTGTTTACGTATGTGTATAGTTGCTATACGGTATATATAGTATTTATAGGAGGGAGGGGGTACGCTAGAGGGATAATTGCTTGTCAATTCGAATGACCAAATGCGTACGATAGACGTGGTAGCTGTGTTTAAACTTTTTGCTAGGGCTTACCCCCTAGTGAAAAAATTTCACACCACTACCACCACGTCGCTGCGTAGGCGCTGCGTAGCCGTATATACGTCTTTGCGTTTACTTTAGTAGTCTATTAACACGATCTAAATAGAACATTAATAGTAGCTGCTAGGTTCCTGGGCTTTACCGCGTGGAGGTATAAAGGCCGATTTTATCGAGCCCAAGGTCTAAATATAGTTACTATTAAAAATTAGTATCTGTTGCTACTAGTTTACAAGATACTTAACGCACTCTATAGTACTAAGTACTTTACTAAGCTTAATATAATTACTATATTTAATTAAATCCGGATTACAGAAGGCTATAAATAGCTTATAGCATTTATTACTCAGTTTAGGCTCTATAAAATATTAGTTACACTATTTAGTCTCTATAACGCACCTGCTATATTTTAAAACTATATTAACTATATTCTACATAACACCCTTAATAACTACTGCACTACGTATCTTAATAATATCCTTATCTTCTTAAAAATACGCGCTAAGCATATAAAATATATAAATAAAATTATCCAGAGACTTGGTAATACTGGACTCTAAATTAATATTAATAAGTTTAAGTTTTATGCTACTAAAATAAAATACCTTAGCTTAATTATCTTAACTAACGGCATAACTATAAACCCTAAGAAGGTGCAGGCCTTACAGGAATAGAAGGACCCAACGTTAGTTAAGAAACTATAGCAATTTCTTAGCTTTATAAACTTCTACTAATAATTTATCTAAGGCTACTCTAAGGTAGTTAAGCCTATAACTAGGCTACTAAAGAAGAGCATTAGCTAGTTATAGGGCCTTAACTAAATATAGGCGTTTCAGACCATAAAAATAGCGTTTACTATAGCACTGGTCCTAGTATATTATAACTATATAAAGAAGACTATAGTAGAGACAGACGCCTAAAACTAGGCTTTAGATAGAGTGCTCTATTAAGCTAATAAAAGTAATAAGCTTAAGCTAGTTACATTATTCTCTACTAAGCACTTAGCCTTTAAATATAACTATAAAATATACAATAAGGAGCTCCTAGCAATTATTAAGGCACTAAAAAAATAGCGCCCTAAACTGTAAGGAACTAAGCAGCTATTTAAAATTATTACGGACTATAAAAACCTCTAGACCTTTATAATAATAAAACAATTAAACCAGCGCTAAGTCCGCTAGGCTAAGTCCGCTAGGCTAAGTTCCTTTCCCAATTTAACTTTATTATTACCTATAGGCTAGCACTAAAGCTATAATCCTAAACGCTCTTAGCCGCCTCCTAGGCATTATACCTACTAATACTAATAATAAATGTCTATAACACCAAGACCGCGTTATCTTACCACTAAAGAAAGTTAACCCTACTATCTTAAAAGAGCTACTAAGCAAATCCCAAAACTAGAGCATTAAAGACTTTATCGCAGTAATAGACCTAAAGCCTAAGAAAAAAACCCTTAAGGAGCTTATTAAGAATGCCTATATAAAAAATAAACTCGCTAGGAATATATTAGCTGCGCTATATAAATAGAAAGACTATAAAGTATGCCGTTAGCCTAAGCAGATTAGGAAGCTACTCCGCTATAACAAATCTAAATATTTAATTATTGACGGCCTAATCTAGTATAAGAATTAAGTATTTATCCCTAATTTACTTAAACTCTAACTAGAAGTTATATACCGTATATATAGTTTAGGCCCTATAGGTCACCTAGGCCGCATTAAGACACTAAACCTCCTTAATTAAATATATTAGTAGCTAGGTATTTTATAGTTTACGGCTACCTTTATAAGAGACTGCGCTCTCTACTTCTATATAAAGACCCTATATTTAGTACCGCCTAGTTTCCTAAAACTACTAGAACTACTAGTCCGCCCACAAACTAATATCTCTATTAATTATATTATTAACCTACCTAAGTTCTATTGGGTCCCTAGCCACCTAAAAATCTACGGAAATAAAATAGCAGATAAACTAGCTAAAAAGGGCCTCTCTAGAAGAAAAATATAATCTTCTTATTCTTCTCTAGCCTACCTAGGGAAATGAGCAAGAGAAAAGATACTAGAATAGTAGAAAAACAATTAGCAACAGAATAAAAGCAAAGGAAAACACTATACTAGAATCTATAAAGAAAACTACCCTTTTTCTTTTAAAGCCACTAAGGATAAATATCCTAAAAAGCTATAATCAGCTTTCTTTCAACTAAAACTAGGAAAAGGCTTCTTTAAATCCTTCTCTAAAACAATAGGGAAGGATAAAGAAGGTAGATNCTTTAAGGACTNTACCGCGGTACAAACCCCTACGCACCTCTTACTAGAATGCAGACTACATTGGGAAGATAGAAAGGAAATACAAAGACAAATAGGCTCTTCTCTCTTCTTAGAGAAGCTTTTTTGTACAAAGAAAGGAAGAAGGGCGCTTTTTCTATTCTTAAGTAGGACAAAAATAGCTACTAGGAAGTGGCTAAGAGCAGAAAGATCTCTAGAAGGAGGCAACTCCTACTAAAGTCCTAGTAGATAGACTATAGAAAGTAAAAGGACAGAAATAAACTATAAAAAGGACAGGGACAGGCGTTAGGATTATTTATAATTTTATTCCAATTTTCTCTACTATTTTCCTATCGTTTCCTTATTACCTAATAGATATTAGCAACCTAGTATTTTACTAGGAAGCTGTAAATCCCTAGTTTAGGGATTTATAAACTACTAGGACATAGCTACTAGTATATATTAAGCTGCCTAGAAAGGATTCATGTATATAGAACTATGGCGCCATAGCCTAGAGACTGCATGCGTAGTATTGTACGTAGTATAATACAACGGATATAAAAAATATAAAAAAAATATAAAAAATAACCTACCTAAGTGCCTTATAACGGCAAAATATACAAATATATCTTTGTTATTGTTAACCGCCTAATAAAGATAAAATACTTTATTCCTATTACTAGCCTAAATACTAAGAAGCTCGTTAAAATATTTATCTATACTATTTATAAGTTATATAGCGCTCTAAATACGATTATTTCTAATAGAGGCTCTTTATTTATTTCTAACTTCTAGCGTTACCTAAACTAGCGCCTAAAAGTAACCCTAAGCCCTAGCTCCGCATAGCACCCTAAAATAAATAATTAAACTAAGATTATTAATACAGTAATAAATAAGTACCTATACGCCTTTATAAGCTTCACCTAAGCTAACTAGGTAGATTAGCTCCCCCTTATTAAGTTTACTATAAATAACTAGGTTAATAAGACTATAAAAATCTTACTATTCTTTACCAACTATAGCTATAACCTACGCCTAGGTATTAAACTAGTAGGCCCCTAGCTATTAGCCCTATCTATATATATAAAGAAGGAGTACCTATAAGCTAATACTATTGCTAATTACTTTAAGCACATCTTAACCTAACTTAAAGCCCTAGCTTATATCTCCTAGCAACGCTATAAAGATAATACTAATATAAAATAAGATAAAGGTATAATATTTAAAAAGGATAATATAGTTATAGTTAGTTTTAAAAATATAAAGACTAACTAGCCTAAGAGGAAGTGGGATAATAATTAGGACGGACCCTAGCCCGTTTTAGCTGCCTATAAAGAAGTAGTTATAGTTAACCTCCTAAACTATATCTATATTAATAAGTCTTTCTATACTTTAAAAGTCCGCCTCTAGTTCCCTAAAGAGATCTCTAGTTAAGTATATATTAATAAAGAGGAACGTTATAATATTATAGGTAGGATAGCCAAAAGGGATAACAACGGCAATATTACGGATAAGTGAGAATTTAAAAAGATCCTTAATATATATAATAAACAAATAGACAAGCACGGCTTAATATATTATATTAAGTGGAAGTATTATAATAAGGAAACCTAGGAACCTAAAAAATCCTTAAAAGGGTGCGAGTGCGTACTACTAAAGTTTTATAAATAATACCTTAAGAAGCTAGGACCTCTAGACTAGGTATAAGATAAGGGAGAGTTACGCTAAAACCGTAGCCAACCACGAAGATAATTTATAGTAGTTAAGATCTTATAAAACTTTAACCGCTGGTTAAAGTTGTCTAATTAGTTAGTTTTTTGCTAAAAAGCGCTATATAGCGGCGGTATAGAGTTCTGCTAATTTTATCCGTTAAACTAACTAATTAGGATTTTCTATACCCGGTATAAAAAACCGCTATTAACTTAGTTAAGAGCGGTAAGTAAAAGTAATATCTTTATAGTAAAAACAAGTTACTTATTTAGTTTAGGGACTAAACCTTTTAAGAAAGGGAGTACTGTTACGGCACTAACTTAACGCATACTATTTTATACTGTCTCGTACTGTCTTATACTATTTCCTACTATTAGCTAGCCTACTTCTAGCGCCTTAGCGGCTGGCCCTACTATTTATATACAATACCCCCTTTTACCTTCTTCTCCTCTTTATACCACAACGTAGTTATTTAGTCTACTTTATTATAGCACTATAACAAAAAAGGAATAGGAGGGTATATAATCCGTACTATCCGTAATAGTTATTAGTTTTGTTATCTTTTTTGCAGGTTTTTAGTTTTCTTTTTTAGGAGAAGACTAAGGATGTCTTCTTTTTTCTCCTGCCCTAATTGGGCTAGGAGAAAGAGAAGGGGGAGAATAAGTAGATGTAGAACCTTCATTACTTATTTCTATAGGAGGTTTTTTTTTAGACCTATTAGGCCTTAGCATTTTGTATCTTATATAGGGGTTCCTAGTTTTTACTATCCTTATACCCTTTCTCCTAACTAATCCTACTAGAAGATTTCTGAGGAGATTAGGCTAAAAGGTAGTAGAAAATCTAGCCTCTATATTTCGTGGTTTTAGTATTTAGTTTTAGTGTTTATGTCCGTGCCTCGCTTACAAGCTAGGACCACCCCTAAGAAGAATTTTCTGTTGGGGGAAAGGGGGTAAAACAACAAATAAATCCACCTCTAGCTCGCTAGGCAGTAGGAATTAAGTCTTAAAAGTTGGAAAATCGATTGTTTTTGATGGTAAGATGGGTATGCGTAAGTTTTGAAGTGTGGTGCTACCTTTTAGTAAGGTTGCATATGCGGTAAAGGTTCTAGTAGAAGTTTAAAAGTTAGGCAACTTAATACTTTAACTAGAAAGATTCCTTACAGAAGAATACCTAGATAAATAATAGTGGTAGGAGTATCTAGAGAATATATATTTATAGTATATAAAGAAAAAGAAATAAACTAAGTATAATTAAGATCTAATAGCTAATAGTTAGTAAAAGGGGAGGCCTATAGGACTAGAGGGAGCTAGTAGTAGAGCCTTAGACCCTTAAAGGAATTATAGAACAACACCTAAATTTATAAGTTAATTAGTGGGATTAAAAGTTTAAAGCGCTAGTAGATAGTAGAGCGATAAGAAACTATATATTACTAGTAGCAGTTAAAAGGATAGGGTTACTATATAGGAAAAAAATACCTATATCTGTTAATAATAATTTTAGGAGATCTAATAGCCTATAGAGAAGGCATTATTAATTTCAAAATAGGACCTATTTAGATAACTATTAAAGGGAGACAAGTTAAAATGTCTTTTAATATCCTACTATTAGGGAAGGACAAGACGATACTAAAAATACCTTAGTTATAGAAATACAATCTAAGGATTAATTGGGTTATAGGTTAGGTTAGTATTAGAAATACTTAATAACGCAAAATATAATAAGCTACTAAGATAGTATAATACTAAGTTAAAGCAATATACAAAGAGACTAAGTAAGGCTTAAGTTATATACTAAGGAGATACTATAGGTATAGTAAAAAGCTATAGAGCCTAGAAAGTAAAAAGCTGTTAGAATATACAGTATAGAACTATAAAATAGAATTAGAACTAGAAATAAGTTTAAGATTCTTTCCAATCTATAAGCTTACTAAAACTAAGTTAGTGGCACTTAAGGAGTTTATTTAGGAAAACTTATAAAAGGGATATATTAGACCGTTATAGTTATTAGCGAGATATCTAGTATTATTTATACCTAAGAAAAACGGAAAACTTAGGATGTATATTAACTATAGGCAGTTAAACAGTATTACTAGAAAAGATAGGTATCCTTTACCCTTAATTAGTAAAATCTAAGATAGAATTAGCAATACGCAAATCTTTATAAAGATAGATCTAAATAGGCGTACTATTAGATTACAATTAAGGAAGGCAATAAATAAAAGGCAACCTTTAGGTTAAAGGAAGGACTACACAAGCTATTAGTTATATAATTCAGACTTATAAATATACTAGTAACGTTTTAAAAGCAAATTAATAGTGTATTAGGAGAACACCTAGATAAATTTATTATAGTATACCTTAACAATATTATTATCTACTCAATAAGCGAGGAAGAACACGAGGAATATATTAAATAGGTCTTAAAGAGACTATAAGTGTAACGGAACCTTATAGGAGATACTATAGTAGATTTATTAATAGGCTAGGTGTATAGGTAAATAAGAAGGTAACAACGTAATAATAACTAGTGGAGTGGTTGCCTAATAGATTAACTCTAATTATATTCTAAGATTTACTATAAGGAGAGAACTATTTATAGTAGGGACTAAGGTCCTTTAAATACACAACCGTACTTCTAAGAAATCCTCCTTATATATAAGGTACATGTGCTTTGTCTACTCTATTATAGATTATATAGATTATATTACGTAACTTATTTACTATTTCTTATTATTGTAACGTGGCCCGCCTCCACGTCGCCATACGGCCAAAAAGACTGAGAGTGCTTGCGAACTTGTCGCAAGCGCGGCGGGACCTAATATATATACTCTTACAATTATATAGTTCTACGGGTTTTATCCTAAACCGTGCCTATATTAACCAACTAGCTTATTTTAACTCTTCCCTAAGTAGTTATAATATTATACTTAAAGCGTCCGTAATACTATCTCCCTCCTCTTTATCTTTATTCTTAAAGATTTCTAATATCTCTAAGTTATCTACTAGAGGTATAATGTCCGTCTAATTAATTTAGTTAATATCTTTACTTATTATACCTAAAGCCTCTTCTTCTTCTTCTACTGCTTAACGTGCTTATACTATAACTACTATAGTATTATAAGATTTAATTTACCGTCCGACCTGGTCCCCCTAATGGGTCCACATAGACTAATTCCTATGGGAAAAAACCTCCTTATTTATAGAGAAAACCCCCATTTTTTGGGTGAACAAAAAACCTCCAGGGGAGACGTGAGAGGTAATACTTCTAGATAGCATCCGTACTATATTAACGGGAGGAAAAACACCGTCAGGTTACTGCTCCGAGACTTTCCCCTTACGCGGGAAAGTGTCTAAAATGCCTGTCTCGCCCCGTCTACCACTTAAACCAATTTACCACGCTTATATATTGCCTATATAAAGTCGTGTGCCTGTCCCTAGCTCCTTTTCCAAGTCTCCTGTAAATATCTCCTAATAATGACGCTTGCGCTCCGCCTGGGCCTGCATACTAAGGTCTCTTATCCATTCCTCTATTAAAAGGTTTCTACAACGGGTATATATAACTTGGTATTGCTTAAGCCCTAGGGCCCAAACCTAGGCCCTTGCACCTATTTGTGAGGTATAGGAGAACGCTCTAGTATTTAATAGGGGGGACTAGTCCCTATAACTAGATACCCAGGTTACCAGGTAATATTAAAATAGGGGGCCTCTGCTACGCTTAGGGCGCGGATTATTCGCGTATATGTGGGTGCTGCGCGGTGTATATAGTATTCGTAGGAGGGAGGGGGTACGCCGGAGGGATAATTGCTTGTCGATTCGAATGACCGAACGTATACGATAAACGTAGTAGCTGTGTTCAAACTTTTGCTGGGGCTCACCCCCTAGTGAAAAATTTTCACACTACCACCACCACGTCGCTGCGCAGGCGCTGCGCAGCCGTACACACGTCTCTGCGTTTGCTCTGGTAGTCTATTAATACGATCTAAATGGAACATCAATAGTAGCTGCTAGGTTCCTGGGCTCCACCGCGTGAAGGTACAGAGGCCGATTTCGTCGAGCCCCTACTATAGTATTACTAGGTGAAACTATACTATCTCCGTGTTCTCGTTATGCAAAAGAGGGGTTAGTTTATATTGCGTTAGCGAGTCCTTTATCTTAGTAACCCTCTTCCTATTTAAAGTGTACTAAAGCGAATATTTAATTATTCTGTAATGTTCGCTCTATTTCTAACGCTAAGTATACGCGTTCTATAACTCTTAATAGTCTCTAAGTTCCCTAAGTAACTTATTATAGGGTCTTATGTTTAATTAATTACTGCAAAGCTTAATAATAAGCTGTTAGTTACTTTGGCAGAACTTTACCGTTCCTATAACGCGGAGTAAGAGGCTGCTAAAGCCTAGCAATATGCCCTTAACTCCTGTCTTACTACTTCTGCTTAGTTAATCCGTCTTAAAAAGGGTTGTAAGAAGGTCTATTTTAAGGAGTAGAAACTTATAAAATAAGGTCTATAGGAACTTAGTAATAAAAAAACGGATTCTCTTCTAATGGAGAGGGAAATAACTCCAAATAGCTTGGTAGCTGCTCCTCTTGGGTCCCCCTTAGGTAACTCATTCTTTAGTAATTCTTCTTTATTAATACTGCCTAACCTATTTTCCTTTAATACTCCTATACCTTTCTTATAGCGTTTTTTAGGTTACTTAGTAGTTCCTAGGTAGTCTTACTATAGCTTATCTACTTTACTTTATACTATATTTTATTATCGATATCCTTATAACTAATAATCTTTAAAACTTACTATTTATCTTCTTCTTATCCTCTATACGTGTCTGCTTTATAGACTAGTGGCTTAATATTTCTATATGCTAGTTCTAGCATTATAATATACTATATAGGGTAGATCTTTATCTTAGCTAGTAAATTTAACTTAAATATAACTAATAAAAAATTTTATATAGTAGCTATACTTTATCCCCCTCCTTAAGATCTGGTCCCTTAGATCTCTTAGCATTATAGTACTTTTTTATTTATTCTTATACTAGTTTAGCTATTTCTCTAAGGTCTATATAAAGATTTATTAAAGTCTCTATTCTCTACCTAGCTATACTACTTATTTTCTTTACTTAATATGGTAATAATAATATTCTTAGCTTGTATCCGTAATTCGCCTTAAATGGTAATATACCTATTTATTTTTATGGTGTTATATTATATATAAACTATATAACTAGTAATAGTAATACCTAATTATTTTATATATAGTTAATATAGTGCCTTAGATACTGTTTTAGTGTCTAATTTAATCTTTCTGTTTGTCTATCCATCTGCGGATAATATACTATTAATATTACTGCGTAAACCCCTTGTTTAGCTAAGAATACCTCTTAAAATACTGCTATAAATCTTAGATCTTTATCCGATATAATTTTATCTAGTACTCTATGTCTTATAAACACTTCCTTAATATATATTCTAGCAATATCCTCTACTAATATTTCTTCTGTGTGTGCTATAAAGTAACCCTACTTAGTTAGTTTGTCTACTATTACTAAGATTGTATTATAATCTTATCTTATAATAGGATATCTTAACTTTAGTAACTTAATAATAAAGTTCTATAATATGACTTCCCATAGTCTTTCTGGTATTTTAATAGGTTATAGCCCTCTATACGGCTTATATTTTGTTAGTTTATTCCTTTAGCAATCTAAACATTTTTTTATAACTTATCTTACTAGCCCCTAGATTCCTTAAATAATATACTCCTCTTAAAGTCTTAACACTAAGCCTATAGCTTTATTATATCCTTATATTATTCCCTTATAGAATTCTTTTATAAACTCCTCTGTAATAGACCTTGGCACGTATATTATTTCTTTATTTTTATACTACTCTAAGTCTAGATCCTCTACCTATATGTCTTAGATCTTCTATATCTAATTACTCTCTAGTAATTTGTAGATCTAGCTTTTTTATATTGCTGCTATCTTTAGATAATTATACCTAATTAATCCATCTTTGTCCCTTTGCAATATAGCCCCTAATAATTTCTTATTGTTTTGTAATTCAGCCTTTCTACTTAGAGTGTTAGCTTATACGTTATCTATACCCTTAGTATACTAAATCTTAAAATGGTATTCTGTAAGTATTTCCGCCTATCTAACCTATCTTTAGTTTAATTCCGTTATTATTAGGAATCCTATAAGGTTCTTATAGTCTATTTTAACTATAAATAGTTTCTCTGTGCCTTATAAGAATGCTCTCTATTTTTTTAATACTGTAACTATACCTAAGAACTCCTTATTATAGATATTATAGTTTAGTTTTAATAGTGTTATCTTTTAACTATAGTATGCTACTAGATGCTATGCGTCCTGGTGCTTTTATAGCAAATATGCTCCTAGTGCAAAGTTTAATATATTTGTCTTAATTAACCGTTTCTAGCTTTGGTTAATAGATTTTGAGGATTAATTCCTAGGTAAATAACTCTTTCAGTTCCTTAAATAGCTTCTTCTGCTTACTACCTTATACCTATAGTTCCTCTTTCTTTATTAATTAAGTAAACGGCTTAATATTCTTTAACTACTATGCAATAAACCTCCTATAGTAGTTGTAAAACCCTAGGAATAATCTTAACTATATAATGTTCTTTAGTTCTTACCAACTTACTATAGCTTCTACTTTCTTTAGGTCTATGCTAATACGTCCTAGTTTAATAATAAATCCAATAAAATTGGTCTTCTGTATAAAAAACTTGCATTTCTTAATTGCTACTAACATCTATTCTTTTTATAGTCTCTTTAAGACTGTTACAGGACACCCCCGTAATACCTTACACATGTCTACCTGTTTTTACCAACCCAGCAATTAGAGACTAACCGCGAAATAGCAATTTAACGGCAATCTAATGGCAATCTAACGGCAATATACGGCATTCTGCTATATTTTACCAAGTTTTACTAAATTCTGTTAAGTTCTGCTAGGACTATAACCTAAACTCTATTTTGCCCTATATATATATTAACTAAGTAACTAAGTTAACAATATATGCCTTTCCTTCCTATTTTTCTACCTTTTTTCCTTATATAACGTCTTAATCTTATCACACAGTTTATATATATAGCTTAATAACATCTACTTTGCTATATATTATCGTCGCTTATACTTACTCCGTAACACTATATTACGTTAAACCTATACTCTATACCGCCCTAATTAGTATATAGAATAACCCGGAAGCCCCTATATCTATAAAAGACCTATACGCTATGTTTACTAAATAAATAGAGACTCTGCAATAAGCTTTTATAGACACCCTTACCCGTTAAGAAGCCCGATATTATAAGTCAATTAAATCTCTAAAAAAGGAAATTAAAGAGATCCGCCGAAACCCATCGTCTGCCCTACTATTACCCCTACTTACCGCCACCGGTATTAACCTATAAACACTAGGCGGAGAGAATATGTCTAGAACTAGCTCCTTATCCCCAAATTCGCTAACTAGTACCTTTAGAAAGAAGTTAACCAAATATCTCCCTAACCCTCCTACCTATTTAGGTAAAAGGAGTAAACTACGCTCCTTCCTTAACTAACTTAAGAACAAGCTAAATAGTAATATTAATCGCTACCTAACTCCTAATAGCTAGTTGCGTTACGCTATAAGCCGCCTAATAGGAGACGCCGTAGAAACTATATACCTATTTTAGCTAAGCACTATAGAAGAACTAGTTACTATACTAGAAGTATCTTATAGCGACCCTAACTAAATTGCTATAGTATAAAGAAAACTAAATAAGATGATATAAGGCTCTAAGAGCTTCCTATTATACTTTGCTAAATTCCACTACTATACTAAAGAGACTAGATAGAACGAACCCGCCTTAATTAATTACTTAGTGGAGTCTCTAAACCCCGAACTAAAGGCTTTCCTTATAGGAGTTAAACTGCCGGATACCCTTACCGCCTATGCTAATGTTATTAATGGCTTATATAATAATATATTACGCCTTACCCTAAAATATACACCTTAATACTTTACCTCTTAGCCGCCTAGGACCCGCAAGGACCTAGACGCTATAAATATTAATACTAGAACCCTCTCTTACGCCCTAAAAGGATCCGCTAAATATAAATGACGTATTAAACACGGCCTTTGTTTTAAGCACGGAAGCGACACTTATATCTTAAGTTACTGCTCTATCCTGCTACCCTAAATATATATACAAATAACTGGTATAGGTGGTGTCCTATTATCTTAAATATATAAATAAACGACTAGTATAAGTAACCGATCGCCTTAACTAAGCTCTGTCTACCGATCCTAATTATTATCCGGTTCTAACTTGTCTAATAAACACTACTTATAAGGATAAAGCTATAACCGACATACTATAAGAACTCCGCCCTAATCGCCTCTGAAAGGAAGGTCCTAGAGCTAAGTCGCTCTCTAGGACGGCTCCGCCTTAGGATCTCATTAAATACTTTAGATATTATAAACTCTGACTCTTAGGATTATAGCATAAATATTAACTATTGCCTTTAGTAGAATAATTAATAGGTTAATACTTAAGTCCTAATTAATATAGGAGCTAGTAGTATTGGATTTATTAATAAGATTTTTGCGTAAGATAATGGTTTTACCCTAACCCCCCTTAACCGGCATATTAATATATTTGGATTTAATGGTAAACGTACCGTCTTAGGATATATTACCTACGTAGTATTCCTAAGACTCTAATACCTAAACTATAAAGAATTGATTAGACTTTTTGTTACTACCCTAGATTACTTAGTAATCCTTAAACAACCCTAGATAAAGCTATATAAGGTAACTATTAATTAGGACAACCTTAAGCTTCTATTTACCGCCTTTTACTATAAGCAGAAGTGCCTTATAACTTACTGCCTTAACCCTAAACTAAAATCTATTAGCCTAAGATTTCTACTAATATCCACCCTATGCCTAAGGATTTTACCAGATTCTACTAACCTAAGGAATCCACTCAATTCTACTAAGCTAAGAATTCCACCAAATTTTATTAATATAAGACTTCTACCGATATCTATTAAGGACCTAAAAATTCCACTAAACCCTACAAACCGATTCTAACTACTGCACCGCCCTAAGCTAAGCAGAAGCTTAAGCTTAATATACGAAAATACTAGAAGGACTGGTATTCTACTATAAAAAGGATTCTTAAAAAACCCAAACCCAAATTTAACGCTAACTTTGTACCTAATACCAAACCTAAACCTAAATAAGAAACTATAGGTAATCCAAGCAAGCCTAGCACCCTAGATATCTATATAATTGGAGCTACTCCGCTAGTATAACTTGCTAAGAAACTAGAATATACGATCTTCGCCGTTATAATAGCCGATATTAAAAAGGCCTTAGTACTAAAGAAACACACCGACCCTGCTATAAAGGTACTAGTAGAATACCATAGTCGTCTAAAAGCATTCTTATAAAAGAAAGCCGATAAGCTACTAGAATACCAACTATTCGACTATAAGATTATACTTAAAGAAGGAAAGTAGCCTAGATTTGGACCTTTATACGGGATGTCCTAAAATAAACTCTAAGTACTATAAAAGTATCTAGACGAGAACCTAAGTAAAGGATTAATTTAAGCAAGCTTGTCGCCTATAGCCGTACTAGTAATCTTTATTAGAAACCCGGCGGCAGTCTATGCTTCTATATAGACTACTAAGCTCTTAACGCCGTTACCGTTAAGAACCGATATCCGATCCCGTTAATATAGAAAACGCTAAACTAACTAAGTAAGGCTTGCTACTATACAAAGCTTAATATTATCTCTATATTTAACCGCCTCTGTATTACAAAAGAAGATAAATAGCTTACTGCATTTTATACTCAGTATAGATTATTTAAATACTTAGTAACGCTATTTAGCCTTATAAATACCCCGAGCTTGTTTTAACATTATATAAATAACACCCTACGTCCCTACCTAGACATCTTCTGTACTACTTATATTAACGACATCCTAATATACAGTAATAACCCAACTAAATATTAGAAATACGTTAACCTTATTTTATAAGCCCTATATAGAGCTAGTCTATAATTAGATATAGATAAATATAAGTTCTATAAAATAGAAGTTTTATACCTTAAACTCCTTATTTTTATAAATAGCATATAAATAGACCTAAAGAAAGTTAAAGCAATTATAAACTAGCAAGAACCCGAGAACGTTAAGGATATAAGAGCCTTTATAAGATTTGCCAATTTCTACTAATGGTTTATTAATAACTTCTCCTCCCTAGTTTTGCCCCTTATAGCTCTAACCTAAAAAAATAAAGCCTTTATCTTTAATAAGAAATATAAGAAAGCCTTTACCTATTTAAAGGTTATGTTTACTACTACGCTAATACTTTAACACTTTAACCCAAACTAAATGAGTGTTATAGAAGCCGACTTATCCAACTACGTCAATAAAGGCATCCTATCTTAATATAATAAGGATGGAGTATTATACCCTATAGCATACTTCTTAAAATAACTAAGCCTAGCTAAATATAACTACGAGATCTACGATAAGGAATTATTAGCTATTATTAGATGTTTTAAATAATGGCAACCCAAACTAGAAGGCGCTAGATTCCTAATTAAAGTCCTTAATAACTATAAGAACCTATAGTACTTCACAACTATAAAATAGCTAAGCTATTATTAGGCCCGCTAGTTAGAATACCTATCCCGTTTTTAATTCTTAATTATATACCACCTAGGCGTTTAAGGCTAAAAGCCTAATGCCCTAACCCAATAATCGCAAGATGCACTAGCACTAGAAGAAGCGCACTCTTACTAAAATTAGACCCTACTTCGCCCTAAACTATTTAACCCTCCTACTAAAGACATTATGGTACATATCCTTAAAATAACTAACTAATTAATTTAATAGATTATAACCAACAAATACCCAAATAACGAGTTTATCTAAGAGATGCTTAAGCTAATGCAAAATGGCATTAGACGCTCTAAAAGGATTTCTTTAAGTAAATTCAAAGCCTGTGGGAACCGCTTATACTACTAGAACCGCCTAGTTATACCCAACTATAATAAACTTAAGCTTAAGCTCCTTAAACATATACACGACCTACTAGTAGCCGGCCACCAAGGCTAAGAAAAACTCTAGAGCTACTCTAATGGGAGTATTACTGGCTAAATATATATAATATAATATAAAGATACGTCTCTAGCTGCTATATCTGCTAATAAGCTAAAGCTTCGCGGAAGGCGTATAACGGCCTATTAAAGCCACTACCTGTTCCGGACCGAAGATAAAAGGATATCTTAATTAACTTCATTGTTGACCTCCCTATAAGTAAAGGCTGTATAAATATTATAGTAGTTATAGACCAACTATCTAAGATAAGGCACTTAATCGCCTATCCTAATATATTAACACCTATTATCGCCTAACTATTCCTGGATCACGTATAAAAACTCCAGACTCCCTAAAACAATTATCTCCAATAGAGGCAGCTATTTTATCTCTATATTTTTAAAAGAACTAACTACTTAACTCCGTATTAAAGTACTACTATTTACTTACTATATATTACCTAAAAACGGACGGTTAAATAAAATATGTAAACGCTATAATAGAATAGTATATCCAGATATACATATTATACTTATAAGATAACTAGATTAACTGGCTTATATTTACTAAGTTTACTATAAATAATTCCGTCTTAGAAACTATAAAGGTCTCCCTGTTCCTAGCTAACTACGGCTAGTATCTATAAATAGGTTTTAAACCCTTTAGTAGCGTCCCTTACCCCACTTATTATACCTTATAAATTATAAAAGTAAACAAATTTGCAGATAAAATAGAGGAACTATAATAGTTCCTTACTAATGAAATAATATGGGCTTAATCTATTTATAAAGCCGCGGCGAATAAAAAACAAACCCTAGCATTAGCTTACTAAATTAGTAACTTTATCTAGCTAGATATAAGAAATCTAAACACGAAACAACCTATTAAAAAACTTAATTAGAAGAACGCTGGCCCTTACAAAGTTAAGAAGGTCGTCTCCTCTTACTCCTACCGATTAAAGCTCCCTAATATACTTAAAATCCACCCCGTATTCTATACGTTAGTCCTTTACCCTACTACCCCTATATTAAACGCCCTGCCTAAATAAATATAGGACCCTCCCCCACTAGTTAAAGTAGATGGTGAGAACGAGTACTTTATTAAAAAAATTAATAATATTAAGTATAATAAACGGAAACGCTAATATATATATTTTATAAAATAGAAAGGCTTTACTAAGTCCTTATAGGAATCCGTTAACTCTATAGGACTTATATAAGCCGCAGAAGACTTTTATAAACTCTACCTAGAACTACTACAGCCCTATTTCGCAGAAGCTCGAGTTTAAAGGGGGGGTACTGTTATAGGACACCCCCGTAATACCTTGCATATATTTACCTATTTCTACCGACCTAGTAATTAGAGACTAACTATAAAATAGCAATTTAACGGCAATCTAATGGCAATCTAATGGCAATATACGGCATTCTGCTATATTCTGCTAAGTTTTACTAAATTCTATTAAGTTTTGCTAGGACTACGACCTAAACCCTATTCTGCCCTATATATATATTAGCTAAGCAACTAAGTTAACGATATATGCCTTTCCTTCCCGTTTTCCTACCTTCTCTCCTTATATAACGTTTTAATCTTATTATATAGTTTATATATATAGCTTAATAATATTTACTTTGCTATATATTATCGTTACTTATACTTACTCTGTAATAAAGACCTATTTAATATATTCCCTATGTTCTTTCTTACTTATTAAATAGATAATAATATTATTAAGGTATGCTATAACAAACTTATTAAGGTGTTCTTTTAATACACTATTAATTTGCTTTTAGAACGTTACTAGTGCGTTTATAAGCCTAAATTGTATAACTAATAGTTTATATAGCCCTTCATTTGACCTAAAGGCTGCCTTCTATTTATTGCCTTCCTTAATTCTAATTTAATAGTACACCTATCTTAGATCTATCTTTGTAAAGATTTACACATTACTAATCCTATCTTAAATTTCGCTAATTAAGGGTAAAAGATACCTATTCTTTCTGGTAATGCTATTTAACTATCTATAGTTAATATATATTCTTAGTTTTCTGTTTTTCTTTAGGACAAATAATACTAGATAACCTACTAATAACTATAATGGTCTAATATATCCCTTTTATAGGTTCTTTTAGATGAGCTCCTTAAGCGCTGCTAGCTCTACTTTAGTAAGCTTATAGATTGGAAAGAATCTTAGACTTATTTCTAGTTCTAATTCTATCTTATAGTCCTCTATTGTATACTCTAACAGCCTTTTACTTTTTAGTAACTATAGCTTTTTACTATACTTGTGGTATCTTTTTGGTATATAACTTAAGCCTCGCTTAGTCTCTTTATATATTGCTCTAACTTAGTACTATACTAACTTGGTTTATTATTATATCTTATATTATTAAGTATTTCTAATATTAACCTAATCTATAATCTAGTTAATCTTTAAATTATATTTCTGTAACTAAGGTATTCCTAATGGTAAGATATTAAAAGATATTCTGACTAGTCTTCCTTTAATAGTTATCTAAATAAGTCCTGTTTTTAGGTTAATAATACCTCCTCTATAGGCTATCTAATCTCCTAAAATTATTATAAGTGGATATAGGTATTCCTTTTGTCTGTATAGTAACCCTATCCTTTTTACTACTGCTAGTAATATATGGTTTCTTATTACTCTACTATCTATTAGTACTTTAAACTGTTAATCTTACTATTTAACTTATAAATTTAGGTGTTGTCCTTAAATTTCTTTAAGGGTCTAAGGTTCTACTACTAGTTCCCTCTAGTCCTATAGGCCTCCCCTTTTTCTAACTATTAGCTACTAGATCCCATTTATACTTAGTCTAACTTAGGCTAATACTTAGTTTATTTCTTTTCCTCTATATACTATAGATAAGTATTTTCTAGGCACTTTTACTATTATTATCTATCTAGGCATTCTCCCGTAAGGAATCTTCCTGGTTAAAGTATTAGGTCTCCTTACCCTTATACTTCTACTAGGTGCCATCTATATATATACTTAACGTCCCTAAACTATTTCTCTTCTAGTGCCTAATATATCCTTACTAGGTACTTCCGGTTTTTGCCTTTTAGTACTCTATATAGGTTATATATATTATCTATACATATAATCCATAATAATGTATAATGTGCTTAGTAACTTAGGTTAACTCTTAGCTTGTCTTTACTCTTAAGTTTAAACCTCTACTTTGCCAATCTAACTATTAGTCTTTCTTCTGTGGGTACTAAATTTTACTACTTACTTCTTTAGTCCCTAGATCCCTCTTCTAGGTTCTTTAACGTTATAATTAATGCTCCTTTAATGTAACTTATGTGTTTCTCTATAATAGGTTAATCTTAGATAACTTTTTTATCTAGCCATATATAAAAATCTTCCTATTTATTACTATGTTATTGCTTATACTATTTTTTATACAACTAGTTTAGTATATATAGTCTATCTATAAGAAAGTACCTTATTATTGCTATGTTATAATAGCCCTTTATATATCTTTCTTCGAACCTAGTTAGGATTCCTAAATTCTTTTCTTGCTCCAGTTTGTCTAACTACTTTACTTTAGGCGTCCATGCCTTAAGCCTATTAGTAATTCTTTATATAGGTGCTTGGTCCCTTATATAACTTAGTATACTAGATCTCTAATCTAGTTTTTGCTCTTACTATATAATAATTCTTACTCTAAATTTATCCCTAGTTTTCTGTTTTCTGTGTCTTATAGCTAGATCCTTAAGGTCGTCTTATTTCTTAATTTTGGTATTAACTTTTTAGTCTTTAGGCTAAACACTGCGTTTACCGAGAATTAACGTTCTTATTTGTTCCCCAAACTTGTAGTTCTTAAACTTACGTCCTATGCTTATTTATGTATCTCTAAACCAAGCCTCTACTCTTTGCTATTGGTTTTCTTCTGTTATAGGTTCTTAAGCTGTCTTTATTGCGTCTTGTAAGTCTAAAGCCTTCTATATCTCTTCTTAAGAATCTTAAACCTGTGGCCTTTTGCCTTTAATAAGTGGTAAGCTAGCACTAGTAGTTGTCTGCTTACTTAATTATTTTTGGATATTACTCCTTCTATCTTATAAAGTAATGGATGCCGTATCTAATAGTGTTATGTTACCCGTTACTAAACTGCGTTCTATAGTGGTTTTAGTCTCTACTTTTATTGCGTTATTAAGGTTTAAGTACCCCCAGTTAGCCTCCTTTTCTTCCTTATCGCTATTAATTAATAAGTACTTTAACTCTATTATTATTGTTACTATTTATTATCTATATATTACTACAATATCTTAATCTAGCTTATAGAGTTAATCTTATTCTTTGTTTAACTCTTATATACCCTAGAGTTCTCTTAACTTAGGCTCTTATAGCTAATAGCTTGCGCCGTACTTAGCGTCCTTATAAACTTAATATGCGTTATTATAACAAAACGCAAAGTGTTAGATTAAACACTGTTTGGTCCCGCGTAATATACTTATATTTACTTTATTATACTCTAATAACCTAGTGCCTTTTACTACGTAGTTACTCTAACTACCTCTATAATCTCTAGTAAAATAACTCTGTTTTCCGCAATTTATATAAGCTCTATCTTTAAACCACTAATTTTGCTATAAAGTCTGCCTAAACGTTATCTACTATCAAGATCCCTAGTTTAGCCTTTACTCCTTAGTCCTATAATTACTAGATTCTTAACCTCTAGGTTTTTATAGTTTCTTACTCTATCTTCTAAATTCTTTGGTACCGCTTAGGTCTATTAGCTCTAGTCCGCTATTCTATAATTTTTAACTTTAACTTTATTAATATATACTTTGCGCCTTATATAACTATAGAACTCTTTCTTACCCTTTCTTGGCTTATTTCCTTTAGTAGATCCTATTATTAATCTTAATTGCTTAATTAATTAGGTCTCTTATTATTTCCGCATCTTCTATTAGGATAATTATATCCTAGACTTTAGCCTTAAGTCTTTATTTGTACTATACCATAAGCGCCTTATTATTCTATTTAACCTATACTAAAAGTGTCTAAAACTGGGTTGTATACTTAATTGCTAAGGTTCTTTATACTATATTTTAAAGCTTTCGTTCTGCTATAGTTGTTGCCTTAGGGTCTCTAAATATCTATATAAGTTATTTTGCAAATCCTCCCTAATTTAAGAATATAAACTTAACTTCTAAGTTAGTGGTCTGGTCTTTATGCTCCTGTATATTAGTAAGATATAGCTTAAACTATTCTAGTACTCTTCCTAACAAGAATAGTCTTGCATATACCACTTAATATATAGGTGTAGCAAGCTTTACTCCCTCCTATAATACCTTAAAGCGCATTTATATAAGGAATCCTTTAAGCTTTAACTTCTCCCCTAAAAATTATTTGACTAATAGTAACTTAACCTTTACTGCTCCAATTTCATTAATGCGGTCTTTAAGTATCCGATTATTATCTATTAACTAATTAACCATTTCCTGTAACTAACCTATTGTAACTAGCTGTAAACTTGTATCTGCTATGCTAGTATCTATGCTTATTCTTAAGATCGTTACTACTGTTAATAGCGTCGTGACTGGTGCTTTAGGTGGCATATTGTTTGACTTTATTAATACTATAACTAGGTAGTAAATGTGTAACGGAACCTTATAGGAGATACTATAGTAGATTCGTTAATAGGCCAGGTGTATAGGTAAATAAGAAGTTAACAACGTAATAACAACTAGTTAAGTGGTTGCCTAACAGATTAACTCTAATTGTATTCTAAGATTCACTATAAGGAGAGAACTATCTACGGTAGGGATTAAGGTCCTTTAAATACACAACCATACTCCTAAGAAATCCTCCTTATATATAAGGTACGTGTGCTCTATCTACTCTGTTATGGATTATATAGATTATATAGATTACACAGATCATATTACGTAACTTGCTTACTATTTCTCATTATATAGTTCCACGGGTTCCATCCTAAACCGTGCCTATATTAACCAACTAGCTTATTCCAACTCTTCCCTAAGTAGTTATAATATTGTACTTAAAGCGTCCGTAACAATAAGAAGAAAAGATGCTAGTAGCAATTAAGAAATATAAGTTCTTTACTAAGAAGACCAATTTTATTAGATTTATTATTAAACTAGGGAAAATTAGTATAGACCTAAAGAAAGTAAAAGCTATAGTAAGTTGGTAAGAACTAGAGAACGTTATATAGTTAAGATCGTTTTTAGGGGTTTGCAACTACTATAAAAGGTATATTACATAACGTAATTGGTAAGTAACCTGGCCATGCAAGTAACCTAGCCACCTCAAAAATTAGAAAATTCATACTTTAATATCTCAACAACCACGTAATAATAAATTTTAAAAATTTAGATTTAAACTTTTATATACGCTTTGCAGCTTCTATTAAAGTTGCATAGTAATTAGTTAGGTAGTTTTTAAAATATTATAATTTGGGGGCCAAAATAAAGCCAAATTGCGATATCTTAACAACTACTGAATTAATTACTATGTAACTTTAATAGAAGCTATAAAGTGTATATAAAAGCCCAAACCTAAATTATTAAAAATTATTATTGAGTGGCTGTTAAGATATTAATGTATGAATTTTCTAATTTTTGGTGGGGTTTTAAGGTGGCCAGGTTACTTACGTGGCCAGGTTACTTACCGAACACGTTAGTAGTTAAAGAATATTAAGCTATTTATAAGACTTATAAAGAAAGAGAAACCATAGATATAGGGTAGTAGGTAAAAGAAGTTATTTTAAAAACTTAAGGAGTTATTTACCTAGGATCTAATCCTTAAGATCTATTAACCAAAGCTAGACATAGTTATAGAAACGGACGCATTAGACTTTACACTAGGAGTATATTTACTATAGAAGTACTAAAACGCATAGCATCCAGTAGTATACTATAGTTAGAAGATAATACTACTAGAACTAAACTATAACATTTATAAGGAGTTATTAGGTATAATAACAGCACTTAAGGAATAAAGAGTATTTTTATAAGATAGCATTCTATAAGCTTTAGTTCAGAGGCATTTATATAAGCCGTTACATTATACTAAGCTTACCTACCTAAGGGGGACTTTATTCGTTTTAAAGCTCCCTCTTTACCTCGCCTAGGAAGGCCTAGATAATCTCCCACCGCCATTCTACGTATTCTTATAAAGAATACACATTAAACACCCCTAGCTATACGTTGTCGACGCGTTAAGTCGCTATTATTAAACTAGGAGCCGGTATTTAAGCAGCTATAAGGTCTCCTATAGTTACGATTAAATGCTAACTTTAATAGCTAAGAACACGATAGCTTGCAGCCTACTACTACCCTATTAGATTAAGCGCGGCTCTCTAGAACCCTCCCCCCTAACCTTTTTAACTAATATGGAGTTATATAAGCTTTAGAGACAACCCTAGTTAAGACTTGGCCTAGTGCTGTAAGGAACGAAATTAGTAATTCTATTACTAAGCCTAAAACTAATCCTGTAGTATTGGCTAAGATAAGCCGAGATATAACCTACGCTATACTATTAGGCGGTAGGTATATATTATCCGCGAAGTCCTCTAGTATATATTAGGTTCGGGCCAATAGCTAAAATAAGCTAACTTATAACCTGGGCCGCTATATAGGCGGTAGGTACGCAGGTGCCGCAAGTCCTCTAGAACGAATCCTATCCGTTCTCTAGCTACTACTACTACAATAACTACCCTAATTAATACTAAGCTATATAAGGAGATATAAAATTGATTAGAAAGGACCTATCGCTTATATTATACTACTACCCTAAATAAATATAGACTGTGCCGCTACGCCTATAGTATGACCAAATGATAGCGCTAATATGCCTACTATTACCTAACGCTTATACTATACTGCTACCCTAAATAGATAACGATTATGCTAATATACCTACGATTTTAATTACCGTTGCGCCGATATACCTATAACCCATTAACCGACTAATAGACGAGCTCTACGTTTAACCACTATTGCTACCTAATACTTACACCGTACTGCTACCTAAATAGATAACTACTACGCCGATTTGCCTACGGACTAATAAGACCTCGTACCGTACTGCTATATAACCCCAAACCTAAACCCGTCGCTAATACCGTACTATAACCTAAATAGACAACTATTGCGCCGATACGCCTACGACCTATAAGATAAGATACTATACTAATACGCCTACGGAAGGACAACCCTTTTTAACTAAAATTAAGTTATGTATACTATAAGGAACGACCTCGGCTAAGATTAAAACTAGTGCTGCGATAAGTAAAGTTAATTAGAACAAACTAGATAACGATAGCGCTAATACGCCTATTATTATAATAGAACCTTACTACTTTATTAGCAGCTAACCAACCCTTACTGCCTTACCTATAGCCAACCAACTTCTACTACCCTGTTTATAGTAATAACTATATATAAGGTAAAGCTTTGCTCCCTAAAATACGGTCTATTACTAGCATTATACTGCTATAATCCTAATAAGTTACCGCGCTAATACGCCTGCGGCCTGAATATAACTAGGTAAAGCTTTACTCCCTAGAAAATAACCTATTACTAACACCGTACTACTACCCTAAACCCTAAACCCAATAACCCATTGTGCTAATATGCCTATAATACTATTAACCAGACCACAGCTGTGCCGATACGCCTATAGTCCCACTAACTAAATAATTGCACTAATACGCCTGCGGTTTAAATGCGGCCTAAACGTAGTTTAAATACAAACCAACTAACTAATTGTGCTATTATGCCTAAGGCTCCAACCCACCTGGCCATACAAACCTCTAAAAAGGTAGCAGTGTCTCGCGACTGGGGAGACTGCCGGTTGGAATGTCTTATAAGCTCTCCAGCCCATACGTGACGTATAGGTAGCGCAAGGCATGACATGTGCCGTTATGCCTACGATCTACTAACTAAATAATTGTGCCAATACGCCTGCGATTAATTAAGGAACAATAGCGCTAATACGCCTACTATCTACTATCTAACGCTAGTGCTGTACTGCCACTTAACCTCTACTACCTTACCTGTAGCAAGCCAATACCTTACTGCCTTACTGCAGCACTATAATCGACCTCTACTACTCTACCTATAGCACTATAACTGACTTTTACTGCTTCGCCTATAGTAACAACTATATATATAGTAGAGCTTTGCTCCCTAGAATACGGCCTATTACTAGCACCGTACTACTACCTAAATAACCTGTTACTAATACTATACTACTACTAAATAGATAAGAACTCGCGCTAATATACATGCAAGTAACTCCCTAACTCTCCCACCCTTATTAAATCTTAACATTAACTTTTTTAAGAGGGGGGCTAGGGGGGCTTTTTTTATGGCTCGGGGCGCGCTATAATAAAAGGGGGGATAGTAGAGCTAGGAGGTACCGGAGTTTTAAAGAAGGAACGACGACTAACGGAGGGCTCCTAGCGATATACCTTTTGCAGCAGCAGGAGCTGCAGGACGGCTGCCTGCCCTACGTTAACTAGCATCGCAATTAAGCGCTAGATGCTAGATTTTTTTTCTTTTCTCTTTCTTTTCTATAAGGGGATAAAGCCTAAGGGTAGGCTTTTTTGGAAGGAGGGGGTAATATAACGGCGCTGGGGCACTGCCCCTACGACGTCTACATACAGCCTAGTTAGGGGCTCGCTTTGAGACTTGGCTTGTGTATATAGACCTATCCTTTCCTCGACCTTCTTCTGCTCCTTAGCTTAGTATCTTTATAAGATAGCATTTTATAAGCTTTGGTTTAGAGGCATTTATATAAGCCATTATATCTATAAATTACTAGAAAGTAATTGGATATGGGAGATATAAAAAGCATAGAATAAGGATCTAGACTTAAAGCAGTACGAGTACTAAGAGGCTATATATATACTAAAAAATATTATAAAAGAGTTTATTAAGGAATTTCATAAGAGAATAATACAAAGACACAACGAAGCTATAGGCTTAGTATTAAGACTTTAAGAGGAGTATATTATTTAAGGAATTTAGGGGCTAGCAAGACAAGTTATAAAAGAATATCTAGATTGCTAGAGAAACAAACTAATAAGGTATAGGTCGTATGGAGGGCTATAACCTATTAAGATACTAGAAAGACTATAGGAGGTTATATTATAGGACTTTATTATAAAGTTGCTAAAATTAAGAGATCCTATTACCGGACAAAATTATAATATAATCTTAGTAATAGTAGACAAGTTAACCAAATAGGGCTACTTTATAGCATACACAGAAGAAATCTCAGTAAAGAATATCGCTAGAATCTATATTAAAGAAGTGTTTATAAGACATAGAGCACTAATAAAGATTATATTAGACAGAGATTTAAAATTCATAGCAATATTCTAGGAAGTATTCTTAGCAGAATAAAGGGCTTAAGTAGCAACATTAACTATATATTACCTATAGATAGACAGTTAAACGGAAAGACTAGAGAAGGTAGGACACTCCTTTAAGGTTAAACTACCAGATTTAATGAAGATCCACCCTATTTTCTCTTTAGGCCGATTATAAAAGGCTGCAAACAACCTATTGCCTGGATAGTATAACGACCCCCCACCGCTAATTTAGACTGTAAAGGATAAGAAATAGGAAGTTGAAGAGATCCTAGCAGTTAAGAAGGTCCGTAGGGTCTTAAAATGCTCTATAAGCTGGGTTGGCCACGACGAGGACTTAAAATGGTATCCTGTATCTGATTTTAAGTACTCCCCCTATAAACTACGGGACTTCTACCTAGCCTACCTAGACCTCCCTAGACCATCAAGCAAATTAGATAACTGGATTAAATGCTAGGAAGAAGGGTTAGATAATTATAATAATCTAAATAACAATAAGGAACTCGGACAACGCCTAAGGGCAGGCTTTTTTAAAAGGGGGGGGGGGGGGGGTAATGTGACGGTGCTAGTGCGCGTTACCTGCCATGTTTAACTAATTAGGATTTTCTATGCCCGGTATGGAAAATCGCTATTGGCTTGCTTACTACTAGCGCCTTAGCGGCCCTCGCGACATGTCTACCTACTGCCCCTAAACGATTCTTCTTCTTCTTTTTCTCCTTGGCTTAGTATCTTTACTAAATAGCAATTTACAAGCTTTGGTTTAGAGGTATTTATATAAGCCATTATAAGAGTAAAGTTTAGGTCTAAGTTAAAAAGGTATTAAGGAGGGCAAAGGCTTCTAGCTTCTAGTGGCGTAGCTTTAACTAAGCTAAGTAACTAGCATTAGCCTATAGTTTCGCTAAGGACCTACTTTAGCGTCCAGCTTCGCCTTTATTATAACGCTGTAATATAATACTGCCTAATACGTCCTGTAGCTCGCAGTAGCTATAACCCGTATAATCTATTACTAGGCGGTTCTTGGCATAGCCTTATAGCCATTTATAGCTGTTCCAATAGGGATTAAGTCGTATATTATAGTTACGCCTAAGACACTACTAGAGGCGGAGGTAATAAAGCGGATAAACGGAAATGTTATTTTAGTGCACTAATTAGTAAAGGACGTAGACAGGAGGAGAGAAGAGAGGAGAGAAGAAAGAAGGAATATAGTAGAACTAAAGCATACGTTAATACTAGGAGAGAGTATAAATATATCCTATAGAAAGGGCTAAAGAGTTACAGTGCTAGGTAATTGTTAGTATAAAATATATAAAGATTAGGGAAGGCGGGTAGAGCACCTATATAGACGCTAAGGGGATAGAAAATGCCTTATGGCTAATAGCTAGAGTCTAAAGTGGCATAATAGCAGGAAAGAAAAGAGGAGATAAAGTATAAGGGCAAAAGTAGCAAGGGAGAAGGCCTTTTATGGTTAAGGTTAAGGTTGGGTTTTAGCCAAACTGGGGTAAGAAAGCGAGCGCGTCTTGCCTATAAAGAAACCTTTATTTCCTAATGCGTAGTCTTTATCTTATTTTTTACTATTTAAAGGCTCCTATTTTAAAGTATATTTTAAATTTTACTTCTATAAGCTAAGGATGTCTAAAAATATAGTTATAGCCTATAAAGTTAGCTGCCTAGAAGGGTTGCGGGCTAACTACCTTAGTATAGTTATATATCTCGGCCACTAATACTATAAGCTTATAGGCACTATATAGTTTAATCTAATACTTATTTAAGAACCCTATAGTAGGTTTCCGCTACCTTAGCAACAGGATAAGCTTATACTCTTTTACTAAATTATATTATATAAGATTAATTTCGGCGCCGCTATTATATAGTGCTTAAAACTAACATATCTTACCTATAGAGAGTACTATTTCTAGCTTAATAGCGATATAAAATGTCTCTTCTTCTATATCTTGCCCTAGTTATAGCTAAGAGAAGTCCGTAACTAGGGCTTTTCTTTTTTTAGATTATTAGTACGGTTATCGCCCTACTTATTTTTCTAATTAGGTTTACCTCTAGAGAAGTTTTCTTTTAACTTTTTAAAGTATTCCCGTAAGGGTACTTAATGGGTATTAGGTTAGCCCTAGGAGTCTTTCCTATTACTTAAGGTCCCTAACTTTAACTATTTTGGATTTCTCTTTAAGAACGGCTTCTTTAAAGTTTAGGTCTGCCCTATATTACTACTAAAGTGCCTATACTTTTAGTTACCCCTAACTTCTTGCTAAAAGAGGTCTAGTTTCTTATTATATCCTTAGTGTTTAAAACCGCTCGTTTAAAATCTGTATATATGGTAATCCGCGATAGGGCTTTTATGCGCTTTATTTTATTATAAATTACTAACTTAATTTTAGCCTAAATAAATCTGATCTCCTCCTTTTTATAAATACTACTATCCTTATTTTTAAAGGGCTTTAGATCTATTAGTTAAGTATAAGTTTCTATAAGGTTTATAAACTAGCGGAAATTATAATGGTTAAGCTATATCCTATTCTAGAATAGTTATATATTATTATATTATATAATATACAGATCTTAAGTCTACTTTTTTAAAAAGGTTTATAGCTACGGCTATATAGTAATTTGCTCTTTATTAAGCTAATTTAGTATAATCTAGTTTAGGGATTAATTTTTAATCTTACTAATAATCCATTAAGTACGCTGTTTAGTATTATTTTATATTATTAGTATTTTAAAGAAGTTATCTACTTTATAAACCTAATTATCTAACTATTGGGGGTTAGGTTTATGGCGGAGTTTTAAACTACTAAAGGCCTTAGCTAGTTAGTCTATATCCTTTTTCTATTTACTATATAAATACCTCTTTAAGTCTTCTATACCTTCTTAAGTAAATACTAAGTAGCCCCTAAAAAGCCCTTAGCCTTAACTAGGTTATAAAAGATTTTATCTAACCTAGATTAAGCTCTTCTAGATCTAGACTTACCCCTAAAGGTTTCTAATATATTTATTAGTGGCTCCTTCCTATATAGCTTCTAAAAGCCTTATAGTAGCTTTCTAATATCCTTTTTATAGAAGATTAGTATAAGGCTTCTAACTTTCTAAACTTAGGCCTAGGGAAGCTCTGGCTATAAAGGTAGCATTAGCACTAGTAGCTAGTATAGGTTTCCTAATAAGGCTCTGGTCTTAAGTTAGTATTTAAGTTAAATTACCTAAAGGGGTAGTCCCGTTTAGCTAATAAGTAGTTTATATACCGCTACTATACTAATTATGGGCCGATGGTCTTCCGTAAGGGTTCTGGTTAGGTCCCTAATTAAATGTATTAATATATTCCTTTAGAATTTCTAGCTTAAGGGAAGATCTTAGGGTTACTTTTAGCGCTTAATCTTCTAATTAGCCTAAGTTAGGCTAAGGGGGTTCCGGCTGCTTTTTTTAGTAGTGTTATAGTTGTTATAGAGGGTGTCTATATTTTCCTTAGCGTTACTAGTAGCTGTAAGAATGCAAGAGTTTTTAAGCTTTTAGTATATCTAGGGATTAGGGCTTATTTAGCCGTCTTGCCTAAAGGTTTATATTATCGCAATTTCTTGCTATTAGAGGGACCTTTCTACCTTAAGGTAACGGCTTTCTTATAAGGGATATTATTGCGATCACTTTGGGTTGCCCTTAGGACAACCTCCAGACGCCCCTTAGATAGTTGCTAGTTACGTGCTAGAGGCATATGTCTATAGTATATAGTCTCTATAATCCTAGAGGTCTTACCTCCTTAAGAATTCGTCTCTCTTACCAATTTATCCTATTCCATAATTGTGTCCTTATAGTCCCCTGTCTACAAAGTCCCTATATATTTAAATCCTTTCTACTCTATTTAGAAGGGCAGCTGGCTTAAGGACCAGATTGTTTATTTACATCTTTTATTTATATCTACTATTCCTTCCTTAAAAAACTTCACGACGACCTAAATAGAAACTCTACGGATACCTTATGGAAAGCCGTTATATTAAGGTAGGAAGGTCCCTCTAATAGTAAGAGATTATAATAATATAAACCTCTAGGTAAGACGGCCGAATAAGCCCTAATACCTAGATGCACTAGGAGCTTAAAGACTCTTATATACCTACCTAGGCTAACTAGAAGACTAAGCGCTAGAGGCGACTTTAAGATCTTCTTTAAAGCTAGAAATGCTAGAGGAATATATTAACGCGTCTAACTAGGGACCTAACTGGAACCCTCCCGGAAGACCACTGGCCTATAATTGGTATAGTGGCGGTATATAGACTGCTTATAAGCTAAGTAGGCCTACCCCTTTAGGTAATCTAACCTAAACACTAACTTAAGACCTAAGGCTTATTAGGAAACCCGTACTAGTTACTAATACTAATACTACCTTTATAGCTAAAGCTTCCCTAGGCCTAAGTTTAGAAATTTAAAAGCCCTATACCAATCTCCTTTAAAATAGATATTAGAAAGCTATTATAAGGCTCTTAGAAGCTATATGGAAGGAAGCTACTAATAAATATATTAAAACCCTTTAAGGGCAAATTTAGATCTAATAGGGTTTAATTTAAGCTAAAAGTTTTTTTTTATAACCTGGCTAAGGCTAAGGGCTTTTTAGGGGCTACCTAGTACCTACCTAAGGAGGTATAAAAGACTTAGAGAGGCATCTACGCAATAAATAGAAAAAGGATATAGACTAACTAGCTAAGGCCTTCGGTAGTCTAGAACTCTATTATAAACCCAACACCCAATATTTAGATAATTAGGTTTATAAAGTGGACAACTTCTTTAAGATGCTAATAATATAAGATAATACTAAAGAACGTATACGTTAGATTATTAGTAAGATTAAAAACCAATTACTAAACCAGATTACGCTTAATTAACTTAATAAAGAGCAAATTACTATATAACTATAGCTGCAGACCTTTCTAAAGGATTAGACCTAAGATCCGCATATTATATAATATAATAACGCAGAACAATTTTAGAATGGTATATAACTGGACCATTAAGATTTCTACTAGTTTATAAACTTTATAGAAACTTATGCTTAATAGATAAATTTAAAGCCCTTTAAAAATAAAGACGGCAGCGTCTATAAAAGAAGAAGATTAGATTTATCTAGGCTAGAATTAAGCTAGCAATTTATAATAAAATAAAGCGCGTAGGAGTTCTACCGCAGATTACCGCATATACGGATTTTAAATAAGCGGTTTTAAATGCTAAGAATATAGTAAGGAACTAAACCTCTTCCAGTAAAAAGCTGGGGGGTAGCTAGAAGCGTAGGCACTCTAGTAGTAATATAGGGCAGACCCAGTCTTTAAAAAAGCCGATCTTAAATGTTATGGACGCTTTAAGTACAATATTACGACTACTTAGAGAAGAGTTGGAAGAAGCTAGTTGGTTAATATAAGCACGGTCCAGGATGGAGCCGATAGAGCTATGTGACGAGGAATGGTAACCGAGGTCACATAATGTGCTACGTATTAAACGAGAGGGATAAGAGGAACTTATATACCTTATATATAAGACGTATATTACGTACAAGAAGGATTTTATAGGAGTACGGTTGTATATTTAAGGACCCTCAGTCCCTACCTAGATAGTTCCTTCCTTATAGTAATTCTCAGAATACAATTAGAGTTAATCTATTGGGCAACCACTCCACCAGTTATTATTACGTTGTTGACTTTAATTTGCATCACCTACACACCTAGCCCAATAACGAGCCCACCGTAGTACCTGCTATAAGGTTCCGTTACATTAAAAAGAACTTTAGAATAGTTAAAGTTAGAAGCCTTAAGTAGTGGAAAAGATTTTTATAGCTAACCTAATACCTACTTAACACCCTTATAAGAACACTCTAAGAAGCTAAAAGGAAATGCTTATTAGAAAAATAAGTAGGGTGGTAAACGCGCTAATAAACTAAAAAAAGAGAAGCCCTAGTTATGGACGTCTCCTAGTTATAACTAGGGCAAAATACGAAAGGGAAGACTCTCTGTATTGCTATTAAGCCAGAAATAATACTCCCTATAGGCAAAATGCGTTAGTTCTAAGCACTATATAATAGTAGCGCCGAAATTAATCTTATATAATATAATTTGGTAAAAGAGTATAAACTTATCCCGTTACTAAGGTGGCGGAAACCTATTATAGGCTTCCTAGATAAGCATTAGATTAAACTATATAGCGCCTATAAGCTTATAGTGTTAATAGCCTATATATATAACCGCACTAAAGTAGTTAGCCTGCAACCCTTTTAGGCGGCTAACTTTATAGGTTATAACCCTATTCTTAAATATCCTTAGCTCGCGGAAGTATATTTTAAGATACGCTTTAAGATAGGAGCCTTTAAATAGTGAAACAATAAAGAATTAGAAGGGCGTATATTACTAATAAGCTTAAAAAACATTCTAGAAGATATAGCTCTAGGCGAAATAATATATGCTTTATACTCAAAGGAGTATTAGATCTAATCCCTGTTCTATAGCAAGATAAATATAAAGCCTAGTATAGGCGATAACCTTTCGTAATAGATACCCTATAGGGAACTACTAGATAGGTCGCGAAGACACTGCAGAGAGGCGGCGATCTTAAAGATCTTACGAGATACTTCTACCGCTATAGGTTACTCTGGCTTAAGCAATATATAGAGAGTATACTACAGCACCTTAAACGCTACATTAAAGAATTCTCTACCCTCTACTGGCTACTGTATAAAACTGTTTAATATATAGTAGCAACTATATACAAACAGCTACTATAGCACGCGACAATACCTATAAGCGTCCTAAGGGAGCTCCGGGATCTACTTAATAATAATATAAAGAACAAGTATAACCCTAATCTATTAAATATTCCATTAGGCCTAAGGAACTTACTTAGGGTATTTTTAGGTAGGTAAGTAAAAGTCCTTTAACAGAACTTAGAATATAACTATATAATTAATCTAAAAGAAGGCAAACAACCACTAAACTTTTCTATCTATAACCTCTCTTATAAAGAGCTTAAAATCTTATAGGAGTACCTTAATAACTTACTAAAAAAAGGGATGGATCTAACCTAGTAAGTCGCTAGTAGGCACGCTAATCCTCTTTATTCTAAAACTAGATAAAACTATAAGGCTATATATAGACTATCGCGGTCTTAATAAAATCATAATTAAGAACCGTTACCTACTCCTACTAGTTAGTAAAATGCTAGATTAACTATCTAGGGCAAAGATCTTTACGAAGCTGGATCTATAAGACGCCTATTATAAACTCTATATTAAAAGGGGGGATAAGTAGAAGACCACTTTTAAGACCTAATATGAACACTTTAAGTATATAGTAATGTCTTTTAGGCTAGCCAATGCGCCTATAATATTTTAACTATATATTTATAGAGCCTTAGGGGGACTAGTTAACCGCATATATATTATCTATTTAGATAACATTCTAATCTACTTAGAAGATAAGGATTAGTATAAGCAATATATCTATAAAGTGCTAGAACGCTTAGATAATTAGGGCCTCTACGCTAAGGCGTTAAAGTATATCTTTAATAACAAGTAGGTTAAGTTCCTAGGTTATATTATAACGTCTATAGGCATAGTTATAGACCTAATATAGGTATAGATAATCTAAAAGTAGCCAGAGCTAAAGAGCTACTAGGATATTTAGGTGTTCCTAGGCTTTGCTAATTTCTATAGGCGCTTTATTTATAACTACTTAGACGTTACCTAGTACCTATCTAACTATATTATAGAAGCTTTTTAAGACCTAGTTTGGGAAGTAAAAAGCCTAAAGCTGGAAAGGAAGAAAACTAAAAAGGGACTAACTAAATAGTATAAACTATAGATATGGCCCAAAAAGGCAGTGTGTCCAATAGTCAGCGGACAGCGAGCTTTGAGGCCGTATAGCTGACTGACTGTAGCCGAGTGGATCGCTCGCTGTCCGCTACGTTAAAATTAGGTACGCTGACTGTTACGCTGTCAGCTCGCTATCCGAATTAGGCAATTTATATAAAATTTATAGTGTTTTATTACGGATTTTTGGCAGCACCTCTATATATATAAATATTAACGTTGCCTGATTAAAATATAGCTAAAATTATCCTCTACGCCCGCTAAGGCTTAAAAAGGTAGATATTAAGGTTGGTAGTAATATTAGCAATAAGAAAGAAAAGCAGTAATAAGGGCTCTAGAGGCTCTACTTCTATATTAGATTTAAGTAAATATAAAGCTCTATTAGATATATTTTACCAAGCTAGTTTTTCTACCTTTATAGTTGGCTTATAGCTAGTAAAATTAATATTTAAGCTTATTAACTAGGGTATAGTTAAAGCTCTATTAGAGTTAATACGGTTAATCAAACTACTTAATAAAAGGCCTTTAATTAGCTACTACTTCTAATATCAATCTGCTTTAATTACGCTTATTAGTAATAATATTTCTAGTTTGGTTAAAGGCTTATTTACATATAAAGCTTATCGCTAGCATAGAGATTATATTAAGAGCAATCTTAGCAAGTAATAGATAAAGCATTTAACCGATTTTAAGCCACTAGTTAAAAGGATTAGAAATAACTTTATTCTACTTATAGCGTTAGAACTAATCTTAATAAACTTAAGGCCTGCATTGTAGTAGCGGTTAAGCTCACTAGTAAGCTTAATACGCTTTTAATTACGCTTTAAAAAAGTAAGGCTCTTATCTATAACTAAGGACTATATATATCTATTAGTTAAATTATTATTAAATTTATAAGGAACCTTTCTATATTATGGCTTAACTAGTTCCTTATCTTCTTTATCTACTTACTTACTAATAGAAGCAGTTAATCTATGAGGTCTTTATGGTACTAAAGAACGCGTAAATAAAGTTAATAAAGAAAAAGCAGAGGAAGAAGTAGAGAAAAAAGCTCTACTACCTTACCGGGGCATAAAATATAATATACTTTATATTTTGCATAGGTAATAAAAAGGTAAGTTTAAATATAGGGGACTAGGTTTATACGTGTAGTGGAGATATTAAGGAAAATGATCTATTTACTATGGCTAAGCGAGAGAGTCCTAAGGGTTTTCTATTGCTTAGCCAACCGGATTTTAGCCAAAGATCCAAATTTTGCCAAAAGCTTTAAAACACTACCAAATCTTCCTTTTCTTATCACTAAGGTAGCGAGCTGTTAGCTTGCTGTAGTTTTATTACCGACTAACTATTAACTAACTATAATTGCCTTATCGCAGACTAACTGCTAGCTGACTGCTTATATTATCAACTTCTTGGCAGCTACGCTGCCAGCGTTACTAACTATTAGACACACTGCGAAAAGGTTTAAAAAGCCTTTTAGGAACTACACGCAAAGTTTATAGAAGCTCTATTACTATAGCATTTTAACCTAAATTAGCTACTAATAATAGTTACTAATGCATTAAATTTTGCCCTTATTAGTATTCTATTATAACCTAATAGGCATCCGGACGCTACTTAGCTCTACTAAAGACTAGTAGCATTTTATAGTAGAAAATTCTAGGGGCCTAAAGTTAGGTATTATACCCATGATAAGGAACTACTGGCTATAGTTAACTGCTTTAAATAGTAGCGACACTACCTTAAGTACGCGAGCTATACCACCCATATACTCTCAGATTATTATAATTTACGCTACTTTATAACTACAAAGAAGCTTATACCTTAATAGGCTAGATAGGTAGAGGAGCTTATATAATGGGACTGGCCTAGTTATAGTAGAAATGTCTTGGTGAAACACTCGACAGGTAAATTCTAAAGCTTTAACCAAATTCTGCCAAATTTTGCCAGCTTAATTAACTTCTGCCAAGTTCTACCAAATTAATTAAATTCTACTAAAGTCCGTTAAAGACCGCATATGTATATACGCACGCATTAACCATAAGCCCCTAACTATTTAATTATATAATTCTTTTGTTATTTCTTTCTCTTCTTTATATAACGTCTTATTCTCTATAAAAGCTATATATCCTTAGATTTAGATAGAATTTATATTATTCCTATAAATCTTCCTTAAAGCCTCTTCACACCCTTATACTACGTTGCGTTAAAATAACTATTATTAAAATAGCAAATAAACCTAAATCCCTTTTAATAATTATAAGCATTATATCCCTAGTTAGGGAACAGTTAACTATAATATAATAGTCCTTTATAAATACCTTAGCCTAGCAGCAGGCTGCACTAGAAGCCTAGTATTAGTAATTAATGGAAGCACTCCGCAAAGAACTCCGTAATGTTAAAGCACTTATATTAAAGACCCTAACACAATCTATAAACAAAATTAATATAACTATATCTAAGCCTAGCCCCTTAAACGCGAACTTTAAACTAGTAATAGTAACTTAACCTATATCTATAATAAATTTAATACCCGCTATAAAATCTAAAAAGCTCTCTAATTCTTTAATGTTTAATAAAAACTAAAATAACCTACGTCCCTTTATAAATAAGCTGTATCTTAAACTTTTAATAAACTATAACTAATACCCTATTAAAGCTAGCAAGGTTAGCCATGGAATATCTTATTTAAGTAAAGACGCTATACGTACTATAGATCTATTCTTCCGTAATAGTACCTTTATTAATTTTAAAACCTTTATCTCTCTGCTAGAATAAATATATAATAACGCTAGCCGTAAATATACAGCTATTATAAAACTTAAAAACCTATAATAACGGAACCGAGACTTTACTAGCTTCTTTTTGGAATTTTTAGGCCTTATTAGCGAGCTAGATTAAAATAAAGCCGCTAGAGTTGCTACCCTTTAATAAGCTATTTTAGACAAGATTAGAGCCTAGTTAGTAGGTAAAAAACTGCGAAAAGACCTATCCGAATTTACTATAATATATTAATAAATAAATGGACATGTCTATGTGGCTAAGCGAGCACTGTAGCAGCACCCCTGCATCTTAGCAACACTAACATCATCAATATTTACAAAATTGAGCCTTACTTGCTTGCTTTCCATATTAGTCTTATTTAAGAGCTAATGCCTTATTTACTTAATTTCTAATAATTAATTGTTGCTGTTAATGACTTAACGACCTATATGCTTATCTAAACCTTCGCGAATTATCTATAAAAACCTTAAAAACTTAACTAACGACGATACACTTAACGAGCTAAACTCCTCAGAGGTTACCTACCAGTCTCCCTTACCTTCCCCTATACCTTTAGGCGATACGCCGGCATTACAGTCTCTATCCTCTATAATAGCGCCTCTCTCCGCGGCTTAACGCGAGATTTTAGCCGCTAAAAAAGCCGAAGAACGGCTCTAGTAACTACACGAGAAGGACCTAAGGATTAGAAGAGCTTAGGTAAAGGAGGTTAAGGACTAGGCAACCGACCGGAAAATAAGACTCTTTTAGGAACAGGAGGACTGTACTAAAATGCTACGCGTCCAAAAAGAATAGGAAGATTAGGCGACTAAACTCTATATATTAAGCCTCGCTACGGTAATAGCAAGATTAGCTACGGTAGTATTATTCTTAACCCTAATTAATAAACTGGGTAAGTTGCTCCTATCTATAGCCAATATCCTAAATACCCTTCTCCTTGGCGTCCCGAATAAAGAGATACTTAAGGTATTTTAAGGTACTTTCTTACCTAATAACCTCTTTTACCTCCAGATACACTAGCTCTGGTCTAAGCCTTAGAATAATATCCTTATTATTAATAGCGTNCTTTTTATAAGACNNAAAGAAGGGANAATAAAGGACTACCNNTCCGTTAAAGTNTNGGTAGAGGGCTTCCTTAACTATATAATAATTTTAATTATTATATATAAGAATCTTTCGGTAGATCTTATTCCCTAAATACTTACCTTCTATAATTAAGTTATTTGGCTATCTACTACCTACTAAATTGCTTCCTTAATGACTATAGCCTTAAAGCACCACTCTATGGTTATTTAAAAGAACTAGTTAGAGCTAGCTAACTGGAAGATCTTTAGTAACTTCCTAGATATCTATTACAATCCTAGTACTTATAAATCCGCATCTATCTTAAAACGCGCGTAAGTAAGTACTAATATCTTAAGGACCTATTATAGCTTTAATAGAGGGAAGTGTGACCTGGGCAAGGATTGCAAGTTCCCGTATACCTATAGCAAATACGGTGGCTTATATACTACAAGGAATTATAAGTAGTAATTACTAAAGGAAAGTGTTAATAAGGAAAAGGAAGAGAAGGAAGAGGATTTTATTAAGCTATACCTATACTCCACCAAAACTGTGCTCTACCCTTATAGTACAGGTAGGCTAAATACTATACTATTATTTCCAGTCTTCCTGCCCTCCTCTCCTCTATAGGACTCTCCCTCCCCCTTAATTATTTAAGCGTGGGGGCGTTATCTATCCCTATACCCTAGCAACCTCTAATATAACATTATCGGTATCTTAAAGTTTGGATACTAGATTAGGGCAAACCTAGAAATTAAGCTCCTCTCCTAAAAGAACTAAGCCTTAATAGCTATAAATACGGTCCTAATCTTAGAGAAGATTAGCGCCGATCTAGATATAGGCAGGATTATAATAGTAATGTCTTCCATTATATCCTTACCGCTAGGTTTAGTACCTAAAGCGGATAAAGGATAGCGCCGTATTTATAACTTATCCTCACTATCTAGCCGATCTGTCAACGACTTAATCCCTATAGCATTCGCCATACTACAATATTTAACAGTTAATTAGGTTCTCTAATACGTTATATATACAGGCCGTAGTTATATAATTATTAAGAGGGATATTAAGGACGCCTTTTAGAACATCCCACTTTCTATTAAAGCTTAACGCCTTATAGGGTTCTTCTAGAAGGGTATAGTATATTTTAAACATTACCTCTCATTCGGCCTTCAAACTGCACCCTTTTTATTTAATCTTTTTGCGGAGGGATTCTATTAGATACTTATCCAATATATCTTAAACGCCGCCTTAGAGCACTATTTAGATAACTTCATCTTTATACTCTCTAACGCTTCTATTCTCCCTTAATTGCTTAATATATATAACTAATTAAGCAACAAATTAGGCATCCTACGAAACGAATTAAAGAATATTAAAGGCACTACGGCTAAAGTCCTAGGTTATATTATAGATACTCTAAAGTCTAAGCTGCGTCTTTCTCCTTTAAAACAGGCTACTATAATTAAGGAGATTAATAAAGCGTTAAGTGGTAAATCCCTAACGCTAGTTTAGAGTTAAAAACTAGCTAGTAGACTTACTTGGAGCGCCTAGGTAATTAGGCTTGGGCGTTTATATAACCGCTCTATCTAGGAGTTCATCTCCACTTTTATAAAGGCAGGTGGTTATTCTTACTAACGGCTAACAGCTAAACTTTACCAAGACTTATTATGGTAGAGGGATGCTCTTACCCTTTTAAATAGTATCCTCTTCTTTAATAATACGGATTAAAAATAATTCTATCTCTTCTTAAACGCATCCAGGATTTTTAGTTACAGGGCCTTCTTCTTCCTTAAGGATTCTTAAGGGACAACATAGCCGCCCTATTTGGTATCTCTACCCTAAGATAATTCTTTAAGCTGCTACCCTAATGCAAAACACCGCCTTACCCTAATTAATAAGTGGGAGGTCTAAGCGATTACAACCTCGTTCTAGCTCTGGGTAATATAGTAGGAGCATAGCTTAGTCTATATCTATATAGATAACATAGTAGCACTCTTAGGATTTTAGAATACGGTAGTAAAAGGACCGGGTAATTACCCGCTCCGTAAGATCCTCCAACTAGCCATAGCCTACGATATTACGCTCTATACAGAGTGGGTTTCCTCTACAGAAAATAGGCTAGCTAATGCTCTATCTCGTTTTAATCGCGATAGGGTATTATTACTATACCCGCATTAGGATACTTCTAATTTACTATTACTATACGCTTCTTTATTACATTTAATCTAACGCTGAAATAGAAGACTTAGTCCCTCTTAAAGACCCCCTACCTAATTTCTAGATTAAGGTAAAAGCCCCCTTAAAATACTTCGGCCAACTATTATAGCATAGCCTCTCTAATAGAATAAGAGATTTATACTATCCCGCAATTAAGAGTTAGGAGGGCTACTGCAACCTTTACGGAGCGGTAAAGTACCTAGCGCCCCTCTACCACCTAGGAGAATAGATTACCCAACAGATCTTTAGTAATACTAGTCTAGAAATAAGCCGTATTAAGCCTACTATAGTTAGAGCCTATATCTCCGTAATTTAATCCCACTATATTAACGCTAATTATAACACCTCCGTCTTTAATAATCCTATTATTAAAAGGATCCTAGATGGTGTAACATCTATAAATCCCTCTACTATAGCTAAAAGATTGCTAATTACTAAAGACATCCTTGCCTAATTAGTTACCCTAAATGCCTAATCCGTTAAGGATCTTAACTTTAACGCCGCCGTTACTATAGCCTTTACGGGATTCCTTTATCTAGGCAAGATTACCTATACTAAGGCTCAGAAAGATAGCCACGCCTTCTCTACTATAAAATGTACCAGAAACAATATAACGCTGGCAGAGGACTATATAATATTATATCTAAAGCATAGTAAAACGGACGTTAATTACCAAGGAGTCTTAATTACGATTGCCGCTTTAGGGTAACCTAAATACGCAGTTTAAGCTATAAAACACCTATTTAAAAATAACCCCCAACCTAGAAACGCCCCTCTCTTTCGCTTTAAGAGATTGGCCTTTATAAGCTACGCGGTTAGGAATAAGCTAAAGTATAAAGTTGCCGCTCTTAGCCTTTACTCTAAGCTCTATAACGGACACTTGTTTTAGAAAGGTGCTGCTTAATACACTTAAGACAACGGTTTTACAAACGGCTAAATACAGCAACTAGGCCGGTGGTCCTTATAAGCATTCCAGCTTTACTGTTTATTATCCCTAAAAGACCTATTCCGGCTAAGTATAAACTTCTAACATAGAACGCTAATACCGTTCTTATTGTTATTCGCCCTAGATATAATGGGCGAAGGTATTTAGGCATAACGGCGTATAGGAGTGCCTATTTTGGCACTCTAATACATTAACTTAAATCTCTCCTTTCCCCCCCTTTTTTATTTTTTATTTTTTCTTCCCCCTACTCTACCTTATATAGTACGGGCGCTGCGCTTCTAGGTCTATAGGCATTACATTTAGTTAAGGCAGGGTAATCCCCTATAAATGGCCTTGCGAATATACCCATTCTTAATTAATGCCTTTAAGCCCGTACCCACCAATTAGATTAATTAATCCTCTTCTCCGCAAGCGTGTAAATAATAGATAGATATGTCTATATGGCTAAGTAAGCACTATAGCAGCACCCCTACATCTTAGTAACACTAACATTATTAACATTTACAAAATTGAGCCTTGCTTGCTTGCTTTCCCTCCCACCTATACCTTTTTCTTTAGTTGCATATTTTGGGCTTTATAAATAGATACTGTAGCAATATGCTTGCGCACGGGTCTATAGGTATCACGTTTAGTCAAGGCAGGGCAATCCCCTGCAAATGGCCTTGCGAATATACCCATTCTCAATTAATGCCTTTAAGCCTATACCCACCAATTAGATTAATTAATCCTCTTCTCCGCAAGCGTGTGAATAATAGATAAGGACCTTTAATATAATAAGCAGACTTATTCTCTAAAGCTAACTATACCTTATATTTAAAACTCTATAAAACCGGTATATGCTCTAAAACGCGATCCTTTTTTAAGACCTAAAAGCCCTATATATAACCTTATAGACCTTAATGCTACCTAATCCTATATACTCTTAGGAACTAATAAATAAAGAACTTAAGCTATAAATAGAGAATGCTTTAGATGCGGTAAAAGAGGATATATTTAAATGAATTGCCAAACTTACCCCTTTAAAAAGGTCCGCCATAGTTGCTCCTAATCCTTAAATTATACTCGTTCTATAAACTATACTTAGTCGCCATAAAGTACTTTACCTTTAGTTAACTTAGAAAACAAATTATCTAAGGGCTAAGTTGCGCCTTAATATAAAAAGTGGAAAAGAATAAGTGTCTAGGCTCTTCTAGCGCTAATATATAATATAACTCCCTTAATATACTCGGCGAAATTCAAATACTTAGAAAATAGAAGGAAGTATAAATCCTAATAGATAGCGGGGCTACTAGAATAGGCTTTATTAATACAAACTATATAAAAACTTAATGCTTAAATTTAAAGAAACTTAATAAGCCCTAAGGCCTATAAGGCTTTAATAATAAACCCTTAATATATAGTAAACTAACGTACTATGCTTAAGTAAATATATAGATAGGTAGATACCTTAGATATATTTCTTTATTTATAACATTCTTAAAGTAATATAAAGTTATACTTAGATATAAATGGTTAAAATAATATAACCCCTTAATTAGCTGGGTTAAAGAAACGCTAAAGTTCCGTATAACTTACTGCTAAAGTTATTACTTAAAATACTATATACCCTACAAATATATATAATAATAATAATTCATTGCTTAACGTCCGATTCGGATCCCTATTGGGCCCACGCGGACTACTCCTTATTTACATATGGGGAGAAAACTCAACTTAAGAAAGACTCAACTTGAGAAAACCCCGTGATCCATTTCCCCGCCTCTTAGGACTCGCCTATAAGGCGCCTGCAAGGCGCCTACGAGTCACCTATAGTGCTCCTACTACCTTACTTTTTAACCTCCTTAGGAACCACTGCTGCTATAACTAGCCTACGGACGCGTTAGTATCGCATACTTTACTCTACTACTATAAAGTCATTAGGGGGCGCCTATTGCTTACCCCTCCGCCCTTTATTATTATTTCCTTTATGACCTAAAACTAGTTTAGTATATTTTAGCTAATAAGCCACTAGGTAACCGCCTTAAGGCCTTTTTATATTAAAAGCAGTGTCTTATAGTTCTCTATGCTAGCTACTAAGAGTATTACTTCTTAGTTAGTGCGTAAGGGGTATAATAGTATTATATATTTTGGTGTCTGTTTTAGCCAGCCACATTTATATCTTGGGCTACCTACTAGGACACCCACCTAGTAGAGCTAGTCTTTTAGTCCTATTATTCCTGTTCTTAAAAGCGTTGCCATTATATTTTCTACCTTCGTTAGGCCTTTTTAGAGCCCTAGGGTGTCTACCCCCTATAGCGTTAACTATGCTACGGCTTAGGTTCCTCTTGCCTTAGTCAGCCTCTATACCTTTAACTCCTATATACCTCTTTAGCGTTAGTCTAGCCAGTATTGCATTACAGTAGATAGTTTCCCAGCGTTCTTTTATACTCTACTTTGGCTCCTTTTTCTCTCTTACTATTGTCCTTACTAGCCTCTTGCGCGTTTCCCTTCCTCCTTTATATAGGCCTGGGCCCTAAAGCAGCACCATTCTTCTTCTGCTTTCTTTACCTATTTCTCTAATATATCTTCCCTACTTTAGGGTTGTTAGTTTGTTCTCCTATAAGGCGCCCTAGGGTCCCTCTATAGTTTATTTAAACGTGTCTTGATATACTTTCTAATATTAAAGTTACATTCCTTTTACGCCCTTTATATTACAGCGGCTTCAATATATAGTTATAGGGGGGGAATATTAGCTTCCTTCTCAAGCAGAGCTGTGGCCGTTCGCTTATATCCGCCTGTTATACTCTAGAGGCAGGCTGTTTAGACCTTTTGGAGTGATTTAAGGAGCGATTTAGGGGGGCCTTTCTCAGATTCTCTAATGGCCTAGATACTAGACCTATACGTTATAGTTGGCCGGACAACTGCTGTGTATAGTAGGCGTGACCTCTAGAAGCATAGCAGGTAGTTATATAGTAGAGTTTAATATGCCTGCTTATTTAGGCCTCTGTTCTAACTGATATCGGTATATATAATGTTTTGGAACATTTCTGCCTTATTCTGGAACGAGTTGTCCTTGTTCCAGAATGAGTCGTATATCGCTTTAATCGGCTCCATTCTGGATTGCTTGCCTTATTCCAGAAAAGACCTTTAAAGGTTAGGCTAATTACTAGGTGGTATAGTAGGTAGAGGCTTGCTAACGCCCACACGTATACTATAAGTCGTGAAGTTCTTTAAAATAGATGCATTTTATGCCTTCATTTTTCTTTATTTCTAGATTTAATTGGTAAATAGTTATCGCATAGGGTCTAGAATAACCTTAAATTACACTAACTATACCTATATAACGTCGCCAAAAGATCCACTTAATAAGTGTACATTTAGTGGTTAAATAATATTTTGCAATTAAGCGTAAGGCATTTTGTAGGGCTCTCGTAAGCTCCTTTATGGTATTAATTTTGCTTAAAAATCGCCCAATTAGGCTTAGCGCAGGGGCTATTATAAACTTTAAATTTTTTTTATTAATCCTTCCTTACCTACCGCCTCTACGCACGACTTAATTAGATCCTTAATAATATACGCACCTTTTCTGTAAGTTCTAAATATATATTTAACTCTACTGCCAGCTTAAATCTAACACTAGTAATAGCAATATCGTCCTCCGCGTCTACCTCCGCGCCTACCTCCGCGCCCGCACCTAATGCAGCTCCCTTACCTCCTACTAATACTCCTACCGCGAATAAAGACTATAACGCTAGCCAAGTAGTTATTTCCTTCTTAGTTATAGTAAAGCCTGCCTTTACTAAGTATCTAGAAGAAACCCAGAACGCCTTAATAAAGCGCGTTATATAGAAAAAAATATAATGACATTATTTCCTAGCTCACTAATCTAGGTTATAAAGCTCTCTCGCAGGCTAAACGTAACGCTAAATTAAAGGCTAAGAGCCGCTGGTTTATATAGGAATAAGGTAAAGAGTATATACGCGGCCTCTGGAGGCGGTTAATTCGCTTACCTAACTATAGCTTAAAGGTTGTTCCTAAGCCAGAAATATATAATACCATCGTTTAGTGCTATAAGGAGCTTTACTATATAGGGCAGAAGAAGATATATAGTACGCTTACGGCCAATTAATACGGTATATAGCTAGTGGAAGTTGTTTAGCTTCTAGAATACTGCTGGGTGTGTATTAAGTAAGTTTAACTTTTTATAAAATTGTTAGTCGTACTAATATTCTTATAGGAGCGCTCCTAACGCTATATAGCTACCACTTAATGCAATTATCTCTAGGGCTCCTTTTGATTGTATCTAGGGCGATCTTATTAATATGCGTAATAAGGCTAATAGTGAATATAAATGGATCCTATAGATACGCGATTACTTCAGTAAATATTATACCCTCTACCCCCTTAAGTAGAAGACCGCTGAGTAAGTTGCCGCAGCTATGCTCTAATGGATACATTATTATATTCACCCGCGTATTTAGTAGAGTAATAACAGCTTAGAATTTAAAGGCGCCCTTCTTATACTGCTTAGGCGTTATAAAATTAAGGTAATTAACAGCCGGCTATAATACCCCTAGTCGTAAGGCCTTGTAGAGCAAGCCAACGGTTATATAAAGAAGAAGCTTTATACAGTAAAGCGACTCTTAGGAACTTCGCGATGGGCGGCGGCTTGCCCAATTATTGCAGCCTTAATTAATCGCACCTACTATAAATTAATTGGCTGCATACCTTTCTACTACCTCTATGGGAGAGATCCTTAGCCATCTACTTTAGTGGCGCCTAGCCACCGGGCTACTGCAGAGCCTCTGCTAAAAGTTACCGACGCCTCTAAAGCTAAGGAGAAAGAGGATCTTAATAGTAATAAGGAAGTTCTCGGTCCTCTACTAGATAAGAACGGTAATAGGTAATAGGCAGCTAAGCAAGAGCGCAAGGACAATAAATATTTTAATGAGGAACCTAACGGTAGCTAGAGCTCGATCGCGGCCAAATATAAAGATGAGGAGAATAAGGATTAATTAGAAGATAAGGAGAATAAGGGTTAATTAGAAGATGAGGAGAATAAGGGTTAATTAGAAGATAAGGAGAATAAGGGTTAATTAGAAGATGAGGAGAATAAGGGTCTAATTAATCCTTATTTTCCTCATCTTCTAATTAACCCTTATTCTCCTTATCTTCTAATTAAAGTTAATATATAGAGGCCAAGGACTCCTTTAAACCCTACTTTATCTAACAATAATTAAACCTTTAAAGGCTGCTCACCAATCTTAAGTTGAACTCGCGAGATTATAGAGGCTATACAGTTATTAGGATTAAGTGGATTTAGATAGCCTCCGCCTCTACTAAAAGGCTTTTCTATACTAAGCTAAGACGCCCAGATGCAATTAATAAGAGAAGAGTTTACTAAATTAAATAGATAGATTATAGCCGACGCTGCTGCTAGAGCTCTATAGTAAGCTAAGTTTAATTGTGATATTAAAAGAAGGTAGCGATTTATCTATTAGTAGGAGGAGTTATATTTAGATAACTGGATTAAAGATCTGGAGGATCCTTTTTATATACCCGGAGGCTCCTTTATAGATAATCTTGCCATAAGGGTTAAAGATATACGCGCATAGCTCTACCGCGTAGCTAGTAGAGTAGGCCTACCACCTATAGATTTTAATAAGTACTATAACGTCGCTATACCTTCTTACCGGCATAAGTTAATTCGGGTGGCAAAGGACTCTAATTACCCTATTTACTCTATACCACTATGGCGAGAGCTTATACGGCAGGTGCGTAAGAGACTTAAAGAACATTAGAAGGAATTATAATCGTAGTAGCTGCAAAGTCCCTTATAACGTTTAGATTCCTCTACTTATAATTTATTAGATTTATATAAGAGAGTTTAATAGTAAGCTACTTACTCCCGCGAATGAATAAAGAAGAAGTATAGTAAGTAGCACTATGTTACTAAATTTAATATAGGTGATATTATCCTTTTTGGAATTCCTAGAAAGCTTTAATATAGTACTAAAGTCTCCCGTATACCTAGCCGCATATATAAGATTTAAAATTACGGCTACTTTAAGGTTTGTACTTAGTACGGAATCGTTAAGGAGCTCTTCTTAGGCAGCGAGCTTATTAAGCCGCTAGAGATTTATAATACTTGCCTTAATATAAGCGTTAGTATAATCCTGCCGCTCTCTGTAGTAGTTAAAGCCTATTTAATAACTGCGCGGCCTACCTGTTATAGGTATAGGTAAGGATATAATAATTAATAATATAGCTGTTGAAAAGGAAATATAGAGTGTTCTTCCTACTATTATAGAGGAAAGCCTTATATAAATCGGCCGACGGAGGACTTTCTGGGCGAGCCTCTAGTAAGAGCTTATAGAAGGCTTGCTAGTACTTAGATTAGCTTTTAAATAAAGTAAGTCTAACAGGGGACTCTACTATAAAGTTCTATATAACCTTAATTAATAATAGCAGATAAGGAAGGCAATTAATTAAGCCCACTAGCGAGGCTGTGTAAGCTAAAGGAAAGGAAAATGATAGAGTAAGCAAGGTTAGCGTAGCTAGGAGAAATCTAAACCGCAATTACGCCAAACCTAATTAGGTAATTAGTCTATGGCCGGCAGAATATTAAAGGGCCCAGATTTTAACAGATCTTGGTAGGTTTAAAGCTTTATGCGATTTGTAAATTTTGGTGTTAGGGAATATAATTAACTACCCCCTACCTAATTGGTTTCTACTACTTATAGACTATATCTATAACGTAGAAAGGCCTTTAAATATACCTATAAATCGCAGTATAACCTAGTTTAGATGGAATCTAATGGTGTTATAGTGGTTTAGGGGGGGTGGTAAAATTTAATCTCTAGAGTAATAGAAAATCTCATTAGAAAATTAAAATCTTATATTTTTATACTAGATATCGCGACTATGCTCTACTAAATGATAGATTATAATATCTAAGATATATAACCACTTATTTTGCAGCTAAAATTAAATTAATTATATATTGGTCCTTATTTATAATCATTAAGAAATAGGCAAAATCCATATATTTATTAAGAAGTCAAAAAAGCTCTATTAAATCTTAATATAGCTTTAAATCTTAATATAGCTTCAAATATTTTTTAGAATAAGGCAAGATCTTTTCCGGAATAAGGTAAGCAATCTGGAATAGAGCCGATTAAAGCGATACACGACTTATTCTGGAACAAGGACGACTCGTTCCAGAATGAGGCAGAAATGTTCCGGAACATCGTATGTACCGATATTAGTCGGAACACCTCTACCTTAGTTTTTGAGTAGCTTTCCCTTACCAAGCCCTAGGGCTCAGGGCTTTCCACAAGCAGTTGGCTGCTACCACTAATAACACGGGGAATTTCACCAGTTCTCTTAGGTATCTTATAATAGGATTAACCTAAGTACTAGTCTGCCCCCCAGAAGTCTATATAAGAGTCTCCTCCTAGAGTTAGTACGCTTTCGCACGGCTTAGGAGCCTTCCATAGCCTCTAGTTTCACGCCTCTTGTCATCGTTTTCGCCGGCACGGGCTTAAGCTGCCATTTACAGGGGTCGCAACTCCCGTCTTACGCGCCTACTGACGTAATCCTATAAGGGCGTCGTAGCTATATCCTGCAATATGGAAGCCTTAGGTACCTTCTGCGGTTAAGGCCCAGCTAAAAAGCCTCCCCCGCCTAAGTAACTCCTATTTGCTCCTTAAGCGTACCTCACTAGCGTACTGCCCTAGCGAGCAGTCCTATCTATTGGTATACTGACACGCGCATCCGTTCTTTCGAGCCACGTAGTAGTCTCTCTAGCTAGGACGTGATCCTACCTGCCTACTAGGTGCACTAGGGGTTAGAGCCTAGCTAAGGGGTAAGGTCCCTAGAGCTAGCAGTGGCTATTACGCACTACGCCCCGTAGGAGGCTGTAGTAGTATAGGGGCGCTACACCCTATACTACTGCCAGTTCCCGTTTCGCGTTGCCTGTAAGAGTCTCCTTATAACAGGCCGACCGTGTCTTGTAGGAGGGGGCCATAGAACGGGTCCCGTGCCGGGCGACCTGCTCCCCCCTCTCCTACTAACCAAGCTTGTGTCCCCCCTTCTTATAAGCTGGCCTATATCTCTAACTGTCACGACCTTATCCGACTGGCCTGTGTTTCCCCTACAGCCTCCCCCATATATATGTATTAGGTTACGTGCACCACGCCTATTAAGACCCTCCTATGAGTCGCCTTATACATACATGCGTCAGGTTGCGTGCACCACGCCTATTAAGACCCTCCTGTGAGTCACCTGCGACCGTAGGTCGAACGCCATGGAGCCGTCGAAGCTGGCCTGTGTTTCCGCTACCTAGAGCTTTGCCCGTGTTTTACAAATATATATATAACTCTTTAAATATAATATAATATAAATTACCCTTACTATAAACCTTAAACCAGGACGATAAGGCTATAACTACTAATTATAGCAAAGAATGCAAAGATAATTTATTAAACCTTTCTAAAATTTATATAATATAGGCCGCGCCCTTTATCTTATTAGCAAAAAGACAAAATTATAAAATCTTTACTATAACTATAGAAGATATTAAAAGAGCACTAAAACTAAAATAATATACTAATCCTTAACCTCTTATACCCAAAGAGTACTATAATCTAATTAATAAGTTTAAAAAATAATTTATAGACTAACTAGCCCTATACTAAGATAAGCACAATTTTAAGATAGAACTTAAGCCTGGTATAACACTAAAGTTTAATCCGCTATATAGTATGTTATAAAAAGAATTACTTATAATGTAATAATACCTTAATAAGTATCTGGAGAAAGGATTTATTTGCCCTAGTTAATCTCTATTTACCTTACCCATACCATTTATTAAAAAGCTAAAAGAAGGCTTAAGATTCTATAATAACTATTAAGCTCTAAACGCAATTACGATTTAAAACTAATATCCAATTTCCCTAATCCAAGAGGCACTTAACCGTTTAGTAAAGGCACGGTACTTTATAAAGCTTAATATAGTTCCTGCCTTTAATAAAATCTATATATATAAAGGAGATAAGAAGTATATAGCTTTTCGTATATAATAGGGACTCTTTAAATACCTAGCAATGCCATTTAGCATAAAGAACGATTCCAGTACGTTTTAGTAATATATTAATAATATACTTTATAAATTCCTTAATATATTTGTTACTACGTATATTAATAATATCTTAATTTACTTATCCTTGCTTTCTAAATATTAGAAATATATTAAAATGGTCCTTAAACGCTTATAAGATATAGGCTTATAATATAATATTAAAAAATATATGTTCTACGCGTCTAAGGTAATATACTTAGGCTTAAGTATATCCTATAACGGAATTAAAATAGACCCTAAGAAAGTTTCTGCAATTATAAACTAAGAAAGTCCTAGCAATATATAAGAGATTTAAAGATTTCTAGAATTTGTAAATTTCTATTATTAATTTATTAACTACTTCTTAAAAACTGCTTAGCTATTAGTAAACCTAATAAAAAAGAACATAAAATTTAAATGGACCATTAAATGCGAATAAGCTTTTAATAACCTAAAGTATTACTTTATAACTGCTTTAATTCTTACCTATTTAAACCCTAACCTTAAATATATTATTAAAATAGATTTATCTAATTATATACTAGGAGGAGTATTATTGCAATATAATAAAAACGGCGAGCTATGTCTAGTAGCCTTTCTCTCTTAAAAACTCGCCCCTACTAAATTAAACTACGAGATATATAATAAGGAACTGCTTATAATTATTAAATGCTTTAAATAATAGCGCCTAGAACTTAAAGGATTATTATTCCTAATAGGTATATTAACGGACTATAAAAACCTATAGTACTTTATAACTATAAAGCAATTAACGCAGTACCAAATTCATTAGGCTAAATACCTCTTATAATTTAACTTTAAGATTATATACTAACTAGGCAAACTTAATTAGAAGCCTAACATATTAATATAATAATTATAGGACCTACCTATAAACGCTTTAGATAAACGGATTATAAATTAATTATAGATCTTATTGCCCCTTAAACGTTTTAAAAACTATATCCTATATTCCTAGATACGGAACTTAATGAAAACAAATTAAAAGTTAATAAATAGGAAATAGAAATTAATAAGCTAATGGAATATAAATATAAAAATAATATATAGATAATAGATATAATAAAAGCGATTTAAATAGGAAGACAATAATATAAGAATATTATACTCGCTAAATACGAAATTTAAAATAGTTAATTGTACTATTAATAGAAGGTAGTAGTTCCGAATTCAAAACTTTTATAATTTAAAATATTTAATTTTGTATATAACTTCCCTATAGTAGGACATCCTAGCCATATAAAGACTTATAAGATTATTTAACGAGTATATTACTAGCCTATAATACACGACTAAATATAAAAATACGTTTAAGTATATAGAATATGCGTACGTGGAAAGACCTCTTATATAAAGAAGCAAGGAGTACTTTAACCGCTACTAATTCTAATATGAAGATGGCGTGATATCTTAATTAACTTAATAGTCGATTTACCTAGCAGTAATAGGTTTACGAATATTATAGTAGTTATTAACCGCCTTATAAAAATGTGATATATAATCCCTATAGACTTAATTAATGCAATATTAGTAGCCAAATGTTTTATTAAGCAGGTCTTTAAGCTATATAGACTTCCTAAATTAATAATATCTAACTATAGAAGCTAGTTCGTTTTAGACTTCTAGTAAGCTCTATATAAGTAATTAAGTATTTAAATATAACTCTTAACTGCATTTTATCTAGAGATAGGTGGTTAAACTAAAATTATAAACGCGATTATAAAATAATACCTATAAGACGACTAGGAAAAATGGCTGCCTTTAGCTAAGTTTACTACGAATAATATAATAAATGTATTAATAGGTGTGACGCCGTTTTATATGGACAAGACCCTTAACTTAAATTTAAACTATAACCTAAGACTAATATAATAGTACCCATAATTAAACGTATCTAGTTAATTAGCGTATATAATTTCGCTAATTAAATAAAGCAGTTAAAAGAACTATTATAAAGCAAATTAATATACGTTTAAATAGTATAGGAGTAGTATGTAAATAAAGGACGAGCTCCGATATAGAACTTTAAGGAAGGTAATATAATTTACCTAAATATATAAAACCTACAGACTTAATGGCCCTTAAAGAAACTTAATTAGAAGTTTGCGGGCCTATATTAAATTAAGAAGAAATAAAGCCTATACGTGTAACGGAGCCTTATAGTGGGAACTACAGTAGACTTATTAATGGGCTAGGTGTGTAGTTAAACAAGAAGTCAATAACATAATAATAACTAGTAGAGTGGTTACCTAATAGATTAACTCTAATTATATTCTAAGATTTACTACAAAGGAGAGAACTATCTAAGTAGGGACTGTGGTCCTTTAAATATACAATTTAACTCCTATAAAATATACTAAATACGTTAGTATGTTAGTACGTTAGTATATCCCACGTTCCTACGTTTCTATATTCCTATATACTAATCTAGTAATATAACACATTATATAACTTAGCTACCCCTTATCCTATAACTTAACTAGTTCCAGCACCTCCTATACTTCTTCTACTAGTTCATTTATATCTCCCCGTAGTAGTTTTACTACTACTATTATTAGGTCCATAACACCATCTCCCTCCTCTCTATCTTTGTCCTTAAAGATATCTCCTATCTCTAAGTTATTAATTAGAGGTATAGCATTCCTGTCTTTAATTTAATAACCTTTATTATTCCTAATGCCTCCTATTAGATCCTCTATATCTAATTATTATAAGCAGCTAGTAACTACTATACTCTTACTTAGTAAGTTATACTGTCCTGTTCTTATTATGCGGAGAAGAAATTGGTATATATTGTAATCACGGCTCCTTCCAGTCGCCAACCTTCTTCCTACGCTAAGTATACGCGAGCGAATATACGGTCCTCCTACAATATTTAATCCGTCTCTAATACTAAATATACGCGTTTTACAATTTTTATAACTATCTGGTTCCTTATCTAATTTATTATAGGGTCCCAGGTTTAATTTACTATATTTTATCTTAAGGATAAGTTGGCCGTGGTCCTAGCTAAGGTGTAAAAGCTCTAAGATAATAGGGAGCAGATTTATACTAAAAAGCGGAAAGTATTTAAAGCTTAATTGGCTGCTTACGCCTGTCTGCTTTGTCTTAAAAAGATTTATAAAAAGGTGCGCTCTAAGGAGCTTCGTCTTGCTAAGTAAGGTCTCTATAAACTTAAGGCTAAGGAGGCTAAAATGGATTCTATTTAAGAAGAGGCAAAAATAACTTATATGCCGGTAGTAGATCCCGTATATAATCCGGCTTATCCATTACCTTTAGCTAATCCCTTTATTTTTAGCTCCTTTTTAATATTGCCTAATCCGTTCTCCGTTAATACTCCTATACCTTTCCTATAACATTCTTTAGGTTCTATAGTGGTTCCTAGATAGTCTTATTATAGCCTATCCACTTAACCTTATACTATATTTTATTGTTAACGTCCTTATAACTAATAATCTTTAAAACTTACTATTTGTCTTCCTCTTGCCCTCTATACGCATCTACTTTATAGGCTAGTAGCTTAATATTCCTATATACTAGCTCTAGCATTGCGATATACTATATAGGGTAGATTTTCATTTTGGCTGGTAGATTTAGCTTAAACGTAACCAATAAAATTCTTTACTTAATTTTAAAAGGTCGTAGTCTAATATAGTCTAACTTCTTACTTAGTTATTAACGCTTAAAATTTTTATATAGTAGCTATACTTTATCTCCCTCCTTAAGATCTAGTCCCTTAGATCTCTTAGCATTATAGTACCTTTTTATTTGTTCTTGTACTAGTTTAACTATTTCCTTAAGGTCTATATAAAGATTTATTAACATCTCCATTCTTTACTTAGCTATGCTACTCGTTTTCTTTACTTAATGTAGTAATAATAATATTCTTAGCTTATACCCGTAATTTGCCTTAAATAGTAATGTCCCTATTCCTTCTTATAGTGTTATATTATATATAAACTATATAACTAGTAATAATAATACCTAATTATTCTATATATAATTAATATAATGCCTTAGATATTATTCTAGTATCTAGTTTAACCTTTCCGTCTATCTATATATCTGTAGATAATATACCGTTAATATTACTGCGTAAACCCCTTATCTAGCTAAGAATACTTTCTAAAATACTGCTATAAATCTTAGATCTCTATCTAATATAATTTTATCTAGGGCTCCGTGTTTTATAAATACTTCCTTAATATAAATTCTAGTAATATCTTTTGCTAATATCTCTTCTATGCATACTATAAAGTAGCCCTACTTGGTTAACTTATCTACTATTACTAAGATTGCGTTATAATCTTATCCGGTAATAGGATCTCTTAATTTTAGCAACTTTATAATAAAGTCCCATAATATAACCTCCTATAGTCTCTTTAGTATTTTAATAGGTTATAGCCCTCCGTACAGCTTATACCTTATTAGTTTATTTCTTTAGTAATCTAGATATTCTTTTATAACTTATCTTACTAGTCCCCAGATTCCTTAAATAATATACCCCTCTTAAAGTCTTAATACTAAGCCTGTAGCTCCACTATGTCCTTAAGTTATTCCCTTATAAAACTCTTTTATAAACTCCTCTACAATTGCTTTTAAAATATAAGTAGCTTCCTGGTTTTTATATTGCTCTAAGTTTAGATCTTTTACCTATGCCTTTTAGATCTTTTATATTTAATTACTTTTAGATAATTTGTAGATCTAGCTTTCTTTAGTTACTATAATTTTTAGATAATTATATCTAATTAATCTATCTTAATCCTTTTAGCATCTGCTTATATATTATCTATACCCTTAGTATACTAAATCTTAAAATAGTATTCTATAAGCATTTCCGCCTATCTAACCTATCTTTAATTAAGTTCCTTTATTGTTAGGAATCCTATAAGGTTTTTATAGTCCATTTTAACTATAAATAGTTTCTCTATACCTTATAAGAATGCTTTTTATTCCTTTAGTATTATAACTATACCTAATAACTCCTTATTATAGATGTTATAGTTTAACTCTAGTAGTATTATTTTTTAACTATAGTATATTACTAGATGCTATGCGTCCTAATGTTTTTATAGCAAGTATACTCCTAGTGCAAAGTCTAATACATCTATCTTAATAACTGTTTTAAACTTTAGTTAGTAGATCTTAAGGATTGGGTCCGAGGTAAATAACTCCTTAAGTTCTCTAAATAATTCTTTTTACTTATTTCCCTATACCTATAGTTCCTCTTTCTTTATTAATTTAGTAAATAGCTTAATATTCTTTAACCACTGTGCTATAAACCTCCTATAGTAGTTACAAAACCCTAGAAATAATCTTAACTGCGTAATATTCTCTTGTTCTTGCTAACTTACTATAGCCTCTATTTTTTTTAGGTCTATACTAATTTTTCCTAGTTTAATAATAAATCTTACAAAATTAGTCTTCCTTATAAAGAACTCCTATTTCTTAATTACTACTAGCATTTGTTCTTCTTATAGTCTCCTTAAAACCCATTTAATATATTCTCTATATTCTTCCTTACTTATTAAGTAGATAATAATAATATTAAGGTATTCTCCTAATATACTATTAGTTCGCTTCTAGAACGTTACTAGTGCGTTTATAAGCCCAAATTGTATAACTAATAGTTTATATAGTCCTTCCTTTAACCTAAAGGCTGCCTTCTATTTATTAGCCTCCTTAATTCTAATCTAATAGCACGCCTATCTTAGATCTATCTTTATAAAGATTTATATATTGCCTATCTTATCTTAGATTTCACTAATTAAGGGTATAGGATATCTATCTTTCCTAGTAATGCTATTTAACTATCCATAGTCTATATACATCCTAAGTTTTCTAATTTTCTTTAGTATAAACAATACTAGATATTCCACTAATAACTATAATAGTCTAATGTATCCCTTTTATAAGTTCTCCTAGATAAACTTCTTAAGTACCACTAACTTGGTTTTAGTAAGCTTATAGATTAGAAAAAACCTTAGACTTATTCCTAGTTTTAATTCTATTTTATAGTCCTATACTATATACTCTAACAGCTTTTTACTTTCTAGTAACTATAACTTTTTTCCATACTTATAGTATCTCTTTAGTATATAACTTAAGCTTTGCTTAGTCTCTTTGTATATCGCTCTAACTTAGTACTATACTAACTTAGTTTATTATCGTATTTTATATTATTAAGTATTTCTAATATTAATCTAACTTATAACCTAATTAATCTTTAGATTATATTTCTATAACTAAGGCATCCCTAGTATTACCTTATCCTGTCTTAACGGTAGGATATTAAAAGATATCTTAACCTATCTTCCTTTAATAGTTAACTAAATAGGTCCTATTTTAATATTAATAATGCCTCCTCTATAGGCTATCTAATCTCCTAAAATCGTTATAAGTAAATATAGATGTTCTTTTTATCTATATGGTAACCCTATTCTTTCTACTGCTATTAGTAATATATAGTTTCTTATTACTCTACTATCTACTAGGGCTTTAAACTATTAATCTTACCATTTAATTTATAAATTTAGGTATTATCCTATAATTCCTTTAAGGGTTTAAGGCTCTAATACTAGTTTCCTCTAGTTTTATACACGTCGCCTTTTCCCAACTATTAGCTGCTAGATCCTATTTATACTATTACGGAACCCTACCGCAGGGGCCTCCATAGGAGAGCCCCGTGCTCTCGCGTACACCTCGCGTACAGCTTATGTTAGCTACGCGTAGGTATATTACCTCCTTACGCCCTCGACCCTTACGATCGATTACGTAACATCTTATAGACTCCTTAAATACATACGCTTTGTAGCTATTGCCCCCGTCCTATAACATTACATTGCGCCTTTTTACCACCGACTCTTAGCGTATAACTAATTCTATATCTTTGTAATACTATAGGCGCTACTAAAAGCAGCGTGTCTATAAATTACCTTACTTTATACCTTTAAGGAACCTATAATAGTAAGACAATATTCCTTACTAGCTACTATATTAAACCTAAAGAACAATCTAATACCTATACTTAACCTATAACGCCAATTAATTTTAAGAAAACTCGATTTATTAGCCTTAGCCTTAACCCTTAAGGAGACAGACACTAATAATGTCTTATCTTTTATTAACTATATAACTACGGATAAACAAATAGAAGGGCTACTATCTATTAAAATTAAAATACGAGACGCCGAGATATTTGTAAAAATGGTAGCATAAGACCCTAATAAATACTACCGTCTTCTATAGAACTACCACTTAAAGCTTATACAAGCCGAGATATATACTGCCTAAGATTATAATATTATTTAAGACCTATAAGCTTATAAGGCGCTCGCCAATAAAACATATTAAGAAACTAAAGATAACCTCCGCGTATCTAAACGCGACGTCTAATAGTTAAAGAAGGCTAAGATTATTCTAATTGCTACGGTTACTAAAAGAGAAGGTATAATTAAATACTTATAATCTTAGCTTAATAAGCATATTTATAATAACGCTAGATATCTCTTTACTATATATAACGCTACCTAAGTCTTTATACCCCTAGTAACTTTACTTACTTAACGCTTAATAGAGGGCTAGTACTAAGTAGCTTTACCTAATAGGAACCCCTACTAAAGCAGTAATAATAAAAGCTATAATAATCGGACCTAAACTACTACCGTAGGGTCTAATATATGCTACTCTAATCCCCTAGTCTTCTAGGGAAACTATAAGGAATATAGCTATTAAAAGATATAAATCCGTAAGAAATTAACTTAGAGCGCCTGCCTTTTTCCTATAGAAGATATTAAGATCGGCTATATTATTGGGCGAATAAAGGGTATACTATTTAATAGACTCTTCGCCTAATAGAAGACTAATAGCCCCTAGAAGTAGTAGTCCTACTAAGAAATCCTTAATAATCTTAACCTAATGTACCGTAACTATAACCTATTAGCTACCAACTAAGCTAAACTATATACCCTAAAGATGAGCCGTACTAAATTATTTAATAAATTTTATATTAAATTCTAGGAATACACCGGAGCCCTTACTTAAGATAATACTAAAGACTAAAAGAACCTCCTTAAAAAAGTTACTTATTGCCTTAGTTACGCAGCTGCTAGCTATAACTATAATAATATTTATAATATAGTAGCAGCTTTACAGAAGATCGAACAACGACTAAATTAGATTGCTACTGCTAATATTTACTTAAAGACTTCTCTATAGAAGCCCTTTGGGCCTACTAAACCCATATATACTAAGCCACTAATACTTACTACCTTAAGTACTACTAGAACTAATATCTATTTCTCTATATTAACCTTCCTATAAAAACTCCTAAATAGAAAGCGCGAGCTACTCCGGAAACTAGGACGCTGCTATAGATGCCGTTAAAAAGGCTATTATTATAATAACCTAAACTGCTTAATAGCTAGGTTTAGTAGCCGCCGTCTAATACTTAACCTAATACCCTAAATACTAAATATATCGCTATATGCCACTACCATATAAGATAAAAATGTAGTAATAGCGGTAGAGTTAAATATAGAAGTGGAAAACGCTAAGTTCTAGCCCTAAGTTATAGGTTAGGACGCCCTAATAATAGAGGGATTTATATATCGGCTTACTTAATAAATAACTCTATAAAGATAAATAGATAAAAATAAATGGTTTTACCTATAATAGGAACTACTGCTAAAAAATAATATAAAAGCCGTTTTATAATTAATTATAGAGCTACTAATAAATTTATAGATACCTAATATATATATACTTATAACCTACTTACGTTACCCTTTACTAAAGCCTGCGCCCTATAACTCGCTAATAGTAGTTATACCGCATAGGAGATTACCTATATGGTATAACTTTACCTAGATATAAATAGGCACCAGGAAGAACTCTAGGCCTATATTATACTACTTACTAACTACCCTATTATCCTTAGAATAAACTAGCTTAAATAATATAACCCTACTATTAACTAGAAGAAGAGAGAAGTAACTTTTAACTTTAAATACTATAGAAAGACTTGCCTAGGGTATAGCCTAGCCGCCTCTATTTACTCCCTAGGATATTAACCTAAGGAACCCCTTATTACTTTACCTATAACTAACTACCACTATATAAGTACCCTAGCCTTCTACTATATAGCACGTAAAAAAGGCTAAACTGTTATTATAGCTTCCTAATTATAACTATATAAGCTTAATAAAGAATAGGACTACGTCCTTTATAGTAATAGAATAGACATAGTTAACCTTCTAGAAGATAATACCCCTATAGAACTTTACGGACTTTTACCTTTAGACTTTAAGAAGTTTATAAAGCTTAAAAAAGGACTTACTAATAAAGAACTCCGTAAGCTCCTCCCTAAGAGGTACCATAACTTTACCGATATATACTTATAAAGAGTATAGATATACTCCCCCTATATCGACCTAATAACTATACTATTAATATTAAATAAGGAAAAATGCTACCTTATAAGAGACCCTACTTAATATTAAAAGATAAACTTCTAGTTATAAAAGAGTATATTAATAAGCACATTAATAAAGGATTTATTTATCCTAGTATATTTATAACGGAACCTTATAGCAGGTACTACGGTGGGCTCGTTATTAGGCTAGGTATGTAGGTAATACAAATTAAAGTTAACAACGTAATAATAACTGGTGGAGTGGTTACCTAATAGATTAACTTTAATTGTATTCTAAGAATTACTATAAAGAAGAGAACTATCTGGGTAGGGACTGTGGTCCTTTAAATACACAACCGTACTCCTAAGAAATCCCCTTTATACGTAAGGTACGTGTTATACGTGTTATATATACGTTCTCTTTATACACTATATATACTGCGTACAACGTTATATAACCTTAGTTACTATTCCTTATTATATAGCTCTACCGGCTCTATTTTAGACTGTGCTTATATTAACTAACTAGCTTCTTTTAACTCCTCTCTAAGTAGTTATAGCATTATACTTAAAGCGTCCGTAACACTATCTTCCTTCTCTTTATCTTCGTCCTTAAAGATTCTAAATATCTCTAAGTTATTTACTAAAGGTATAATATCCGTCTAATTAATTTAGTTAATATTATTGCTTATTATGCCTAAGGCTCCTTCTTTCTCGCAGGCGCAACGCCGTGCTCGCACTATTGCTGCAATATTATCTCTTAGTAAGATTATACTGTCTTCGTATTCTCGCTGTTTAAAAGAGGGATTAGTTTATATTGCGTTAGTAAACCTATTTTCGCGATAACCGTCCTTTTATTTAAAGTGTACTAAAGCGAATATTTGTTTGTCCTATAACATTCGCTTCGTCTCTAATGCTAAGCATATATAACCTATTACTCTTAATAGTCGTCTAGTTCCCTAATTAATTTATCTTAGGGTTTTATATTTAATCTGCTAATGCGTAGCTAGATAGTAAACTGTCTTAAGCCCTTATTAAGTTAGAACGTTCTTATAATATAGAGTAAAAGGCTCTTAAGGCCCGTATTACGGCGTCCGCTCGGTTACTTTGTCTTAAGAAGGTTTATAAGAAGGTTTATTTTAAGGAGTAGAAGCTTATAAAATAGGGTCTGTAGGAACTTAGTAATAAGAAAACAAACTTTTTTTTAGTTAAGAAGAAAACAGATCTAAGTAATTTAGCAACTGCTTTTCCTAGGTCCCCCTTAAGTAACTTATTTTTTAGCAATTTTTCTTTATTAATGCTGCCTAACCTAATCTCTTTTAATACTCTTATACCTTTTCTATAGCGTTCTTTAGATTTCCTAGTAGCTCCTAGGTAGTTTTATTGTAGCCTATCTACTTAACCTTATACTATATTTTATTGTCGATTTCCTTATAGTTAATAATCTTTAAAACTTGCTATTTGTCTTCTTCCTATCCTTTATACGTATCTGCTTTATAAACTAGTGGCTTAATATTCCTATATGCTAGCTTTAGTATTATAATATACTATATAGGGTAAATCTTTATCTTAGCTGGTAGGTTTAACTTAAATATAATCGGTAAAATCCTCTATTTAATTTTAAAAGGTCCTAGTCTAACATAGTCTAACTTCTTGCTTAGTTATTAACTTTTAAAATTTTTATATAGTAGCTATACTTTATCTCCCTCCTTAAGATCTAGTTCCTTAGATCTTTTAGTATTATAGTACTTCTTTATTCTTTTTTATACCTTTTTTGCTAATTCTATAAGGTCTATATAAAGATTTATTAGTATCTTTATCCTTTCTTTAGCTGTGCTACTTGTTTTCTTTGCTTACTATAGTAATAATAATATTCTTAGTTTATATCTATAGTTTGCCTTAAATAGTAATATGCCTATTTCTTCTTGTGGTATTACATTATATATAAACTATATAATTAGTAACAGTAATACCTAATTATTCTACGTATAATTAATATAATGTTTTTATTAGTATAACTTTTACAACGTGCAGAATATATATATCACAATAATATGTACTATACGGTATTATAAATAGATTATTCTCTAAGATCTACGCGTCGCGAGAGGTAAGGCTTGTCACGTGTTCTCCTATAACCTCTGTCAACCAATTACGATTTTTCATACCCGGTATAGAAAATCACCATTAGCTTACTTACCACTAGCGCCTTAGCCGCCCTTACAATATGTCTAACACTTCTAGCTACACTAGGAATACTTTAGAAAACGTAAAAATCTAGTATCCTATAACTGTGCAATTTAAAAATCCATATACGCATTTCTCCTTCCTTCCTTCCTTACTATTACAGCATAGGTTATAATAGTACTAAGTAGTGTTATAGGTACAGGTAGATTGCCATAGGTTGCCGTAGATTACCATAGATTACAGTTACGTAATACAGAGATTATATATACCCTCTTTACCGTATTTACGCGTTAATTAACTAGGTCGCTAACATAGTGCGTTTTACCCATTCCACTATCTTTAACTTAATTTAGTTTGTGTTAATAAGTCGCTTAAGGGCTAATAATGGTTTGCTTTTAGTTATAGCGTCTATAGGGTTACTATCTCCGTTAATCTATTTAACTTCCGCTATTTCGCGTCTTTTATATAACTAGCGTAGGCATATGACATTAATTATAAGTCTCTTTTCTTATATAGTTCCTAGTTTAACAAGGCATTTATAAATTAACTTAAAATTAGTATAAAGAATAAGCGGGAGGCTAATATTAAGTTATAATTTAACTATGGCTCTAATTGCAGCGCCAATATTAAAACTATAGGCTATAGTATATAATTCGGAGGCTAGTACGCTTCTAGTAATTCTCTTACACTTAACTAAGGACCAGTAAACAATATTCGCCTTATTTAATAAGTCTGCTAGTACTAGGATATACCTAATCTATAATAAGAGGTCTTTATTATTTGCGAATAAGGAATTAGTAAATATAAGTAGCTAAAGTGTCTTTATATTAAGCTTAACAAAGCTTAAGCCTCTTATTAAGTAGTTTTGCGTCTTTTTTGTTAGGGTTAATTACCTAGGCAGCGTAGGATAAATTAAAAAAAGCTTTAGGCTGGCATACAGACGCAATATAAGCTCCTCTTGCTCATTAGGCGATATATTAGTCCTTAGGTATAAGTACTATGCGAATAGTACCTCTAAAACTGGTTATTATAGTAGCTTCCTTAATATTAATAAGGGTTAAGTTCTAGCATTGGCGCTTCTATATAAGCATAATTATATAATCCTATTATTAAACAATGCCTCTGTTAAACTTAATTAGGTATTTCGGTGTAAGTTACTCACGTTCTTTAATTAGAAACTTAGCTTTTTTAATCTTCTCCTATTCCAAAGCTACAAAAACTAAGTTAGCTAGTAGAAGGGTATTATTAGTCTATAAACTAACTATTCCGAAACTTATAGGGTTATTAAGGTAAAGTAGGCAGGGGTTATAAGTAAATTAGCTCATATTTAGTTCTTTAATGTAGTAGTTATAATAAGTCTTAAACCAATAATTACCTACCTTAGGAATACCGTATAAAGGTCTAACGACCTTTAGAATTATGCCTTATAAGACTCTAAGTACTATACTAAGTTTAAGAGGGGCTTTAATATAAAAGTCTCGGTTTAGTTTCGTAGTTAATTATACATAGGCCTATAAAATATCTCGTAAGTAGAGATATATACCATCGTTCTAAGTTATAGCTATAATATAAAGAATAAGGCGTTAGCTAACTCGTTAAATTATAGGTAATTAGGTTAGTATAAGGTCTTTCTCTAGGTCGTTATAGGCCTGTATAACTAGTTTTAACTTCTTAAAGACTTTATTAATGCTAGGGTTTTTAATCTCGTTAATAAATCTAAAGTTAAATACTCTATTGCCTTATAGTATATCCTTAGGGTTAATTAGTTCAAAAACTCCTTTTTTAAGTAATCCCTTAATCTCCTTTTAGCGTAATACTATAAACTAATTAAGATTTATAAGTTAATTATTATCCTTATCCTATAGATAAATTGAGATATTCGCGGTATTTGCTTTAATAGGGTACTTATATAGTCTACCTCTTCCGCGTTTAATAGGTTAAGGTCTAGGCTTAGTTTAAGGTTAAGGTCTAGGCTTAGTTTAAGGTTAAGGTTTAGGCTTAGTTTAAGGTTAAGATTTAGGCTTAGTTTAAGGTAAAGGTTTAGGCTTAGTTTAAGGTAAAGGTAGTTTAATATCGTCATCTTCTAGTTATATATCTTCTATAATTTCGGGGTCTACTATATATAGTTTCACAACTATACTATAGAAGTTAGTAGGTCTATAGGGAAGTTATATAGTATATGTCTTATTTTTAATACTAAGTAGGTTATATAGACTAGACCAGTAGCCGGGTTAGCCTATAGGTCCTTCTCTCTATACCAATATAGGTAAGTTAAGTAGTAGGTTATAAATCGCGGTTGTTTTAGGTCCGTTATATATATTAAAGGCATCTACTACTTAACGCTTAGCTCTAAGCTTCTTAACTTCTTCTATAGCCTTTTTAAGAGCTACTACTCGTTTTATAACCGTAGGATTAAGTACGTCGGATTCCATTATATATAGGTAAGCTCTAAATACTAATAAGGTAGGTATAAGACTATTAGGGCCTGCGGAGTCGTTAATTGCTTTAAAAGCCATTTATAAAGCTATATCTTTATTAATATCTAGTAGTTTTATAATAATAATATAGTATATATATAACGGAGGGGGCTATAGTAACATTCTACCATTCTAACTAAATTATAGGCTTTAATAGGTACGCCTTTTATAACTATTCCGAGTATTATAGCGTATTATTTAAATTCTTTACTTATAAAGTTCTTACCTGCATTATATATAATAATATTAGGGGGTCCTAGGTATATGTTAATCTAGCATATTTATAGTACATCCCATATATACTTGGCGCTAATATTTTATAGCTATCTACCGGCTTAAAATTATATTCCTTCATCAATAATATATAGTAGAGGTATGCCATTAATATACATAATATTAACTATAATTAAGTAGTTAAAATTAATATTATTATATAAAGTAAATCTAAATCTACCAGGCGACTTTCTATATTTTTAATAATAGTAGTAATAATGTGTAAGATGGTCTAAAGTCTTACTATTAATATCGTGCCCTAAGTGTTTAAGTATTCGTATAAGACGCTTAACTAAAGGGTAGCTAAAGCAACGATATAGTTATCTTAATTTAATATTAGTTAAATAGTAAGGGTTTTAATTAAATAATATAGTTAAGTAGTTATATAGGGATATATTTTAAAGGAGGAATAAATAGCTAAAGTAATATATAACTAGTACTTTGCTCTAAAAGGTAATCAGTATATTTTTTAGGTTATTAAAGTATACTTATAGTTAATCTATATCTATTAGGCAGAGTAAAAATAGAGTATCAACTTTAATAATATAAAACTCAATTATGCTAATTAGGGTAGTTACTTTAGTTAATCTAATTAATAAGGTTAATCCGATGCCGAATTATATATTAACTATACCTTATATAGTGGTATTAAGTTATATACCGGTATCAAGTCTTTAAAATACTAGGAATTGGCCATATCCTACTATAAATTATTTAGATACTTCTATATTAATTATTATACCTATAAAGTAGTCTGCAGTATAGCGGGATATAGATATAGTTATATTGTAGGTAAAGGGGTCCTAGTTAGTTATAAGAGGTATTATATTATCTATAGTTATAACTAAATAGCTAAAGGCTTTATTAGCTAGGGTAGCAGCTATAGAAATTACTTTATACTGTTCTACTTAGCTAAAAGAGGTATAAAAGTAGTTAATGTCTAGTTAAGAGTTCTTATCGGTTGCCTTATAATTTATATTAATAGTTAGTGCTTAGAAAGCTTCCTTAAGCTCTTCTTTTAAGTTAATATTGTTATCCTTATAGTCTATAATATATTAATTAAGTCGTTTATTAAATCGGTTATTAAATTTACTAAACTTATCTCTATTAGCGGTTCTAAACTTAGCTTTAAACTCTTCTTATTCTTCTTAGATATAGTTCTATAATTAGTAGCCTTCCTTATTATATATAAAGCAACGTAGTTTATAATATAGAGAGAAATAAGGGCGGGTATGGTCGCGGTTATAGTTTCGGTCATAAGTTTAGTTTTAATATTAGTTATAGTTTTAATACTAATTATAGTTATTCTCCCTTCTAAAATACTAACAATCTATATAGTAAGCTTAAGTTTAAGCTTACTCTAGGTTCTATTTTTCATAAGCCGTAATTAAGGACTATAGTTTATTAATAAGGGGGCCTAGTTCTTAAGATAGGTCTAATACAGCGAATTAGTATACGTGAATTCCCTAGTAAGATATAATAAGTTTATTAGTTAGAAATGGTGTTATTTATAGTTCTAGGGTAAGGCCATACTATAGTTAGGAGAGTATATCAATTAATATTTAGAGGCAATCGCTAGTTAATTTATCTGTGTTTTTATCTATTATCGTTCTTAATAAAATTATATTTCATTTACTAAGGTTCTTACGTTCTAAGCTAGGGCCTTTAAAGAAATTACAAAGGTGCCTATAAGCGTCTTTAAATAAGAGATTACTAAGTCCGCTATTAAAGTACTAGTTTAAGGCTAGACCTATTAATATAATTAGTAAAGCTTTATTATAAGCCTCTTATAGAATATTAAATCGGCTATAAATGCTATAGAAGATAGTAAGTTTATAATTAAAGCTGCCATTTATGCCATTATATTTAAGTTCCTCTATATATATCTTTGCTGCGTTAGAAATCTCTTTACCCTATTCTAGTATAGTTAGCATCTATAGGAGGGAAGCGGTTTAGGGTCGTGGGGTTACATACGGTAAAGGTCCTACTAGTGTTCCTCTAAATAGTGGTAGGGTTATAGTCTAAATACTTAATAGTTATTATAGTTAAAATAGGGTTATACAAACTGTTAGGTCTTATAATACTTTATAGTTAAGACCGCGCTTAAGTATATTATTTATTTTATTTAACTAAAACCCATTTCTATTTAGCTTATTATACACCTTATCTAAGTTCTCTTAAGTCTAGGAATATTAACGTTCTTCCTAGGTTAATTTAAATAAGAGTTGCGTATATATTATGCGTTTCTCCTTTATACGTATATATACTCCTTTATATTATAGGAAGGTATATATACTTTAAAGGTACTATATATTTACTTTTAAAAATATATTAATACTAAATATTTTAAAATTGTCTTAAAAGGAGGACTAAAGTCCATTATCTATTAACTTATACTTATTATATTCCTATAACTTAAACAGTATAAAGTTTATAAGGTCTTTACTAGTTACCGTTTATATATTAATCCTATTTCTCTATTATTCTATTTCTACCTTCTAATCTATAGGTATAGCTATCTTGAAAGAAATAAGGAAGATGCGTAAAATAGTTTAGGGGGTAGTTTAAGTGGTTGTTTAAGGGACAGTTTAAGTAGTAGTTAGGGTAGTTACGTTCTTAGTATAGTCGCGTTCTTAACGTAGTTACGTTAACTACTAATATAGTGGTCTGTCTCTAGTTAAGGTAAAGCGTTAAACGTCTTCTAAATCTAGGGTAGATTTAAGGTATTTCTAGGTAAGGTAGAGCGTTAGACGTCTTCCAAATCCAGAGTACTTTAATTCTCTTTAACTAAAATAAGGCCTTTATAAGGTAGAGCGTAAACGTTTTCTAAGTAAGTATATATCTCCTAATCTATACGCGCTTACTAATTAGTATTGGTATAACTTTTACAACGTGCAGAATATATATATTACAATGATATGTACTATACGGTGTTGTAGATAGATTATTCTCAAAGATCTACGCGTCGCAAGAGGTAAGGCTTGTCGCGTATTCTCCTATAACCTCTGTTAACCAATTACGATTTTCTATACCCAGCATAGAAAATCGCCATTAGCTCGCTTACCACTAGCGCCTTAGCCGCCCTTATGATGTATTTAACACTTCTAGCTACAGTTTTAAATACTATTTTAGCGTCTAATTTAGTCTTTCTATTTAACCGTCCGTCTGCGGATAATATATAGTGGAAGTTGCTACTCTAACTCCTTATTCCGCTAAGAATACCTCCTAAAATGCTGCTATAAATCTTAGATCCCTATCCGATATGATTTTGCCTAGTACTTTATGTTTTGTAAATACTTCTTTAATATAGATTCTAGCGACATCTTCTGCTAATATTTCTTCTATGCATACTATAAAGTATCCCTACTTTATAAGCTTATCTACTATTACTAAGATTATATTATAATCTTATCCGGTCATAGGGTCTCTTAACTTTAATAATTTAATAATAAAGTCCTATAATATGACCTCCTATAGTCTCTCTAGTATTTTAATAGGTTGTAGCCCTCTATATAGCTTATGCCTTATTAGTTTATTTCTCTAGCAATCTAGATATTCTTTTATAACTTTTTATACTAAGCCCTAGATTCCATTAACGATATACTCCTCCTAGAGTTTTAACACTAAGCCCCTAGCTCTATTGTGTCCTTAAGTTATTCCGTTATAGAAATCTTCTATAAATTGTTCTGCTATACTTCTCGGAATATACTTTACCTCTCTATATTTATATAATATTTCTTCTTTTAGATGTTCTAGCTGTTCCTCTAGTTATACTTTAAAGATTTTTTATATCTAAAAGCTTTCTAGTAACTTATAAACTTTATCTAGTTTATTATCCTCTTAAGTTGCTATAATTTTCGGATAATTATATCTAATTAATCTGTCTATATCTTTTTGCAATAAAGCCCCTAATGGCTTTTTATTATTTTATAATTTAGCCTTTTTACTTAAAGCGTCTGCTTGTGTATTGTCTGTACCTTTAATATACTAAATCTTGAAATAGTATTCTATAAGCATCTTTGTCTATCTAACCTATCTTTAGTTAAGTTTCTTTATTATTAGGAATCCTATTAGGTTTTTATAATCTATCTTAACTACAAATAGTTTTTCTATGCTTTGTAAGAATGCTCTTCATTTCTTTAATACTATAACTATACCTAACAACTCTTTATTATAGATGTCGTAGTTTAACTCTAGTAGTGTTATCTTCTAACTATAGTATGCTACTAGGTACTATCTATCTTAATATTTCTATATAAAGTACGCCCCTAGTATAAAGTCTAATATATTTGTTTTTATAACTGTCTCTAGTCCTAGTTAATAGATTTTAAAAACTAGCTCCTAGGTAAACAACATTTTAACTTCTTTAAATAATTTTTACTATTCCTCTTGTTACGGAACCCCACCGCAGGGGCCTCTATAGGAGAGCCCCGTGCTCTCGCGTACACCTCGCGTACAGCTTATGTCAGCTACGCGTAGGTATATCACCTCCTTACGCCCTCGACCCTTATAATCGATCGCGTAATGTCTTGTAGACTCCTTAAATACATACGCTTTGTAGCCACTGCCCCCGTCCTATAACATTACGTTACGCCTTTTTTACCACCGACGCTTAGACTACGACTAATTCTACGTCTCTATAATACTGTAGGCGCTGCTAGAAGCAGCGTGTCTACGAATTACCTTATTTTATACTTTTAAGGAACCCACGATAGTAAGACAATATCCCTTACTAGCTATTATGTTAAACCTAAAGAACAATCCAATACCTATACCTAACCTACGACGCCAATTAATCCTAGGAGAATTTAATTTATTAGCCCTAGCCTTAACCCCTAAGGAGACGGACACCAATAATATCTTATCTTTTATTAACTATATAACTACGAACAAGTAAATAAAAGGGCTACTACCTATTAAAATCAAAATATAAGACGCCGAGACGTTTATAAAAATGGTAGCACGAGACCCTAATAAATACTACCGCCTTCTATAGAACTATTACCTAAAGCTTATACGAGCCGAGATGCGTACTACTTAAGATCGCGATATTATCTAAGACCTATAAGCTTATAAGGCGCTCGCTAATAATATATATTAAGAAACCAAAGACGACCTCCACGTATCTGAATGTGACGTCTAATAGTTAAAGAAGGCTAAGATTGTACTAATTGCTACAGTTACTAAAAGAGAAGGCATAATTAAATACCTATAATCTTAGCTTAATAAGCATATTCGTAACAACGCTAGATACCTCTTTACTATATATAACGCCACCTAAGTCTCTACGCCCCTAGCAACTTTACCTACTTAACGCTTAATAGAGGGCTAGTGTTAAGCAGCTTTACCTAATAGGAACCCCTACTAAAGTAATAATAATAAAAGCTATAATAATTAGACCTAAACTATTACTATAGGGTCTAATATACACTACCCTAATCCCCTAGTCTTTTAGGGAGACCGTAAGGAATATAGCCACTAGAAGATATAAATCCGCGAGAAACTAACTTAGAGCGCCTACCTTTTTCCTACGGAAGACACTAAGATTGGCTATATTATTAGGCAAGTAAAGAGTATACTATTTAATAGACTCTTTGCCTAATAGGAGACTAGTAGCCCCTAGAAGTGGTAGTCCTACTAAGAAGTCCTTAACGATCTTAACCTAATATACCGCGACTATAACCTACTGGCTACTAACTAAGCTAAACTACGTGCCCTAAAGATAAGCCCTACTAAATTATTTAATAAATTCTATATTAAATTTTAGGAATATACTAGAGCCCTTACCTAAGATAATACTAAAGACTAAGAGGACCTTCTTAAAAAAGTTACTTATCGCCTTAGTTACGCAGCCGCCAGCCACAATTACAATAATGTTTATAATATGGTAGCAGCTCTATAAAAGATTAAATAACAACTAAATTAGATTACTACTACTAACCTTTACCTAAAGACCTCTCTATAGAAGCCCCCTAGGCCTACTAAACCTATATATACTAAGCTACCAACGCTACTACCTTAAGTACTACCGGAACTAATATCGATTTCTCTATACTAACCTTCCTATAGAAACTCCTAGATGGAAAGCGCAAGCTACTTTAAAAACTAGGACGCTGCTATAGATGCCGTTAAAAAGGCTATTATTGCGATAACCTAAACTGCCTAATAGCTAGGTTTAGTAGCCGCCGCCTAATACCTAACCTAATACCCTAAACACTAAATATATTACTACGCGCTACTACCATATAAGACAAAGACGTAGTAATAGTAGTAGAGTCGGATATGGAAACGGAAAACGCTAAGTCCTAGCCTTAAGTTATAGGTTAGGACGCCCTAATAATAAAGGGATCTATATATCGGCTTACTTAATAGATAACTCTATAAAGATAAATAGACGGAAATATATAGTTTTACCTATAATAGGAACTACTGCTAAAAAATAATATAAAAGCCGTTCTATAATTAATTGCGGAGCTACTAATAAATTTATAGATACTTAATTTATACGCACTTATAACCTACCTACCTTACCCCTTACTAAAGCCCGCGCCCTATAACTCGCTAACGGTAATTATACCGCATAAAAGATTACCTATATAGTATAACTCTACTTAGATATAAATAGGCACTAGGAAGAACTCTAGGCCTATATTATACCACTTACTAACTACCCTATTATCCTTAAAATAAACTAGCTTAAATAATATAACCCTGCCATTAATTAAAAGAAGAGAGAAGTAACCTTTAACTCTAAATACTGCAGAGATACTTACCTAGGGTATGGCCTAGCCGCCTCTATTTACTCCCTAGGATATTAACCTAAGGAACCCCTTATTACCCTACCTATAACTAACTATCACTATATAAGTGCCCCAGCCTTTTACCGTATAGCATATAAGAAAGGCTAGACCGTTACTATAGCTTCCTAATTATAACTATATAAGCTTAATAAAGAATAGGACCACGTCCTTTATAGTAATAGGATAGATATAGTTAACCTTTTAGAAGATAACGCCCCTACGGAACTCTACGGACTTTTACCTTTAGACTTTAAGAAGTTTATAAAGCTTAAAAAAGGACTTACTAACGAAGAACTCCGCAAGCTCCTCCCTAAGAGGTATTATAACTTTACTAACATATGCTTATAAAAGAGCGTAGATATACTCCCCCCATATTAACCTAATAACTATACCATTAACATTAAATAAGGAAAAATGCTACCTTATAAGAGACCCTACCTAATATTAAAAGACGAGCTTCTAGTTGTAAAAAAGTATATTAACGAGCACCTTAATAAAGGATTTATTTGTCCTAGCATATTACTAGCAGCCGCCCCTATCCTTCTTACTAAGAAGCTAGGAGAAGGTATCCAATTCTATATTAACTATAGAGGACTTAACGCTATTATAATTAAAAACCGATACCTAGTATCGCTTATACGTGAGACCCTTAAGCGGCTTAGTTAAGCTAAAATCTATACTAAGCTTAATATTATCGCCGCCTTTAACTATCTTTAAATACGGGAAGGTAATAAATGGAAAACTGCATTCGCATCGCGCTTCGGCCAATTTAAATATACTGTTATGCCCTTTAGCGTATATAACGGCCTAGGCACCTTCTAAAGCTATATTAATAACGCCTTATAGAACTACCTTAATAACTTCTGCTCTACGTACCTAGACGATATACTTATTTATAGTAATAACCCCTTTAAGCATACCAAATACATTTAAAAGGTCCTATAGCGCCTTAGGGACGTAGGACTTTATATTAATTCAAAGAAATATGAATTCTTAGTTATAGAAGTAAAATACCTTAGACTAATTATTACCACTAAGGGTGTCTATATAGACCCCAAGAAGGTACGCATAATTACTAAATAGCAAGCCCCTAACTGTATTAAGGACGTATAAGCCTTCCTTAGTTTCGCTAACTTTATTAGAAATTTATATACAACTTCTTAGGCGTAATAGCACTACTTATAGTAATAATGCGAACGAAGGGCCTTTCTGTAAAAGGAAGAAAAACGCACTTATACTTTACCTAAACGCCTAAATACGAGAAGGCGTTTTAAGACCTTAAAAATGCCTTTACTAAAGCACCTATCCTAGCTCACTTTATACTAGGATGATAACTCTACCTTAAAACCGACTCCTTAGACTACGTTAACGCAGGCATCCTCTCCTAGATGGGTAATAACGGTCTCCTTTACCTAGTTATATTCTACTTATCTAAGCTTATACTATAAGAGTATAACTACAAGATCTATAATAAAGAACTCCTTATAATTATATAAGCGTTTAAAGAATTCTAACCAGAACTCTCCTTAGTAAAGCCTAACTAGCTAACTAAAGTCCTTACGGACCATTGTAACCTTAAGTACTTTATAACTATAAAGTAGCTAAACTAACGCTAAGCACGTTAGAACGAGTTCCTCTCTAGTTTTAACTTTAAAATCGTATATAAACTAGGAGTATAAGGTACTAAACCTAATAGCCTAATACGCCGCTCGTAAGACCTTCCTTAGTCTAATAATAACCCCTATAATTAGTTCCAACAACAAACAATCCTAAAAGCACGAAATTTGGCCCTAAGTATACTACCTATAATAGAGCCAACTATACCCTAGCTTTATACTACAGAACTAGAGTTACTTCCCAAAATTAATAAGCTTATTACTACGGCATATGACGTCTCTGTCGACCCATTACTATATTAACTTATTGCTATAAAGACCGCCGGCGCCTATATACTGCCTACTAACCTCTAAAGCTTAGGCTAGATTAATATGGCAGCCTTAGAAGTAAAAGAGAATAGGCTCTATTATAGACGCCGCCTATTTATCCCTAACTTAGAAAATCTATAACGGCAACTAATCTAAATGGCCTATAACCTTTGATTAAGCGGCCACCTAGGCAAAGGAGGAACCTATAAGCTTCTTAGCCAATACTACTTCTGGCCAAAAATAATAGACTTAGTTAAACGCTTTATAGGCGCCTGCTACGGTTATAAGCGCGTTAAGGCCTTTAATATAAAGTACTAAGGACTACTGCACCCTCTACTAGTACCTATACGACGATAGGCAGATATCGCTATAGATTTCGTTATTAACCTACTACCCTATAAACGATACGGCCGTACCTATAAGAATATCCTTATAATAATATGCCGACTTATAAAAGAGCGCTACTACGTCCTAACCGAAGGCGTAGCCGTTAGCGACGTTACTGACGCCTTCCTTCGCGAAGTCTACTGACTATATGGGTTACCTAACTCGATTACATCCGACCAGGGTATATAATTTAACTCCAATATATAAAGACGAATCTACTAACGCCTTAATATCTCCGTTAAGATATCTATATCCTTTTACTATAAAACTACTGGGTAACTAGAAAACGCTAATGCCAGTATAAAAGCGTACCTACGACAGGTAGTTGCCTATAGTTAAGATAACTAGGTAGATTACCTTCTACTAGGTAAATTTATAGCGAATAACTACGTCTTAACTACTATAGGATTTACTCCGTTCTTTATAAACAAGGGTTATTACCCCTAATCCGGCATAGAGCCACTAAAACCTATTAATAAGAAACTGCCATATGGAAAACGCCTTAAGATACTACTTACTAACTAGTATACAGACCGTATAAAAAATCTACTCGACTACTATAAGGGAGAAATGGCCTGGGCTTAAGTAAAGTAGGCCTACTTTACCAACCGTTATAGAACGCCACTACTAGAGATACGTGTTAGCGACTAGATATAGCTAGATATACGTAATATCTCTACGCAGAGACCTATAAAGTCACTCGATTATAAGAACCTTGGCCCCTATTTAATTAAACGAGTTATTAATAGGGGAGTCGTATATAAGCTAGAACTTCTACCTATTCTAACTACCTGTAGAATATAACCTATATTTTACCTATAGCTACTACACCTCTATTAGCCTAACCCCCTATTAGGGCAAATATAGCCTAAACCCCTATTAGTATTAATCTAAGATAAGAATAAAGATAAGAACTATAAGAAGTGGACCGTTAAACGAATTATTAACTCGGAATACTTTAGCAAAGGCAGAGGACAACGGCTCTACTATAGAGCTATATATATAGGATTTAATATAGATTAGCTAGAATAGCAATTATAAAAAGATTTTAAAAATGCAAAGGATTTAATTAGCGACTTTTACTATACAAACCTATAGAAACTGGGCCTAAGCAGAAATTTTATACCTAATCCTCTATAGGAGCTCTTATAGAGTTAAACTGTTATATATTGCTATATAAGGGCAAATTGCTATTAAATTGCGGTAAAGTGCGATTACGTAACCGGAATATTATTAAGATGTTTAGGAACTTTAACCGGCGGTTAAAGTTATTTAATTAGTTAGATTCTTAGATGCCAAGCCTTATTATATAACGTTATTTTAAGCCTTTAGTAATACCCCCCTTTTCTTCTTTTCTATACCTTAAGTGTCCCTTTTATATATATATAGTAACTATAGCGTTACTAAAGCTCCGCCTCTATAGGAGGGAGGGTAGTATTACGGAACCCTACCGCAAGGGCCCCTATAGGAGAGCCCCGTGCTCTTATATACACCTTGCGTATAGCTTATATCAGCTACGCGTAGGTATATTACCTCCTTGCGCCCTTAACCCTTACAATTAATTGCGTAACGTCTTATAGACTCCTTAAATATATACGCTTTATAGCCACTACCCCCGTCCCGTAATATATACTTAGTCTAACTTAGGCCAATACTTAGTTTATTTTTTTCCTCTATATACTATCCCTTCTAACGGTAGCGTCCTACGAGAATTGGACCGTGCGCGAACACCAGAATTAGAAGTACGCGTATAGTCACAGAGCCTTAATCCTATCAATTCTATTGGCTAGCTCTTATCGATAACCGTAGGACGAATTGTACCCTTGGAAGGGATAGATAAGTATTCTTTAGGCAGTCCCACCACTATTATCTATCTAGGTATTTTTCTATAAGAAATCTTCCTAGTTAAAGCATTAGGTCTCCTTAACTCTATACTTCTACTAGGGGCTATCTATATATATACTTAGCATCCCTAAACCGTTTTTCTTCCAGTGTCTAATATATCCTTACTAGGTATTTATAGTTCTTCTCTTTTAGTGCTTTATATATTCCGTATATATTATCTATATAAGCTATCTATAATAGTATATAATGCGCTAAGTGACTTAGGTTAACTCTTAGCTTATCTTTACTTCTAAGTTTAAACCTCTATCTAGCTAACCTAACTATTATTCTTTCCTCTACGAGTATTAAGATCTATTATTTGCTTCTCTAGTCCCTGGATCCCTCTTCTAGGTTTTTTAATATTATAATTAATGCTTCTTTAATATAACTTATGCGTTTCTCTATAATAAGTTAGTCTTAAACAACTTTTTTATTCAGCTATATATAGAAATCTTCTTATTTATTATTATGTTGTTACTTATACTACTTTTTATACAACTAGTTTAGTATATATAGTCTATCTGTAAGAAAGTACCTTGTTATTACTACATTGTAATAACCTTTAATATATCTTTCTTTAAATCTAGTTAGGATTCCTAGATCCTCTTCTTACTCTAGTTTATTTAACTATTTTGCTTTTAGCGTACCTACTTTAGGCCTATTAGTAATTCTTTATATAGGTACTCTGTCCTATATATAACCTAGCATACTAAATCTTTAGTCTAGTTTTTGCTCTTACTATACAATAATTCTTATCCTAAACTTATCTATAGTTTCTTACTTTTTATATCTTGCAGCTAGATCCTTAAAGTTATCTTACTTCTTAATCTTAGTATTAAATTTTTAATCTTTAGGTTAAACACTACGTTTACCTAGGATTAACGTTCTTATTTATTCCCCAAACTTATAGTTTTTAAACTTGCGTCCTATACTTATTTATTTATTACTAAACTAAGTTACTGCTCTTTTCTCTTAGTTTTTGTCCGTTATAGGTTCCTAAGTTGTCCTTATTATATTTTATAAGTCTAGAGCCTTCCTTATCTCTTCTTAAGAATCTTAAACCTATAGCCTTTTATCTTTATTAAGTGGTAAGCTGGCACTAGCAGTTATCTACTTACCTAATTTTTTACTAACGTTGCTCCTTCTGTCTTGCGAAGTAATGGATGCCGTATCTAATAGTATTATAATACCCGTTACTAATCCCTACTCTATAATGGTTTTAGTTTCTACTTCTATTTTAACTTCTTTAAGGTTTACATACTCCTAGTAAGCTGCCTTTACTGCCTTATTATTGGTAAATGCTTTATCTACATTAAATTTATTGTCTTTAATATCTAATCTATAAGCTGGTTCGTTGGTTCCTCTAAACTTAGATAATAATGGCTCCTATAGCCAATAGCTTATATTATACTTGGCGTCCTTATAAATTTAGTATATATTATTATAACAAAACGCAAAACTGTTAATTAAACATTCTTTTGTTCCTTATAGCGCACTATCGTCCCTCTATATATATATGTCGTCTACTAGTCTAGTTCCCTTTACTACGTAGTTAATTTAACTACCTTTATAGTCTTTAGTAAAATAACCCTATTTTCCGTAATTTATATAAGCTCTATCTCTAAACCACTAGCTTTACTATAGAGTCCGCCTAAATATCTTCTATTGCTAAGATCCCTGGTTTAGCCTCTACTCCTTAGTCCTGTAATTACTAGATCCTTAACCTTTAGGTTTCTATAGTTTCTTATTTTATCTTTTAGATTCTTTGGTACTACTTAAGTCTATTAGCTCTACACTATACTATAGTTTTTAACTCTATATCTGCTGTTGCGTACTCTGCGCCTTATATAACTATAGAACTCTATTCTAACCTTTCTTAGTCTACTCCCTTTAGTATATCCTATTATTAATATTAATTGCTTAATTAATTAATTCCCTTAAGGTATCCGCATCTTCTATTAGAATAATTACGTCCTAGACTTTAGCCTTAAGTCCCTATTTATACTATACTATAAGAGCCCTATTATTCTACTTAACCTACGTAGCAAGTGTTTAAAATTATGTTATATACGGCATTACTAGATATTTAAAAAGTCCCTATTATATACGGAAAGCTATATACTTCTTATCTCCTTTATAAATACGGATTTAATTAAAGGCAGTAATTACATTAAGCTTTATAAAGTATTATATTTTTACTAAGCAGTTAAGCGTTTCTTGAAGTAGAGGAATTGAATATTAGTTTTAAATTATAATCGCATTTAGGACTTAATAATTAATATAGAACCTTAAGCCTCCTTTAGGTTTCTTAACGAATAGTATAGGTAAGGTAAATAGTAATTAACTAGGGCGAATAAATCCTTTCTCTAGGTGCTCTTTAAGGTATTATTATATTTTAAGCAGCTCTTCTTACGATATACCATATAACGGGCCAAACTTTAGCATTATACTAGGTTTAAGTTCTATTTTAAAATCGTGCTTATTTTAATATGGGGGTAGTTAGTTTATAAATTGTTTCTTAAACGTATTAATTAGATTATAGGTATAAGAGGTTAGGGGTTAATATATTGCTTTGGTTCTAACGCCTTTTTAATATCTTCTGGTGTTATAGTAAAGATCTTATAGTCCTGTTTTCTTACTAATAAATAAAAGGGTGCGGCTTATACTATATAAAATTTAAGGGGTTTTAATATATTATCTTTATATTCTTTATTGCAATTAATAGCTATAACTTTATTATATTAGTTTAAGGTTCGTAGTAAGGGCAATTTATATTATATTAAATTTAAATAGTTATATATATATTTATAGGGCAAGTAGTATTTTAAGTAATAACTTTAGCAGTAGGTTATACAAAATTTTAGTGTTTCTTTAACCCAGCTAATTAAAGGGTTATGTTGTTTTAGCTATCTATATCTAAGTATTACCCTATAATACCTTAAGGGTATTATAAATAGGGAAACGTATTTAAGGTATTTGCTTATTTACATCTTTATAAGAGTATAGTACGTTAATTCGCCGTATATTAAAGGCTTGCTATTAAAGCCCCATAGGCCCTAAGGCTTATTAAGTTTCTTTAAATTTAAGTATTAAGTTTTTGCGTAGTTCGTATTAATAAAGCCTATGCTAGTAGCTCTACTATTTATAAGGATTTATACTTCCTTCTATTTTCTAAGTATTTAAATTTTGCTAAGTATATTAAGGGAGTTATATTATATATTAGCGCTAGAAAAGCCTAGATACTTATACTCTTCTACTTCTTATCCTAAGGCGCGACTTAGCCCTAGGACGATTTATTTTCCAAATTAACTAAAGGTAAGATACTTTATAGCGACCGAGTATAATTTATAGAACGAGTGCGACTTAAGGACTAAGAGGAGCTACAGTAACCCTTTTTAAAAGGGTAAGTTTGGCAATCCCTTTAAATATATCCCTTTTTTTTAATATCTAAAACATTCTCCATTTACGGCTTATATTCTTTATTTGTTAATTCTTAAGGGTATATAGGATCGAGTAGCGTTAAGGTCCATATGGTTATACATAGGGCTTTTAAGTCTTAGAGACAGATCGCGCTTTAGAGTATATACTAGTTTTATAGAGTTTTAAATATAAGGTGTAGTTGGCTTTAGAGAACGAGTCTATTTATTATATTAAAGGTCCTTATTAATTTATTAACACATTATAGCAAATTTAGGTAAGTCCTTTAGCAGTTCTCTACCTACTAACTATGCTCTAATTTTATCCGAAATAGCTTAACGGAAAGCAGTAACTCTAGCGGCTTTATTCTAATTTAGTTTACTAATAAGGCCTAAAAATTCCAAAAAGAAGCTAGTAAAGTCTTGGTTCCATTATTATAGATTTTTAAGTTTAGTAATAGCTATATATTCGCGGCTGACGTTATTATATATTTATTCTAATAGAGAGATAAAGGTTTTAAAATTAATAAAGGTGCTATTATAGAAGAATAGGTCTATAGTTTATATAGCGTCTTTACTTAAATAAGATATTCTATAGTGTCGGTATTACCCGGGGGGTACTGCAATTGCAATATAAGGTAACTAGTTCTTGGTTTATTCGTATCTTTTTTTGTCTACTTAAGGAGAGAGAAAGGGGTAGTAAAGGTCGGGCTATCTATCGGGCCGTAGGTAGTCAGGTGACCTACGCTACGCCATACGGCCCCTACCGCATACGCTCTACGTCAGATATTTATAACCTCTATTTATACAGACATATAGCTAATCATGCTAGCTTCTATAGGGTATTAGTTATAGTTTATTAAAAGTTTAAAACGGAGCTTAGTTATAAAGGGATATAGGTTATTTTAATTTCCATTAAATATTAGGGGGTTAAGGAGCTTTTTAGATTTTATAGTAGGTACTAGGTTCGTTATAAATATAGGTTAAGCTGCCGTTACTAGTTTAGGGTTTATATTTAATAAGTCGGGTTTATATATAGTTATTTTAATTTTATTTATAGGTGTTACTATTAGGGTCTTTAATATAAGTGCTTTAAGGTTATAGAGTTCTTTATAGATTGCTCCCATTAATTACTAGTACTAAGCTTCTAATATTGCTCGCTATTAGGCTAAAGCATCCGTAAAGGACTATTATATTATAGTTAACTATTCCCTAACTAGGGCTATAATACTTATAGTTAACGCGGAGGGTTTGAGTTTATTTACTATTTTAATAATAGTTATTTTAATGTAATATAATATAAGGACGCGAAGAGACTTTAGGGAAGATTTAAAGGAATAATATAAATTCTATCTAAATCTAAGGGTATATAGCTCTCACTAAGAACAAGACGCTGCGTAAAGAAAAGAAAGGAATAGCAAGAGAATCATATAATTAAATAGTTAGGGGCTTGGTGGTTGATGCGTGTGTATATATGCACGCGGCCTTTAATGGAATTTAGTAGAATTCGATTGATTAAAGCGTTGGAATTTATCTGTCGAGTGTTTCACCAAGACATTCCTACTGTAACTAGGCTAGCCCTGTTACACTACTATTGTCTATTTAAGCATTCTTCTATAAGAAATCTTTTTAGTTAAAGTATTAAGTCTTCTAACTCCTAGACTTTTATTAGATACTATCCGTATATATACTTAGTATTTCTATATTATTGCTTATCTAGCGCCTAATATATTCTTATAGGGTACTTCTAATTCTTTTCTTTTAGATTCTTATATATATTGTATATATTATCTATATATATAATCTATAATAGCGTATAATATGCTATGTGTTTTAGGTTAACTCTTAATTTATCTTTATCTTTAAGTTTAAACCTCTATTATATTAATCTAAACATTATAACTTTGTTTGCAGGTACTAAGATTTGCCTTTCGCTTCTCTAGTCCTCTAATTATTCCTCTAAATCCTTTAATATTATAATTAAGGCTCCCTTAATATAACTTATAGCTTTTTCTATAATTAGGTGGTCTTAGATAACTTATTCGTCTAGCTATATATAGAAATCTTCCTATTTATTGTTATATCGTTGCCTATACCACTTTTAGTATAGCTGTTAGGGTATATACGGTTTATCTATAAGGAAGTATCTTCTTATTACTGCATTATAATAGCCTTTTATATACCGTTCTTCGAACCTAGTTAAAATCCCTAAATCCTTTTCTTATTTTAGTTTAGTAAGCTACCTAGCTCTTAGCGTGCCTATTCTAAGCCTATTAGTAACTTTTTGTATAGGTGCTCTGTCCCTAGTATAACCTAGTATACTAGATCTCTAGTCTAGTTTTTACTCTTACTATATAAGGATTCTCTATCTAAATTCCTCTATAATTTCCTTTAGTTTACGCCTTATAAGTAGATTTTTAAAGTTCTCTTACTTTATAATCTTAGTTTATTTAATAATCCTTATTTATGTCTAGAAATCTTAGTCCTATAGAATTTTTAATCCTAAGCTTGCTTCTTTCTTAAGCTTAGCTTTAGCCTTAGTCTAACTAGGCTTCCGTAGCGTTCTCGTCTTATCTTAAGAATTTTAAATCTTACTTATCCTACTTTAAGAATCTTATATCTTTAGGAAACTTCATCCCGAGCTTATTTATATGTTACTAAACTAAGCCATTACTTTGCTTTATCGGTTGTTGTCTATTATAGGTCCTTAAGCGTGTCTTATCTCTTCTTAAGAATCTTAAGCCTTTAGCCTTTTACCTTTATTAAGTGGTAAGCTAGTACTAGCAGTCATCTACTTACTTAATCCCTTTTCTTAGATATTTCTCCTTCCGTCTTATAAAGCGATGGATATCGTATCTAATAGTATTATAATTTCTATTACCGACCCTTACTCTATAGTGGTCTCGGTCTTTACTTTTAATATAATATTTTTAAGGCTTATATACTCCTAGTAAGCTGCCTTTATTACCTTATTATTACTAAAGATTTCGCCTATATTAAAGTTATTATCCTTAATATCCAATCTATGAAATAGTTTGTTAGTTCCTCTAAACTCTAATAATTTCGGCTCCTACGGCTAATAGCTTACGCTATACTTAGCGTCCTTATAAATCTAGTATGTGTTATTATAATAAAACGCAAAACTCTTAATTAAATACTCTTTTGTTCCTTATAGCATATTTTTATCCCTCTATATATATATATTGTCTACTAGTCTTATTCCTCTTACTATATAGTAACTCTGTCTACTTTTATAGTCTTTAATAAAATAACCTTATTTTCCGCAATTTATATAAGCTCCTTTCTTAAACCATTTTTCTTATTATAGAGTCCGCCTAAATGTCTTCTGCTATTAAGATCCCTAGTTCGGCCTCTACTCCTTAGACCTTAAATTACTTAATCCCTATTTTTTAAATTTCCATAGTTTCTTATTTCATTTCTTATTTTCTTTAGTACCGCTTAGGTCCATTAGCTCTGCGCTATACTATAGTTTCTAGTTTTAACTCTATTATTGCGTACACTACGCCTTATATAACTATAGAACTCTATCCTAACCCTTCTCAGTCTGCTCTCTTTAGTAGATCCTATTATCGATCTTAATTACTTAATTAATTAATTCCCTAAGAGTATCCGCATCTTTTATTAGGATAATTACATCCTAAACCTTTACTTTAAGTCCTTATTTATACTATACTATAAGCGCCTTATTATTCCATTTAACTTATATAGCTAATATCTAAAACTACATCATATACTTAATTACTAAAGTTTATTACACTAAGTTTTAAAGCTTTTATTTTACTATAGTGGTTGCTTCTAGGTCTTTAAATATTTATATTAGGTATTCCGCGAACCCATTCTAACTAGTAAACATATATCGTACTTCTTAGTTAGTAGTTGCTATACCGCTTCTCCATATCTCCGTAAGGTAAGATTTAAACTACTTAAATGCCCTTCCTAATAGGAATAGTCCTATATAGGCTATTTAATCTACAGGTATTGCTAGCTTCGCTCCTTCTTATATAACCTTAAAATACATTTATATAAGGCATCCTTTAAGTTTTAACTTCTTACCTAAGAATTGCTTAATAGATAGTAGCCTAATCTTCGCTGCTCCTATTCTATTAATCCTTTCTTTAAGTATTCTATTATTATCCGTTGATTAATTAACTATAGCTTATAATTATCCAACCGTAATTAGCTAAGAGTTAGTATCTACTATACTAGTGTTGTTACCTAATCCCGATATAGTTGCTGCCGTTAACAGCGTTATAACTAGTGCTTTTAGTAGCATATTATTTAACTTCTTTTACTATAATCCTAGTAGTAAATATATAACGAAGCCTTATAGGAAATACTATAGTAGACTTATTAATAGGCTAGGTATATAGGTATAGAATAGTCAATAACGTAAATATAACTAGTGGGGTAGTTACTTAATAGATTAGCTCTAATTATATTCTAAGATTTACTACAAAGAAGAGAACTATCTAGGTAGGGACTATAGTTCTTTAAATATATAATACTACGCCTAAGAAATATACTAAGTACATTAGTATATTAGTATATCAGTACATTACGTTTCTATATTTCTATGTTTTTATATTCTAAACTTATAATATAACTAATTATATAACTTAGCTACCTCTTATCCTTTAGCTTAATCGGTTCTAGCGCCTCCTATACTATCTTAACCACCCCGTTTATATCTCTTCTTAGTAGTCGTACTACTGCCGATATAAGGTCCGTAACAATTATTATATAATATATTAAAGAGATTTTAAGATATTCCTTAATAATATTAATAACTTTAAGAACCCATTTAATTATTGCTTGTTAACCTTTAAGAAATAAAGTTATACTCTTAAAGATAGAGAGAAATTACTCTATTATACGACAGAGAGTAATATTAGAGGGAGTAAGCTTATCTCTTTTATTAATCGTACTCTTATTAATATGCGCTTTAGTATAATTCCGAAGTATATTAAGGACTTCCTTCTTAAGTATAATATAAAGTATACGGAACTAGCTATTTTATCTTATATAATTACCTAGGGGGATTAACTTTCTAGAGAGTGTATTAAACTTATTTATATAATTAGGCGAGGCACGGATATAGACAACAAGATTATAGATCTTGCCTATAACACCTATCTTTACTCTAATTAAATTTGCTCTCTCTTTTTAGTATTTATTATTTAACTCTTCTCCTAATTTATCTTCTCTATATACAATTCTATAAGTTACTCTTCGCTATTATTAATAAAGAGAAAAGCTTTAATAATAAGATTAAGAATATAGCCTATATAGCAGAGCCGTTAGAAAGTCTAATTCTAGTTAATTTAATTCTTTATACTAAGATAAGTTGCCATTATATAATAAAGCGTATTATTTATGGTAGAATTGTTATTAATAAGGATGCTAATATTTTCTATAATTCTATAATCTTTAAGGATGGGGTAAAGGGCTTCCCTTTAATTTAAACTACTATAGCTATATACCGTATAAAGGGTAATTAAGATATTTTAAAAGCGATCCTATGTTACGGACGCTTTAAGTACAATGTTATGACTACTTGGAGAAGAGTCGGAAGAAGCTAGTTGGTTAATTTAAGCACGGTTTAGGATGGAGCCGATAGAACTATGTGACGAGGAATGGTAACTAAGGTCACGTAATATAATCTGTATAATCTGTAGGATTTATATAATCCGTAACAGAGTAGGTAGAGTATATATATATTATGTATAAGAAGGATTTTATAGGATTACGGTTGTGTATTTAAGGACCCTTAGTCCCTACCTAGATAGTTCCTTTCTTATAGTAATTCTTAGAATACAATTAGAGTTAATCTATTGGGCAACTACTCCACTAGTTATTATTACGTTATTAACTTTAACTTGCATTACCTATATACCTAGCCCAATAATAAGCCTACCGTAGTACCTACTACAAGGTTCCGTTATATAATTACTACCTAGTTACAGTATTAAGTATAGAAAGTTGAATAATATGCTACTAAATGCAGCCACTATAACGCCATTGACGGCGGCAACTACCTTAAGGTTAGGAGGCGATACCAGTATAGCAGATACTGACTCGCAATAACCTATGACGGTTGGATAACTATAAGAGATAGTTAACTAATTAACGACTAATAATGCGGCGCTGGAAGAAAGGGTTAATAGGATAAGAGTAGCAAAGATTAAGTTACCATTAATTAAGAGATACTTAGGCGAGAGATTAAAGCTTAAAGGATTTCTTATATAAATGCACTTTAAAGTTATATAAGAAGGGGTAAAGCTACTAACACCTATAGATCGAATAGCCTATGCGAGACTATTTCTGTTAGGAAGGGCACTTAAGTGGTTTAAGCTTTACCTTACGGAAATATAGGTAAATGGAATGACAACCACTAATTAGGAGGTGCGGTTTATATTCTTAAGCTAAGAAGGGTTTATAGAGCAACTTACGCAGATATTTAGAGACCTAGAGGCAATAACTATAGCGGAAAGAAAGCTCTAAGACATTACGTAACGAACTTTAGTAATTAAATATATAATATAGTTCCAGATATTAGCTATATAAGTTAAGTGGAATAATGAGGCGCTTATAGCATAATATAAATAAGGACTTAAGGCTAAAGTCTAGGATGTAATTATCCTAATAAAAGATGCGGACACCCTATAGGAATTAATAGATTAAGCGATTAAGATTAACAATTAGATCTACTAAAGGGAATAGGCTAAAAGAGGCTAAAATAGAGTTCTATAGTTATATAAGGCGTAAAGTACGCAACAACTAAAGCTAAGTTAGANACTATAGTATAGCGCAGAGCTAATAGACCTAAGTAGTACTAAAGAAGCCTATAAGAGATGGAGTAAGAAACCATAAAAACCTAAAGGTTAAGAATTAAGTAATTATAGGACTAGGGAGCAGAGGCTAAACTAGGGATCTTAGCAGTAGAAAATATTTAGGCGAACTCTATAATAAAATTAGTGGTTTAAAGATAGAGCTTATATAAATTATAGAAAATAAGGTTACTTTATAAGGGATTATAAAGATAGTTAGAAGTACTATATAATAAAAGGAACTAGACTAACGGTAGATAATATATACGTATAGAGGGATAATAGTGTACTATAGGGAACAAAAGAATATTTAATTAGAAGTTTTGAGTTTTGTTATAATAACACATACTAAATTTATAAAGACGCTAAGTATGGTATAAGCTATTGGCTATAAGAGCTAAAATCCTTTGAGTGTAGAGGAACTAATAAACTAGTTCGCAGATCGGATATTAAGGATAATAAATTTAATATAGGCGAAACATTTTGTAATAATAAGGCGATATAGGCGGTTTACTAGGAATACGTAGCTATCGGAGATGTTATACTAGAGGTAGAGGATAATTCCACTATAGAATAAGGAACATTAGTAGGGATTAAGACCCTACTAGACACGATATCTATCGCTTCGCGAGACTTAAGAGAAGTAGGATAGCGAGCTACTTTAGCACTCAATAAAGGCAAAAGGCTAAAGGCTTAAAATTCTTAAGACGAAATAAAAGACAACTAAGATTCTTAAGACGAGATAAGGTAAGCTTAAGGACTTATAACAGACGATAACTAATAGAGTAGAGTAATAGCTTAGTTTAAAGATATATAAATAAGCTTAAGATAAGATAAGTAAGATTTAAGACTTTTAAGATAAGATAAGAATACCCAAGCCTAGTTAGACTAAGGTAGGAGTTAAGCTTAAGTTAGGAGTAAGCTTAAGATTAAAGAATTTAAGGGACTAAAGATTTAGAGTATAAATAAGGGCACCCACAAGTAAGAGGCAAGAGGCTTCTTTATAGATTAGAGAATCTATAGTGCAAATAGTAGTTAGGCTAGGAGACAGATATATAGACCTAAAAGACCTACTAGGTAAATAAAGCATTTAGCTTAAAGATCAAAAAGTTAATACTAAAATTAAGAAGTAAGATAACTTTAAGGATCTACTTATAAGATACAAAAAGAAAGAAACCATAGAGGAATTTAGAGCAAGAATTACCTTATAGTAGGATTAGAAACTAGATAAGAGATTTAGCGTACTAGGTTATATAAGGGACAGAGCACCTATATAAAGAATTACTAATAGACCTAGAATAGGTATACTAAGAGCTAAGTGGCTTACTAAATTAGAAGATAAAGAGGATCTAGAAATCCTAATTAGGTTTAAAGAACAATATATAAAGGGCTATTATAACGTAGTAATAAGAAGATACTTTCTTATAAACAAGCTGTATACACTCCAGCAGCTATATTAAAGGTAGTATAGGCAACGACATAATAATAAGTAGGAAGATTTCTATATATAATTGGACAAAAAAGTTATCTAAGACCACCTAATTACGGAAAAGGCTATAAGTTATATTAAAGAAGCCTTAATTATAATATTAAAGGATCTAGAGGAGTAATTAGAGGACTAGAGAAGTAAGAGGCAAATTATAGTACCTGTAAATGAAGCTGCAACGCTTAAATCAACATAGAAAGGTTTAAACTTAAGGGTAAAAACGAGCTAAGAGTTAACCTAAAACACTAAGTATACTATATATTAGCATAGATTATATACGTAGATAATACGTATAATATATATAGAGCACTAAAGAATAGAAACTGGAAGTACCTAGTAAGGATATACTAGTTATTAAACAAGGCAAAATATTAAAATATTAAGTATATGCATAGTTAGCACCTAGTAGAAGTATAAGCCTAAGGGGACTTAATACTTTAACTAGGAAGATTCCTTACGGAAGAATACCTAGATAGATAATAGTAGTGGGAATACCTAGAGAATATATATTTATAGTATATTAAAAATAAAAAGCAAACTAAGTATTAGCTAAAAGTGGACTAAGTATAAACAGGATTAAGCAGCTAATAGTTAGGAAAAGTAGAGGCCTATAGAACTAAAGGGAACTAGTAGTAGAGCCTTAAACCCTTAAAGGAATTTAAGGATAATACCTAAATCTATAAGTTAAATAGTAAGATTAGTAGTTTAAAGCACTAATAGATAGTAGAGTAATAAGGAACTATATCTTACTAATAGCAGTTAAAATAATAGGGTTACTACACAGGAAAAAGGAGCACCCTTACCTACTAGTAATAATTTTAGGAGATCTAATAGCCTATAAAGGAGGTATTATTAATCTCAAAACAGGACCTATTTAGTTAACTATTAAAGGAAGATAAATTAAGATATCTTTTAATATATTACCATTAGGGAATAATAAGGCAGTACTAGAAATGCCTTAGTTACAGGAATATAATCTAAGGATTAATTAGATTATAGGTTAGGTTAATATTAGAGATACTTAACGCCATAAGATATAATAATAAACTAAGTTAGTATAGTACTAAGTCGGAGTAATATACGAAGAAACTAAGTGAGGCTTAAGTTATATACTAAAAAGATACCACAAGTATAGTAAAAAACTATAGTCACTAGAAAGTAAAAAGCTATTAGAATATATAGTATAGGACTATAAAATAGAATTAGAACTAGAAATAAGTCTAAGGTTCTTTCTAATCTATAAGCTTACTAAAGAAGAAAGGAGAGTATTAAAAGAGTTTATTTAGGAAAACCTATAAAAGGGATATATTAGACTATTGTAGTTATTAGCAGGTTATCTAGTACTATTTATACTAAAGAAAAATAGTAAACTAAGGCTGTATATCGACTATAGACAGTTAAATAGTATTACTAGAAAGGACAGGTATCCTTTACCCTTAATTAGCAAAATTTAAGATAGGATAGGTAACGTACAAATCTTTATAAAGATAGATCTAAGATAGGCGTACTATTAGATTAGAATTAAGGAAGGTAATAAATAAAAGGCAGCCTTTAGGTTAAAAGAAGGACTATATAAACTATTAGTTATATAATTTAGGCTTATAAACGTATTAGCAATATTCTAAAAGCGTATTAATAATATATTAGGAGAGCACTTAGATGAATTTGTTATAGTATACCTTAATAATATTATTATCTACTTAATAACTAAGGAAGAATACGGGGAATACGTTAAATAGGTTTTAAAGAGACTATAAGAGGAATAGATACTAGTAGCAATTAAGAAATACGAGTTCTTTACTAGGAAAACCATTTTATTAAATTTATTATTAAACTAGGCTAACTTAGTATAGATCTAAAAAAGATTAAGGCTATAGTAAATTAGTAAGAACTAGAGAATATTATATAGTTAAGATTATTTCTAGGGTTTTATAATTACTATAGAAGGTTTATAGCGCAGTAGTTAAAGGATATTAAACTATTTACGCGATTAATAAAGAAGAAAGAACTATAGGCATAGGGAGAAGAACAGCGAAAATTATTTAAAGAAGTTAAAAGGTTGTTTACCTAAGAGCTAGTTCTTAAAATCTATTAACTAGGGCTAAAAACGGTTATAGAAACGGATATATTAGACTTTATACTAGGGGTATACTTTATATAGAAATATTAAGATAGATGGCACCTAGTGGCATACTATAGTAAGAAAATAATACTACTAGAGTTAAACTATAACATTTATAATAAGGAGTTATTAGGTATAGTTATAGTACTTAAAAAATAGAGAGTATTCTTATAAGGCATAGAGAAACTATTTATAGTTAAGACGGATTATAAGAACCTAATAGGATTTCTAATAATAAAGGAACTTAATTAAAAATAGGTTAGATAGGTAGAGATACTTATAGAATACTATTTTAAAATTTAGTATATTAAGGGTACAGATAATATATAAGTAGATACTCTAAGTTAAAAAGCTAAACTATAAAATAATAAAAAGCCATTAGGGGCTTTACTGCGAAAAGATATAGACGGATTAATTAGGTATAATTATCTAAAAATTATAGTAACTTAAGAGGAACTAAATAAGGTTTATAAGTTATTAGAAAGCTTTTAGGTATAAAGAATTCTAAAGGTATAACTAGAAGATCTATAGACGGATATATATAAAAATTAGGAAGTAAAGTATATCCTAAAAAGCATAGCAAAGTAGTTCGTAGAGGACTTCTATAAGGGACTAACTTAAGGACATAACGGAGCTATAGGCTTAGTGTTAAGACTTTAGGAAGAATATATTATTAATAAAATCTAAAATATTATAAGAAAAGTAATAAAGGAATATCTAGATTGCTAAAGAAATAAATTAATAAGGCATAAGCTATATAGAGGGCTATAACCTAATAAAATATTAGAGAGACTATAGGAGGTTATATTATAGGACTTTATTATTAAGTTACTAAAATTAAGAGATCCTATTACTGGATAAGATTATAACGAAATCTTAGTAATTATAGACAAGCTTATAAAGTAGGGATACTTTATAGCATACACAAAAGAAATATTAGTAGAAGATATCGCTAGAATCTATATTAAAGAAGTGTTTATAAGGTATAGAGCACTAAGTAAAATTATATTAGATAAAGATTTAAGATTTATAGTAGTATTTTAGAAGGTATTCTTAGCGGAATAAGGAGTTAAAGCAGTAACTTTTACCGTATATTATCCGCAGACGGACGGTTAAACGGAGAGATTAAATTAGACACTAGAATAGTATTTAAGACATTATATTAATTATATACAGAATAATTAGGTATTGCTATTACTAGTTATATAGTTTATATATAATATAGCACCTTAAGAAGGAATAGGCATATTACCATTTAAGGCAAATTACGGATATAAACTAAGAATATTATTATTATTATAGTAAGTAAAAAAGACGAGTAGCATAGCTAAAGAAAGAATAAAGATATTAATAAATCTTTATATAGACCTTATAAAATTAGTAAAAAAAGTATAAGAAAGAATAAAAAGGTACTATAATACTAAGAGATCTAAGGGACTAGATCTTAAGGAGGGAGATAAAGTGTAGCTACTATACAAAAATTTTAAGAGTTAATAACTAAGTAAGAAGTTGGACTATATTAGACTAGGACCTTTTAAAATTATATAGAGGATTTTACCGGTTACGTTTAAGTTAAACCTACTAGCTAAAATAAAGATTTACCCTATATAGTATATTATAATGCTAGAGCTAGTATATAGGAATATTAAGCTATTAGTTTATAAAGCAGACATATATAGAGGATAAGAAGAAGATAAATAGTAAGTTTTAAAGATTATTAGTTATAAGGATATTAACGATAAAATATAGTATAAGGTTAAGTGGATAGGCTATACTAAGACTACTTAGGAACTACTAAAGAATCTAAAGAACGCTATAGGAAAGGTATAGGAGTATTAGAAGAAATTAGGTTAGGCAGTATTAATAAAAAAGGATTAAAAAAAATAAGTTACCTAAGGGGGACCTAAGAAGAGTAGTTGCTAAACTACTTAAATCTATTTCCTTCTCGGCTAGATAAGAATCCGTTCTTTTATTACTAAGTTTCTATAGACCCTATTTTATAAGTTTTTACTCCTTAGAATAGACCTTCTTATAAACCTTCTTAAGACGGATTAACTAAGCGGACGCTGTAAGATAAGACTTAAGGGCCCGTTGCTAAGTATTAGTAGCCTCCTATTCTGCGTTATAAGAATAGTATAACTTCGCCAGGGTAATAAACAGCTTATTATCTAGCTATATAATAGTAGATTAAATATAAAACCCTAAGACAAATTAATTAAGAAACTAGACAACTATTAAGAGCAATAGGTTGTGTATATTTAGTATTAGAGATAGAGCAAACGTTATAGGACGAATAAATATTTGCTTTAGTGCGCTCTAAATAAGAGGATGGTTATCGCGAAGATAGACTCGCTAACGCAATATAAACTAACCCCTCTTTTAAATAGCAAGAATATAGAGACGGTATAATCTCACTAAGAGATAATATCGCAGCGATAATGCGAGCATAATGAGCGGTTAAAGAAAAAGAAATTACTTTAGGTATAATAAGTAATAATATTAACCAAATTAATTAGATAGATATTACACCTCTAGTAAACAACTTAGAGATATTTTAAATCTTTAAGGACGAAGATAAAGAGAAGGGAGATAGTGTTACGGACGCTTTAAGTATAATATTATAACTACTTAGAGAAGAGTTAAAAGAAGCTAATTAGTTAATTTAAGCACGGTTTAAGATAGAGCCAATAGAACTATGTAACGAGGAATAGTAACTAAGATTATATAATATAATCTATATAATCTATAGGATCTATATAATCCGTAATAGAGTAGGCAGAGTATACGTATATTATATATAAGAAGGATTTTATAGGAGTACGGTTGTGTATTTAAGGACCCTTAGTCCCTACCTAGATAGTTCCTTCCTTATAGTAATTCTTAGAATATAATTAGAGTTAATCTATTAGGCAACCACTCTACTAGTTATTATTACGTTATTAACTTTAACTTGCATTACCTACACACCTAGCCTAATAATGAGCCTACTGTAGTACTTGCTATAAGGTTCCGTTACATCCTAGGTATTAATAAAGCTGGCGCAAATTATAAGTAAAAGGTTATAACTTAGTAAGGTCTAGATATCGACAGTAAAATAGATGCTTATTTGCGATAATTAAAGCCTTTTTTATATAATATCTTTTGCTTATGGAAACTAAGCCCCTACCCTCTATTTAGTCATGTTATAAGATACTAGTATAAATATACGGCCTTGTGGATTTATTGCTTAAATAAAGGCATACTATTCTGGCTATTCTATACCCAAAAATAGAAGCTATTATACAATAATTAGATCCAGGAGGGTTTAGTTAACGACCTGTTAATTAACTATACGCTAAAGAATCTCTTAATTAAGGTCGTCTTTACTATTACTAAGCTGGAGAAGAAGCTATTGTATTACAGCACTAGTGGAAACTAGTAAATTGTGGCTAATAGATATTGGTGAATTATAGTAGATAGTTATAGATAGTTATAGATAGTCGTAGACAGTTTTATATAGTTCTAAACAGTTACTGTTATATAACTAGAGAATTATATATAACGTTAAGCGGCGCCGCCTCCGTCTCCTTTCCTTTTTTTAGCTTTAGATCTTTATTTATAGACTACCAATTATATAGGCTTACGCGTCCCTCTTGCCGTACTCGTGCCTTAATTAACTAAGTCGCTAACATTATCTAAAGCTTAACTACCTCTTCTTCCTAAGAAGGAACTTAAAAATATTTATAGACCATAAATAAGAATAGAACATAGAAGTAGACCTAAAGACTATTACTAGAACTTAAAGGACAAAATAGAACTAGAATAATAGAAAAGAATAATAAGATTTATAGAACATGTATAGACTAGAACCCCTGCAGAATCCTACTAAAAGTTACCCTAGTAACTATACTATAATGCTAAGAAATACAGCAGCTGGTAAAGCAGCCGTAGGACCCTTAAATACCTCCGATGGTAAAATAGTAACTAACTTAAACTTCTAGGTAGAACTTATAGTAGCTAATACTAAAATTAAATAACTTTAAGAGCTGCTTAAAGCTAGAGAACCCCCTATACCTAGCGAAGCGTTATTAAACACCTAGAGACTTGCTACGGTTTTTAAGGCCCTAGCCTAATATATAGTATTAGTATCGTCGCGGTCTGTAAAGGTTGCGGACCCCCTATTACTTACAAACGGAACCAACCCTATATTTAATAATTAGAAGCTTTAATTATAGAATAAGCTTAAAGTTAATACGAACTACTTCCCTACTACTTAGGCTAAAATGGCCTATATCTTTGGCCATACTGGTAGGGACGCATAGATGTACTTATGTCCTCGGTACGCACAGGACTTAGTAAATCCCTTTCTCTCTAAAGAAGAGATAATTGTCTACCTGTCTTCTATTTATAAGGACCCCTTTAAAGTATAAAATGCCCGACTTAATTATAAAAGCCTAAATATAAAAATAATAAAGACCTTCTTGGCCTTTTAGACCCGCTTTCTATACCTAGCTAGCTAGGCTTAAATTCCCTAAAAAGATCTAATACTAGATTTATTTAATAAGCTTACCCTAGATCTGCAGTAAGCCGTACTATTAGTTTTTACTACTATATAGACGCTAAAGGAACTTATGGACTAGTGCTTAGCTATTAACTAAGGCCTTTACTAAATTAAGGTATACGCCAAACGGTATAAAGCTAAAACCCCTTTTAATCAGACTATAAGCAATATAAGAACGGCCCACAATACCCTAACAAAATTAGTAACCCCTATAGTACTACCCGTACAGCCCGCCGTTAATTTAGCAGCTAGCTATACGGCCAGTCCTACTATAGGTCTGGCGAATGCTTGGCCTATATATAGCAACCCCTATATATAGGTCCTTAGTAATTAAAGAGCTTACTTTTCTTATGGTTAGAAAGGTTATTATATAAAGGATTACCTAACGGGCGTAAAAGCGGATAAGGTTTTGTTAATCTAAGAGGATAGCGCGAAGTTAGAAAAAGAGGAACCCTAGAGGAAGACTCCTCTCTAGGGTTAAAAGGGATTAATATATTAGATATTAATCTAGGTTAGCTAGTTAGTAAAAGAAGCTACACTATCCCTTATACTTTATTCCGTAATAGATATTAAGTTTTAACCTCTGCTTTAGCTAACTTTCTAAATATACCTATTAAAGAACTGCCTAAACTAATTCCTATTTATGGGTATAATGAGCGGATAGGGCTACCTATTACAACTATCTTAAGGATTTACCTCCGTATTAATAAACGAAGGTAGTATAATGTCCCCTTCCTTATTACGGACCTAGGTAGCCACAATATAATCTTAAGGCGAAAATAGCTAGCCTATTTAGGCTTATGGCTCAATGTATAGAGTAGACGGCTTATCTAGCCTAAAACTCTACCCCTAACCCCTTCCTTTATAAAAGAAATCAGCATTATAATAGAAAACCTCGTACGGCCTTAGATTAATACTATTTACTAGGCTAATACTATGCGTAGGGACTAGGCCTTTAAGAAAGATATATAGCTTAATTTGCAACGGATCCGTATACTATATCACCCCTAAATTACCTATATTACGCCACCCGTATTAAAGACCTAGGAAGTTAATAGAGACCTAAAAAAGCCCCCTATAGAGAGCTTAGGCCTTATATAGCTACAAAGAACAGTAAGGGATGTTAGACGTTATACTAAACTAATAGATTGGAGGGATAACCTATAGAAAATAAAATAGGAGCTAAGAAAGATTATAAACCCTAAACTGTAAAATACGGTCTAGAAAATGGCTGTAAGGAAACTAGCGGACCTCCCACTAGTTAATATCTGCTGTATTAGTGCCGTAGGATTCTACTAGAACTTAGTTTAGCCTAATACTATTACCTTTATAACAAGCTTATATAAAATTAATTAAATAATTAAGGAAAAGGGAAGTAAGCTTAGTGGATAAGAAAGCGAGCTTATAGATAAGGAACTAGTAGAATAAAAGCTGCCCTATTAATACTAGAAATTTAAGGATATATTCTCTAAAGTAGTGTCTAATATACTTCTACCTTACTAATTATATAACTATAAGATTAAGATTAAGCAGGGCAAGGAAAATACCCTTAGCTTTAGCCCCCTTTATAAGCAGTTTATTACTAAATTATAGGCCATAAAGCAGTATTTTATTAATAACCTAAATAAGGGCTTTATTAAGCCTAGCTAAGCCCCTTTTACTTTACTTATTCTCTTTATTAAAAAGCTAAATAGAGAACTCTACTTCTGTATTAACTACTATAAGCTAAATAATATAACCCGCAAGGACCGCTATTTACTGCCCTTACTTAATAAGACTTTAACCTAAATAAGTAGAGCTAAGGTCTTTATAAAGCTTAATATTCGCTAGGCCTTTTACTAAATTAGGATAAACCCCAGGTCTAAAGATCTTACTATATTTTAGACCTATTACGGAATATATAAATATAAGGTACTCCATTTAAACTAACTAATAGACTAGCTATATACTAGCGGTATATAAATAATATACTCTTTAACTACCTTAACGACTTCTATACGGCCTATTTAGATAATATTATAATCTACTCTAAGAACGAGCTAGAATATAAGGAGCACGTCTATAAAGTCCTATAATGGCTCCGCGAGGCTAGCCTTTAGGTTAATATTAAGAAGTTAGAGTTTAGTGTTAAGCGTATAAAGTACCTAGGTTTTATTATTAGTATAAACAGAATTAAAACTAATCTAAAAAAGACGGCTGTAATTAACTAGTGGGCACCCCCACGAACCGTAAAGGGGGTATAATTATTTTTAGGTTTTTGTAACTTCTACTAACGCTTTATTAAAAACTATAGTAGGATTGCCTAGCCTCTTAACTATTTTACTAGAAAAGACTAGCTTTTTTACTTTAACGCTATATATAGGTAGGCCTTTAATAAGCTTAAGAAACGGCTAGTATCGGCTCCTCTATTTGCCTATTTTGACCTAAAACGGCCCTTAGTACTAGAAACTGATGCCTTAAATAGCGTAATAGCTGGTGTTTTTTCCTAGAAGTAACTAGATAGAGAGTAGCACCCTATTATATACTATTTAAAGACTATAATAGATATTAAGCTAAACTACTACATCTATAATAAAGAAATGCTGGCTATTATCTCTAGTTTTTAGCACTAGCGTATACAGCTAAAGGGGACCCCTAAGCTAATTAAGGTAGTTTTAGATTATAAGGCCCTAGAATACTTTATAATAATTAAGGCCCTTACGGCCTAGTAGGCACGCTAGGCGGATACCCTATCTTAGTTTAACTTTTTAATTATATATAGACTAGGCGCTATAAACCGTGCGGACGCTCTTATAAGGCGTAAGTAAGACCTAGATAACTAAACGGCTGTGAAGATCTTATTATAGACCTAGACGCTATTATAACTAGAATACCTTAACCCCTAAATATGGGAAGAACTAAGTACAGACTTCTTAGGCGCTAAGATATATCCTATTAACTCCTCTAAACTTAACCTTATTAATAAACTACTATAGGCTAACTAAATAACCCCCTCTCTATAGGAGTACTGTAAAAAGGTAAAGAATATTACTAGCCTATAGTCCCTTAAAAATAGACTACTTAAGCACTAGAAATGGCTAGTAGTAGCTAAGGAATAGAACTTACGGACCCGGCTTATTGCCGAAGCTTATACCTAGGTCTCTACGGCCTACTCTAGAAAAAATAAAACCTGTAAGATTATTAGTAACCGCTACTACTAGCCCGGAATAGTTATAGATATTAACCGCTATATACGGAACTGTAACGACTGCTATAGATCTATAATTCTATAAGATAAAACCCTAGGACTATTAAAATCACTCTTAATACCAGAACGCCCCTAATAGTATATCTTTATAGACTTTTATAAACTACCTATAGACCGTAACGGATATAATATAGTTATAATCCTAGTTAACTGCTTTAGTAAGCGCCTGTTCTTAATCCCCTATTATAAGAATATTAATACTAAAGAGGCGGCCTAACTATATATCTACTACGTCTACCAAATTTACGGACTACTAGATACTATTATATCCAATTATAGGCCGTAATTTATTTTAGCTTTCTGGAATAAGTTTATCTAAATCTTAAGCATTAAGCTAAAACTTTTTATAGCATACTACCCCCAAATAGATAGTTAGACGGAAATTATAAATTAATACTTAGGCTAGAGACTTTAGCCCTTTATTAACTACTTCTAAGATAACTAGGCTAAACTACTACCCCTAATAAACTACGCCTAAGCGACTCTACCTTACGACTTTATAGGATTTGCCCCTATCTAGCTAGAAATAGTGTAAGCTTTGCAGTATATGGGAATTGAACGAGCAACTTAATTCTAAATCTATGGAAATCAAGTGGTATAAATATATAAAAGTAGACCGATTTGGTGAGCGAGTTAAGGGCTAGGCAACTGAAACAAGGTGGTACGCTAGTGAGACAAGGTAGTGTTTTAGCAGGGTACCGTAGTCGGTTACAAATAGGCTACTTACTCCATATAAGCTTTGACTGGGAAAGACTAAAAGGACCCTAGACTATACGCAAAAAACTATTTTATAAGGAAGCCTAGTAGTACGCCAAGCGCTTAGAAGAAGCCTAAACGGTAGCCTATATAAATCTAAAAAAGGCCTAGAAATTAATATAATAGTAGGTAAATAAGTATAGGCAAGAGCCTAACTTTACTATAGGAGATATGGTCTAGGTTATAACAAAAAACTAAAAGATAAAACAACCTAGCCGTAAGCTAGACTATTAGATAGTAGGACCATATAAAGTTCTTAAGAAGATAGGTAACGCGTATAAAGTAAAGCTCTCAGATTTAATTAAAGTTTACCTTATTTTTTCTTTAGATAAACTATAGAAAGTTATAAATGACCTATTACCTAAATAAAAGAATAAACCTCCCCTGCCGATTTAAGTTAATAGCGATAATAAATAGGAAATTAAAGAAATACTAGCCTATAAGCTTATAAGGGGAACGTTAAAATATTATATTAGTTAGAAAGGGTATAACCTAGACCCTACTTAGTATCCTATATAGAACTTTATAGGTAGTCCCTATAAGCTTTAGGAATTTTATAGTTATTACCCTAATAAACCTAGACCCCTAAAGTACCTTAATAAGTAGATAGAGTGCTAGAATAGCGAAGATAATAAGCTACCTATTAAGCATAAAGATAAGAATACCTTATGGATATAATACGGACGTATCCCTTAACACGGCAGGGTCCTTAAAGGAACTGGTCTGTGCGCGAACACCAGAATCAAAATAACGCGTATATCTATATAGAATTCAATTATTAATTATACTACTACTATTCTAATCGTTCTAAAATTGATATAGACCTTGTTCAGCCTACTTAATATAACGTTCGGCCTAATTAGAGTGCGAAAAACCCCTATCTTAAGCCCTAGCCGTTGCCCAAATTTAAACCGCTCTATATTGACAATTAGGACGACTATAGCTTACTAAACCTACCCCCTAATGTTAATACACACGATCCTTTTAAGTTATTTAGTCTCTTCATTATAGATAAGATTATGGATAGGCTTACAGAATAGACGAATAAGCACGTAGAGCTTTACCCGCTAAATAAGGAATTGGAACACCTACGCGTATAGCAGCCTATATATAAGTAGGAACTTTACGCATACTTTATAGTGCAGATTTATATAGGTATTACTATAGAATTATGCATTAAGGATTACTGGAAGGATTTAATAATATATAGCTCTAAGTATATTGTTAAAAAAATATATAGGACTTAAGAGATTCTAGTAGCTTAATTATTACTTTTAAGCCTTACCACTATAGTTAAAGTCTAACAAAATACCTAAAACTATATTTAATAAAGTTAATAAGCTTATTAAGTACCTCTAGCTTACTTATAGGAAGCTCTATACCCCTAGAACCTACCTTGCCGTTAATAAAACAATTTAGTACTTTATGGGTCGTGCTCCTAAAATAGTTAATATTCTATCTAAACCAACACCAGAAGGCTTTAAAATATGGATTTTGGCTAATAAGGGCTATATATTAGACTTTATATAGCACACTAAAGGTAATAAGAAAGGTCCAGGTAATTTAGATAAGTCTTTTTTAGAGGAAGGCTTTTTAAAGACATAGGTAGTAGTTATAACGGAACCTTATAGCAAGTACTACAATAGGCTCGTTGTTGGGCTAGGTGTGTAGGTGATACAAATTAAAGTTAACAACGTAATAATAACTGGTGGAGTAGTTGCCTAATAGATTAACTCTAATTATATTCTAAGAATCACTATAAGGAAGGAACTATCTAGGTAGGGACTAAGGGTCCTTAAATACACAACCGTACTCCTATAAAATCCTTTTTATACGTAATATACGTCTTATATATAAGGTATATAAGTTCCTTCTATTTCTCTTATTTAATATATAGCATGTTATATAACCTTAGCTACTATTCCTCGTTATATAAATCTACTAGTTCTATCCTAAACTATATTTAAATTAACTAATTAGCTTCTTTTAACTCTTCTCTAAGTAGTTATAATATTATACTTAAAGCGTCTATAACACCATCTCCCTTCTTTTTATCTTCGTTCTTAAAGATTCCTAATATCTCTAAGTTGTTTACTAGAGGTATAATATTTATTTAATTAATTTAGTTAATATTATTGCTTATTATACCTAAAGTAATTTCTTCTTTATACGCCCAACGTCGTGCTCGCACTATTGCTGTAATATTATCTCTTAGTAAGATTATACTGTTTCCGTATTCTCGCTATTTAAAAGAGGGGTTAGTTTGTATTACATTGGCGAACCTATCTTTATAACAACTATCCTTTTACTTAGAGTATACTAAAGTAAATATTCGTTTGTCCTGCGATGTTTACTTTACCTTTAATGCTAAATATACGCGACCTATTACTCTTAATAGTCGTCTAGTTCCCTAATTAATTTGTCTTAGGGTCTTATATTTAATCTATTACTACGCGGCTAGATAGTAAACTATTTTAAGCCCTTACTAAGTTAGAATGTTCTTATAATACGGAATAGAAGGCCCTAAATACTTACATTGCGGCGTCTACTTAATTACTTTATCTTAAAAAGGTTTATAAGAAGGTTCGTTTTAAGGAGTAGAAACTTATAAAATAGGGTCTTTAGGAACTTAGTAATAAAAGAACGGATTCTCTTCTTACTAAGAAGAAAATAGATCTAAGTAGTTCAGTAACTGCTCTTCTTAGGTCCCCCTTAGGTAACTTAATTTTTAGCAATTCTTCTTTATTAATGCTTTCTAACCTAATTTCTTCTAATACTCCTATACCTTTTTTATAGCGTTTTTTAGGTTCTTTAGTGGCTCCTAGGTAGTCTTATTATAGCCTGTCCACTTTACCTTATACTATATTTTATTATTAATATCCTTATAACTAATAACCTTTAAAACTTGCTATTTGTCTTCTTTTTATCCTCTATATATGTCTGCTTTATAGACCAATAGCTTAATATTCCTATATACTAACTCTAGCATTACAATATACTATATAGGGTAGATCTTTATTTTGGCTAGTAGGTTTAACTTATATATAACCGGTAAAATCCTTTATTTAATTTTAAAAGGTCCTAGTCTAATATAGTTTAACTTCTTACTTAGTCATTAACTTTTAAAATTTTTGTGTAGTAGCCATACTTTATCTCCCTCCTTAAGATCTGGTCCCTTAAATCTCTTAATATTATAGTACCTTTTTATTGTCTCTTATACTTTCTTTACTAATTCTATAAGGTCTATATAAAGATTTATTAACGTCTTTATTCTTTCTTTAGCTATACTACTTATTTTCTTCGCTTATTATAATAATAATAATATTTTTAGCTCGTATCCATAATTCGCCTTAAATAGTAATATGCCTATTCCTTCTTAAGGTGTTGCATTATATATAAACTATATAACTAGTAATAATAATACCCAATTATTCTATACGTGATTAATATAGTATCTTAGATACTACTCTAGTGTCTAATTTAATCTTTCCGTTTGGCCATCTGTCTACAGATAATATACGGTAAAAGTTACTACTTTAACTCCTTATTCTACTAAGAATACCTCCTAAAATACTGCTATAAATCTTAGATCTCTATCTAATATAATCTTACTTAATACTCTATATCTTACGAATACTTCCTTAATATAGATTCTAGCGATATTTTCTGCTAATATTTCTTCTATACACGCTATAAAGTATCCCTACTTTGTAAGCTTATCTACTATTACTAAGATTACGTTATAATTTTATCTAGTAATAGGATCTCTTAATTTTAGCAACTTAATAATAAAGTCCCATAATATAACCTCCTATAGTCTCTTTAGTATTTTAATAGGTTGTAGCCCTCTATATAGCTTATACCTTATTAGTTTATTCCTCTAGCAATCTAAATATTCTTTTATAACCTTTCGCGCTAAGCCCTAGATTCTATTAATAATATACTCCTCCTAGAGTTTTAATACTAAGCCTATAGCTCCATTATATCCTTAAGTTAATCCTTTATAGAATTCTTCTATAAATTGCTCTACTATACTTCTTAGGATGTACTTTGCTTCTTAATTTTTATATATATCTGTCTATAGATCTTCTAGTTATGCTTTTAGAATTCTTTATACCTAAAAGCTTTCTAGTAACTTATAAACCCTATTTAGTTTCTCTTTAGTTTCTCTTAAGTTACTATAATCTTTAAATAATTATACCTAATTAGTCTATCTATATCTTTTTATAGTAAAGCCCCTAATAGCTTTTTATCGCTTTGTAGTTTAGCCTTTTAACTTAGAGTATCTACTCGCGTATTATCTGTACCCTTAGTATACTAAATCTTAAAATAGTATTCTATAAGCATCTCCGCCTATCTAACCTATCTTTAGTTAAGTTCCTTTATTATTAGGAATCCTATTAGGTTCTTATAATCTATTTTAACTATAAATAGTTTCTTTATACCTTATAAAAATACTCTTTATTTTTTTAGTGCTGTAACTATACCTAATAACTCCTTATTATAAATGTTATAGTTTAACTATAGTATACCACTGGGTGCTATCTATTTTAATATTTCTATATAAAGTACGCCCCTAATATAAAGTCTAATACATCTATTTCTATAACCGTCTCTAGTCCTAGTTAATAGATCTTAAGAACTAGCTCCTGGGTAAACAACCTTTTAACCTCTTTAAATAATTTCTACTATTCCTCTCTCTATGCCTATAGTTTTTCCTTCTTCGTTAATTACGTAAATAGTTTAATATTCTTTAACTATTACGCTGTAAACCTTTTATAGTAATTGCAAAACCCTAAAAACAATCTTAACTATATAATGTTCTCTAGTTCTTACCAATTTACTATAGCCTTAATCTTCTTTAGATCTATACTAAGTTAGCCTAGTTTAATAATAAATCTAATAAAATTGGTCTTCCTAGTAAAAAACTCGTATTTCTTAATTGCTATTAGCATCTATTCTTTCTATAGTCTCTTTAAGACCCATTTAACGTATTCTTTATACTCCTCTTTAGTTATTAAGTAGATAATAATGTTGTTAAGGTATACTATAACAAATTTATCTAAGTATTCTCCTAATACGTTGTTAATACGCTTCTAGAACGTTGCTAGTATATTTATAAGCCTAAATTATATAACTAATAGCTTATATAGTCTTTCCTTTAACCTAAAGACTGCCTTCTATTTATCGAGTTCCTTAATTCTAATCTAATGGTACGCCTATCTTAGATCTATTTTCGTAAAGATTTATATATTACCTATCCTATCTTAGATTTCGCTAATTAAGGGTAAAAGATACCTATCCTTCCTAGTAATACTATTTAACTGTCTATAGTTAATATATAGCCTTAGTTTACTATTCTTCTTTAGTATAAATAGTACTAAATACCCCACTAATAACTATAATGGTCTAATATATCCTTTTTATAGATTTTCCTAGATAAATTCTTTTAATACTCTACCTTCTTCTTTAGTAAGCTTATAGATTAGAAAGAACCTTAGACTTATTCCTAGTTCTAATTCTATTTTATAGTCCCATGCTATATACTCTAACAGCTTTTTACTTTCTAGTAACTATAGTTTTCTACCATACTTATAGTATTTCTTTAGTATATGGCCTAATCCTTTTTCTATTTCTTCGTAGGTCGCTCCTACTTAATACTATATTAACTTAGCTTACTATTATATCTTACGGCGTTAAGTATCTCTAATATTAACCTAACCTATAACCTAATCGATTTTTAGATTATATTCCTATAACTAAGGNATNCTTANTACTNCCTTATNNNNTCCTAATAGTANNATATTAAAAGACATCTTAATTTATCTTCCTTTAATAGTTAACTAAATAGGTTTTGTTTTAAGATTAATAATACCTCCTTTATAGGCTATCGAATCTCCTAAAATTGTTACTAATAAGTAAAGGTACTCTTTTTTCCTATATAGTAATCCCATTCTTTTAACTGCTATTAGCGAGATATAGTTCCTTATTACTCCACTATCTATTAATACCTTAAACTGTTAATCTTACTATTTAACTCGTAAATTCAGGTATCGTCCTTAAATTCCCTTAAGGGTTTAAGGCTTTACTACTAGTTCCCTCTAGTCCTATAGGCCTCTACTTTTTCTAACTATTAGCTACTTAATCCTATTTATACTTAATCTATCTTTAACTAATACTTAATTCGCTTTTTGTCTTTAATATACCATAGATATATATTCTCTAAGCATTCCCACTACTATTATCCATTTAGGCATTTTTCCGTAAGGAATCTTCCTAGTTAAAGTATTAAGTCCCCTTAGCTTTACACTTCTACTAGGTGCCAACTATATATATACTTAACATTTCTATATTTTACCTCGTCTAATAACTAGTATATCCTTACTAGGTACTTCCGGTTCTTATCTTTAGGTACTCTATATATATTATATATATTATCTACGCACGTAATTTATGCTATTATATAATATGCTTAGTGTTTTAAGTTAACTCTTAGTTTATTTTCTTCCTTAAGTTTAAACCTCTCTTATATTAATCTAAGCGTTATAACTTTATTTACAGGTACTATAATTTACCTCTTACTTCTCTAGTCCTCTAATTACTCCTTTAGATCTTTTAACGTTATAATTAAGGCTCCTTTAATATAACTTATAGCCTTTTCCGTAATTAGGTAGTCTTAGATAACTTTCTTATCTAACTATATATAGAAATCTTCCTACTTATTATTATGCCTCTACCTATATTACCTTTAGTATAGCTGCCGGAGTATATACAGTTTATTTATAAAGAAGTATCTTCTTATTACTACATTATAATATCTCTTTATATATCGTTCTTTAAACCTAATTAGGATCCCTAGATCCTCTTCTTATTCTAATTTAGTAAGCTACTTAGCTCTTAATGTGCCTACTTTAGGCCTATTAGTAATCCTTTATATAGGTGCTCTGTCCCTTATACGTCCTAATATACTAAATCTCTTATCTAGTTTCTAATCTTACTATAAAGTAATTCTTGCTCTAAATTCCTCTATGGTTTTTTTCTTTTTATATCTCGTAAGTAGATCCTTAAAGTCATTTTACTTCTTAATCTTAGTATTAACTTTTTAATCTTTAGGCCGAACACTATATTCTCCTAGTAAGTCTTCTAGGTCTATATATCTGTCTCCTAGTCTAATTACTATTTATACTATAGATTCTCTAATCTATAAAGAAGCCTCTTGCCTCTTACTTATAGGTGTTCTTATTTATACTTTAAATTCTTAGTCCCTTAGATTCTTTAATCCTAAGCTTGCTTCTAACTTAAGCTTAGCTCCTACCTTAGTTTAACTAAACTTAGGTATTTTTATTTTATCTTAAGAGTCTTAAATCTTACTTATTTCGTCTTAAGAGTCTTATACCTATGGGAAACTCTATCCCGAGCTTATTTGTATATTTTTAAACTAAGCCATTGCTCTGCTCTATCGGTTATCGTCTATTATAGGTCCTTAAGCTTACCTTATCTCGTCTTAAGAATCTTAGTTATCTCTTATCTTATCTTAAGAATCTTAAGCCTTTAGTCTTTTGCCTTTATTAAGTACTAAAGTAGTTTACTATTCTACTTTTCTTATATCTTGTAAAGCAATAGACATCGTGTCTAGTAGGGTCTTAATCCCTACTAATATTCCCTATTCTGTAGTGGAATTATCCTCTACCTCTAGTATAATATCTCTAAGGTCTGCATACTCCTAGTAAGCTACTCTTATTACCTTATTATTATAAAATATTTCGCCTATATTAAATTTATTATCCTTAATATCCAATCTATAAACTAGTTCGTTAATTCCCTTATATTTTAAGGATTTTAGCTCCTATAGCCAATAGCTTACGCCATACTTAGCGTCTTTATAAATTCGGTATGCGTTGTTATAACAAAATATAAAACTTCTAATTAAATACTCTTTTGTTCCTTATAGTATACTATTATCCCTCTATATATATATATCTTCTACTATTAGTCTAGTTTCCTTTATTATATAGTACTTCTAACTATCCTTATAATCCCTCACAAAGTAACCTTATTTTCTATAATTTATATAAGCTCCATCCTTAAACCACTAACTTTGCTATAGAGTCCGCCTAAACATCTTCTACTACTAAGATTCCTAGTTTAGCCTCTGCTCCTTAGTCCTATAATTACTAGATTCTTAACCTCTAGGTTTCTATAGTTTCTTACTCTATCTCTTATAGGTTTCTTTAGTACTACTTAGGTCCATTAGTTCTACACTATACCATAATTTCTAACTTAGCTTTAGTTATTGCGTACTCTACGTCTTATATAACTATAGAACTCTATCCTAGCCTCTTTTAGCCTATTCCCTTTAGTAAATCCAATTATTAATCTTAATCGCTTAATCTATTAACTCCCTTAGGGTATCCATATCTTCTATTAGGATAATCGCGTCCTAGACTTTAGCCTTAAGTCCTTATTTATACTATACCATAAGCGCCTTATTATTCCACTTAACTTATATAGCTAGCGTCTAGAACTACGTTATATACTCTATTACTAAGGTTTATTGCATAATATCTTAGAGTTTTCTTTCCGCCGTAGTAACTGCCTCTAGGTCTTTAAATATTTACGTAAGTCGCTCTATAAACCCCTCCTAGCTTAAGAATATAAATCACACCTCTTAATTAGTGGTCGTTATTTTATTTACCTATATTTCCATAAGATAAGGCTTAAACTACTTAAGTGCCCTTCCTAACAGGAATAGTCCTACGTAGGCTATTCGATCTATAGGTATTAGTAGCTTCGCCCCTTCTTACGTAACTTTAAAGTGCATTTAGGTAAGAAACCCCTTAAGCTTTAATCTTTCTCCTAAGTACCTTTTAATTAATAGTAGCTTAATCTTTGCTGCTCTAATCCCATTAACCCTTTCTTCTAGCGCTACATTGTTTGTTATTAACTAGTTAACTATCTCTTATAGTTATTTAACCGTTATAGGTTGCTATAAGTCAGTATCTGCTATACTGGTGTCACCTAACCTTAAAGTAATTGCCGCCGTCAATAGCGTTATAGTGGCTGCTTTTAGTGGCATGTTGTTTAACTTTCTGTATTTAATACTATAACTAGGTAGTGATTATATAACGGAACCTTATAGCAAGTACTACGATAGGCTCGTTATTAGGCTAGGTGTATAGGTAATGTAAATTAAAGTTAACAACGTAATAATAACTGGTGGAGTAGTTGCCTAATAGATTAACTCTAATTATATTCTAAGAATTACTACAAGAAAGGAACTATCTAGGTAGGGACTAAGGGTCCTTAAATACACAACCGTACTCCTATAAAATCCTTCTTATACGTGATATACGTCTTATACATAAGGTACGTAAGTTCCTCCCATTCCTCTCGTTTAATACGTAGTATATTATGTGACCTTGGCTACTATTCCTCGTCATATAGATCTACCGGTTCCATCCTAGACCGTGCCTAAATTAACCAACTAGCTTCTTCTAACTCTTCTCCAAGTAGTCGTAATATTGTACTTAAAGCGTCCGTAACAGTAGTCCTTAATTTACTTCTCTAACTAGATACTAAAATAGAAGAACGCCTCTACCTACCTAGAAAGCACGTTTTTTGGCTTAATAACCTATTTATAAGCGTTAAGCTTTTTATACGACTTTAAGACCTTAGTATTAGAGGCGTAGGAACCGTCTGAACAACTAAAATAAAGTGGGAAAAGTAGGGGGACCTTAAAGGCGATATTAAGGTGGCTATAACTATATAAGGAAAGAAGAAGGCACTTACCAAGCAAATTAGCTAGAGGCTTATAGAGCTTAAATTAACCTACGCCAGTTAAATTCTATATGGTGAACTCTATAGGGAGCTTTCTAAGGATAGCTAGGTAATAGAGTTTGCTTAAAAGGACGCTAATATTATCCTTTTTATAAGTACTATTAATAACGGTAAGTTTTATACCTTAACTATAAAGCTTAAAAGGTAATAACGTTATATATCGCTAGGTCGCTATATAATTGTTACTATATAGAAATGTCCTCTTCTTACTATTAGTGGTGCCAGATAGACTTGGAAGGTCTTTAGCAATAAAGGTAAGAAGGAATTACCTATTCCTACCTTTATTTTCTACTATAATTACTATATATGCAGTATAGATATTGCTAATTAACTACGCGCGTATTTTATAACGTAGAGGATTAACAAAAAGACCTAAAAGCCTCTATTCCACTTCCTACTTAATATAGTAATTAGTATTTACTATTTACTATCTTCTTACCCTTATACTAATCGCTGAGTAAGCTGTATAGAGGGCTATAAATAGTTTCGTATCGACCTCCGCAACGCCTTATTTAATATTATGGCACTGACCTGATATATACTGTTTTATACTATCTTGTACTGTTTCTTACTGTTAGCTGGCCTACCACTAGCGACTTAGTGGCTGGCCCTACTATTTATATATAATACTCCCTTTTTACCTTCTTCCCCTCTTTATACTATAATGTAGTTATTTAGTCTACTTTATTATAGCACTATGATAGTTTATAGTATCTTTAATTTGCGCCCTATCGCGATTATTAATTCCTTATACCCTAGCTAATTAACCTCCGCCCTAGAGTAATTGCAACCTATGCGCGCCTCTGCTGAAACTAATACGTCCCTAGTACAGTTTTAGAATGATCCTTAGTTTTTACCTAGCGCCTAGATGGGCGACACTAATAATGCCGAAATGGCCGAAACCTAGAACCCCTGTAATGTTTTTATAAACCTCTTTATAGAGATATACCCTAATATTATATAGATAATCCGCTGCTCTTTACCGTACCCTAAGACCTTTAAGCCTAGTAAAGCTTACCTTACCCTTATTAACTATACTAATGAGTTCCTTAATAATATTAAAGTAGGACTATAGTGTATATATATATAATATAAATACCGCTAATAAGAAAGATAATAAAAACCTTAGTGCCCTTATTACTTTCTAGATAGGAACTATTAACTCCTAGGTAGAGACTATTACCGTTCTAAAATAATTAACCCCTATAATAATAGTAGTAACTTAGTAGAAAAAACGGAGATCTAAAGACCCGCTAATATTTAGCGGAAAAGGTACCCTATTAGAATAATAAGCTAATTTTAAGACCTAGCATATTAAGATTAAGGGAGTTTTTAACTGGGACTGGGACTACTTTAATATAGTTTAGTTCTAGATTCTTTATATCTCGGATATACTAGAGGATAAGGCCTATAAGTTTATTAAGTAGGGCTTAGAGCTTATATATAAGAACCCAAATAATATATCTATATAAAAATGGCCTACTAAGGAAAATATGCTTAAAGATCTTACTGCCTACTATAAGGTCCTTAATATAACCTAGGTCGTAAAGAATAAGCTTAACTATTTCCCCTAGGGCGAGCGTAATTACTGGTCCTGGAAGGGAGAGCTTAATAAGCTAATAGTCCGCGCTAAGAAGATAGATAAATAGAAGGTAGACCTACTTTAAAAGTTTATCTCTCCGAAGATAGAAGAGCTAGTACTTAGACTTGCCTATAAAATTAATAATAGTAACTATATAGGTTGGAGTAAGTAGATAGATGTGTTTACTAAGAACCTTACAAACTATATACACTAAGCCAACCTTAAGAAGAACGCTAACTACTGCCTACCTGCCTAAGCCCCTGCCCCTATATTAACTCTAACCCTAGTAGTAACTAAAGAACCTATAGACCTTAATAGAATCTTAGATATAAAGCGTAAGCGCCGCGTTAATAATAGACTATACCTTACCTATAGCCTACCCGGCTATTAGAAGGATGCCTATAACCCCGCTAAGATAGCAAACCTAGTCCTAATACTACCCTATTAAATAACACAAACTAATAACCGTAGATGTAGTAACCGTGGAGTTTATTATAGACGCGGCGACCGCGGAGCCTATTATGGCCGCGGTGGACGACCCCCCCCCCCTTTAACCCTATAGCTTAGTTGCTCTAAACTATACCCTATATGGGAGCCTAACCCGTTAATAACACCTAGTATTAGTGACTTTGCGCTAGCGAATATAAATATGGCCATGTTGTTAGCGAGATATTGTTTTCCTATACCCCGACCGAAACTAAGACTAATACCGCTAGCTAGATGGACACTGGACCGCCCTACTAAAATAGCCCTGTACCCTAGTTATTAAAAGGTAAACCCTTAGACTAAGTTATATCTAAGGGTTTAAACTATATAAGGAGGAAGATAAGAAGATTAGGTCCCTATTACTAGATTAATTAGTCCTTTCTATTAGTAAACTGCTACTTAATCTTAAATTAGTAAATAGTAATAAGAAATTAATCCTTATTTAAACCTAACTTTTTTTATTATATAACCTATACCCCTAAGTTTATATTAATATAGTAAGCCTAGTGGACTTTAGTAGTACTATAATGGCATTTACTGACGTAGAGTCTATTATAAGAAAGTATAACATTATAACTAAGAAGCTGCTAGCACCTAGACTACTGCGCTTTATAAATAGTATCCTAACTTTACTTATTACGGACTACTTTACCGCCTAAATATTAATCGGCCTCTATACTAAAGCTATACTCTTTTTTATTACTAAACTCTTATCCACTACCCTAATTATTTTAGGTATGCCCTAGCTTTAGAAGTATAAGCTCTATCCTAGCTTTAGGAAACTTAAGATTTGCTTTAACTTAGACTACTACTCTAGGCACTACCTCCCGTAGGGGATAACTAACGTTAGTAGGGACGCCCTATGTGGATACTTAGCACTATTAAGCCTAGTGCCTAGGACTATATATAAAGCCCTAATAGTAGAAGACATTCCTAATAAAGGGGAGCCCGTATAGCTGTAAAGAAATAAGATAGTAGAAGACTAAACTATTCTAGTACTTAAGACTAAAATAATAGGCTAGCTAGCCCTACCGAGACTAAGGAAGAAGGTTTACTTTACGCCGCTACTACTAAGAATTTAACTTTAACCTAGGCACTATTTAAACCCTAACCGCCTAGCCCGATATCTAGAACTAAGCTATATGCTATATGTATATACTATAGCTCGCGTTATAGTAAGGATTAGCTATAGAACTACTAAGACCTAGATGATAAAAACTATATTACTATAACGCCTAACCTTATACCTATCTCCTATGTGTACTATATAGGGCCGCTACCTTATTTCTGCCCCCCTAGGCCAACTAAGCCGTACTAGCCTAGCCGTAGTATTAGAGAACTAGATACGCCCTAACCTGGATAATATTAAATACACTTATGCTATTAATTTTACCTAGTTCTATAAATAAAAAGATTTAAAGGTAATAAGGATCTATATAGTGGAGTTAGTAGAACTAGTTAAATAAGATAAGTACTAATAGCTGCTTAAAAAGCTACCTATAGGCCTAATAGAAGTACTAAACCTATTAAAAAGGTCTTTCTACCGGCTAGTAAAAGCGACTATATAATAAAGGAAGCCCATAAAGTGCTCCCCCCCTATTTTTATAACTTTTTTAAGATAAATCTAAAAACTAAACCCGAGCTTTTACGTCGGAAGATAGTTAATACCAATGTTAAAAAATTCCTAAAAGGTAAACTAGGATTAACTCGTAAAGACATTCTATAACGCCTACTAAAGGAGTTTAGTAAATATATTAAGCACTTTTTTTCTAAGAATATAGATAAGCTGCCCCCTTACCGACCATAGGACTATAAAATTAAGATTACCCCTGGAAACTAGGCCCTATACTATAAAAATAGACCACTTTGACCTGCTAAACTTAGGTGTGTAAAGAAGTGGATTGATGAGATGCTAGATAAGGGTTTTATTTATAAATTAACCTTACTAGCTACTATACTACTCCTCCTCGCTGCTAAGCCTAGTGGTGGTGTGCGAATCTACTATAACTACTAAGGCCTAAACATAGTTACTATTAAGAATTAATACCCACTGCCACTAATCTGCGAGACACTTGACGTACTCTATAGTGCTAAATACTTTACTAAACTTAATATAATTGCTGTGTTTAACTAGATCCGGATTACGGAGGGCTATAAGTAGCTTATAGCATTTATTACCCGGTTTAGACTTTATAAAATGCTAGTTATACTATTTAGCCTTTATAATATACCTGCTACGTTTTAAAACTATATTAACTATATTCTATATAACGCCCTTAATAACTACTATACTACCTACCTTAATAACGTCCTTATCTTTTCTAAAACACGCGCTAAGTATACTAAGTATGTAAATAAAGTTATCTAAAGACTTAGTAATGCTAGACTTTAGATTAATATTAATAAGTCTAAGTTTTACTTTACTAAAATAAAATACCTTAGCTTAATTATCTTAATTAATAGTATAACTATAGACCCTAAGAAGCTATAGGCCTTATAGGAATAAAAGGACCTAATATTAATTAAAGAACTATAATAATTTTTTGGCTTTACGAACTTCTACTAATAATTTATTTAAGGCTACTCTGCTATTGCTATATCTATAATAAAACTCCTAAAAAAGGATATTAGATAGCTATAGGGACTAAAATAAGCTAAATTATTTAAGGCCCATAAGGGAGCCTTTACTTCAGCACTAGTACTAGTATACTATAACTATATAAAGAAAATAGTGGTAGAGATAGATATATTAAATTAGGCTTCTAGCGGAGTCCTTTCCCAGTATAATAATAATAGAAAATTAAAACTAGTTATATTCTTCTCTATAAAGTACTCTATATTAGAGTATAACTACAAAATCTATAATAAAGAACTCTTAGCTATTATTAAGGCTTTAGAGGAATAGCGTCCTAAGCTATAAAGGACTAAGGAGCTGTTTAAAATTATTACCGACTATAAAAACCTATAGACGTTTATAACTACTAAGCAGCTAAACTAGCGCTAAGTCTAGTAGGTAGAGTTCCTTTTATAGTTTAACTTTATAATTATATATAGACCTAGTAGCAAAGCTACGCTCCCTAACGCCCTAAGCTGGCTACTAGGAATAAGGTTTAAGGACGCTAATAATAAACGCCTCCGCTACTAAGCCTAAGTTATTATACCGCCCTAGAAAATTAATCTTATAATCTTAAAAGAATTACTATATAAGTCCCATAACTCTAATAATGTAAAGTTTATAGCCACTCTAGACCCTAAAATAGCTAAAAAGTTACTAAATAAGTTAATTTAGCTGGGATACTAGGAGAACGAACTTATAAGAGATATAGTAGCAGCCCTACGTAATTAGAAAGCTTGCTATTAGCTAAAGAAGATTAGGAAATTACTCCGTTGTAATAAGTTAGAATATAGTATTATTAACGGATAGATCTACTTCTACTAACATCTCTTTATCCCTAACGCCCTAGACCTTCACCTAAAAGTTACCTAATACTTTTATAGTAGCGGCCCTACTAGTTACCCTAGCCGGGTTAAGACTTTTAACCTCTTAAACCGAATATACTAGTGGCTAGAAATCTCCCAGTTTACGGCTACCTTTATTAAAGACTGTGCCTTATGCTTTTATACTAAGACCCCCTATTTTACCCCGCCCGGTTTCTTAAAGCTACTAAAATTACCTACCCGCCTATGGACTGATATCTTAATTAACTATATTATAACGCTGCTAGTATACTAACGCTACGGTAAGGTATATAAATATATCCTTATTATTATAGACCACCTAACTAAAATATAATACCTTGTTTTAGTAATAGGACTCTTAATAGAGGAGCTAGTTAATAGCTTTATTAATAATATATATAAGCTCTATAGTGTACCAAGTATAATTATCTCTAATTATAGTATATAATTTGTTAGCGACTTTTAGCGATAACTAAGTAAACGCCTTAAGATAACCTTATAACTAAGCTTAGCCTAATACCTAGAAATAGAAGGCTAAACTAAAATTATTAACGCTGCCGTAAATAAATACCTTTATACTTTTATTAGCTTTATATAGGATAACTAGGTTAACTACCTACCGCTTATTAAGTTTGCTATAAATAACTAAGTTAATAAAAGCATAGGTATCTCCCCGTTTTTTATAAACTATAGCTTTAACCCTCGCCTTAGAATTAAGCCTGCTAGCCCCCGCCTACTAATATTATTAGTATAAGTAAAGAAGGAGTTCTTCCGCGTAGACTCTATAGCTAACTGCTTTAAGCGGATATTAATATAGCTTAAGGCCCTAGCCCGGATTTTATAGTAACGCTATAAAGATAATGCTAATACCCGTAGGGATAAGAGCGCGTTATTCTATAAATGCGATATAGTTATAGTTAGCTTAGAAAATATAAAGATAAATAAACCTAAGAAGAAATGGGATAATAAATAGGACGGCCTATACCCTGTACTCGTAGTATACTAAGGGGTAGTTATAGTAGACCTTTTAGACTATATCTAAGTAAATAAATCCTTTTATATATCTAAGGTCCGCCTTTAAGCTGCTAAAGAGATCTCTAGCTAAGTAAGTATTAATACTATAGAGCGTTATAATGTATAAGGACAAGTAGTAGAGAGAGATAATAATGGCAATATAGAAGACAAATAGGAGTTTAAGAAAATCCTTAATATATATAATAAAGACCCCTAGGACCTAACTTATAAGATTAAATGGAAATATTATAAGGATATAACCTAGTAGCTAGAGAAAGACCTAAAGGGTTGTAAATAAGCTGTATAGCGCTTTTATAAGTAATACCCTAAGAAGCTAGGACCCCTAGACTAGGCATAAGATAAGGAAAAGTTATGCTAAGGTTACGGTTAACCACCATATTAAAATTTATGGTGGTTAAGATGTTATAAAACTTTAACCAACGGTTAAAGTTGTCTAATTAGCTAAATTCTCGCTAAGAAACGCTATGCGGATTAATTTAGGTGGCGGTATGGAGTTCTACTAACCTTACTTACTAAACTAACTAATTAGGATTTTCTATACCCAGCATAGAAAATCGCTATTAGCTTAGTTAAGGGCGGTAAGTAAAACTAATATTTTTGCGGTAAAAAATAGGCAATCCCGTATACTGCCTATTTTTGAGTTATATATTTAGTTTAGGGACTAAACTATTTAGGGGAGAGGAGTACTATTACGGCACTGACCTAACGTATACTGTTTTATACTATCTCGTACTATTTTCTACTATTAGCTAGCCCACTACTAGCTACTTGGCGGCTGGCCCTACTATTTATATATAATACCCCCTTTTTACCTTCTTCCCCTCTTTATACTATAACGTAGTTATTTAGTCTATTTTATTGTAGCACTATGACATTTAAACGCTTAATTTGTAAGCAAAAGGCCTATATATAAGAACAGCCTATTTAACGCTCTACTGATAATATTATATAGGTCCTTATAGCGCTGCATAAACTAATTAGGCTATTTCCTAAGGAGGTTCACTGCTCGGCTTATATAGAGGCTAGTAGGCGTACTAAGGAATTATTTATAGGGCGTCGAAAAGCTCTATTAAAGCTATCGCTAAATACTATAAGGAAACCTTATAATAGTAAGGAATGGTAGAGACGTAAGCGTGCTCTAAGAACCTATTTTAGCTGCAGTATCTATAAAATACCGTTTTATAGGAAGGATAATTACTAACTACCTTATATTAAGCAACTTAACTTTAAAGATTAAGCTTATATAGCAATTTTATATAATATTTAATAAATATTACTAGCTTTGTATTTCTAAGTATAGGGTATTAAATTTAGCTAATCTAATTAGTGGGTTCTTATTAATAACCTAAGAATCTATTTTGCCGTATTAAGGGATAAAGCCTAAGGGTAGGCTTTTTTAAAGGGGGGGTAATGTTACGGCACTAGTAAAAACTGGTGGATTGTGGCTAATAGATATTAGTAGATTATAATAGATAGTTATAGATAGTTATAGATAGTTATAGATAGTTATAGATAGTTATAGATAGTTATAGATAGTTTTATATAGTTTTAGATAGTTGCCGTCACATAACTAAAGGATTGTATATAACGTTAAGCGGCGCCACCCTCCGTCTCCTTTCCTTTCTCTAGCTTTAGATCTTCGTTTATAAACTACCAATCGTATAGGCTTGCGCGTCCCTCTTGCCGTGCTTATGCTTTGATTGACCGAGTCGCTAACATATTGTATAAATACTAGAGTTAGGTACCTTACTAATAGTAATTCTATAAATACCCCCTAGATGCTGTCTTATATTTATTATACTTTAAGCCGTATATTTTAAACAATGTTTATACTAAATCTATTTTAGTTCTAGCTTTTTTAGTCTTTCTTCTGGCGTTAGCGTACGACAATGCTTATAAATTAGAGAGGTTTTCCGCAATTTTTTTATTAAAGGAATTAAATCCGCAATCTTAATTGTTCTCTTCATAGTATTAGAAGTAAAAAATAATTTAAAATCCTTAATTTCTTAAATTCTGGAAGATATATTGTACGATATTATATAGATAGAAGATAACCTGTAAAATTTTGTTGTGCTAAGAAATATCGGAATATTATCGGAATATTGGCAATATTAGCAATACCAATATTTTATTGGTTCGTATTGGATAGGATTTTATTGGTGCCAGCTCTGATTTTGGTAAGGAAAAGCGTGCATGAGCCTGTCGCGTGCACAAGCCGGTCGGTTATGTTAGATGGTGTAGAGTCCTTCCACCTTGGAACCTTGTATTATACAACATCTTGTCAACTCCGATTGAAAGCGCGTGTCGATCTTGGTGATCAAACGGCAGAATCTATACCTTTTGAAGTAATAAGCACGGCCATTTAAAGTATTTTTACCCACATTTGGGTACAAATGTATGCATTTTGGTTAGCGTGATTAACACACGCTTTCAACCGGATGCGCCAGGATGGTGTAAATAGCGCAACGACTAACGCGGTATCTAGTCACGATTTTAGTCTTCTCCTCCCCTGCTTCTACTGCACTAAGGATTCCAGCTCTTTATATGTCTGAATGCTTTACTCTAGGCCTTTAATTTCTACTAATTTCCGCGCCAAACGAGCATTGAGTACGGAGGACGGCCTAGAAAGATATTTCTCCTTCCTTTTTGGGACGGGCGGTTAGTCCACTAACTAAACGGGGGATGACACGCTAAAGTTACGGGGCTCTGTCCCCTAGACCAAGCTCGGGCGCCCTAGGTCCCTAAAGGGCTGTTAAAAACGGGGAGCTTACCGCCCGTCCTAAAAAGGAAGGAGAAATCTCTTTCTAGGCCGTCCTCCGTATTAGCTCGCGTGTGCACAGACTGACATCTTGGCACTGTAGAAGTATAACACATAGTTCATGTTATTATATAGTTAAAGGGGTTAAAAAGTTAATGTATTTTTAGTGGAGTAAAAAAGCGTACACAAAGTGGGCGCATGCACGTACGTCTAATGAGTTGTTTCCTGCTAGAATAAACCGAATGCTCAGTCTTTACCTTTGCTAGTGACACGTCTGATCTTATTCAAGTGAGGTATTTACACCCACGGTATAGACCCGATCCGCGCGATTTTGATGTTGTGTTTCAGCGGTTGCTTTCCTAAGGTATGCAAGCTCTATGGTAGTATCGTACAGGAGACAATTTGATTGGTCCTCATTTTGTCCTACAACTGCGAGTAATGCTGTATCCTCAACTCCTGGCTGCTATTTCCTGGATCCTGCTTGAGTCCTTCGAGGAGGGTATCTATGCTGGGTCATATTCAGCCAATTGTCAAACTGCCTAGGCATATAAGTCTGTAACCTCCCAGTTCATATCTTGGCTCTTTACAACCTTTCCGTCTAAGCAGTAAGAACAAAATTTCAACCAAGGCATTTTGGCAATTTCCATCATGGAAGATCCATCCGAGCAAGCCGCCATCGCCGCAACCCCAGTGGAAAATGAAGTCGTCATGCGAGGCAATGGGAGTTATAATAAAAACTCGGCAATACAGCACATAGCAGTTATGCCTGCTCTCGAATTCATTCCAAACCTCTCCAATCGTAAGCTCAGCATCTGTTCGCCAAGTTTAGAGAATCCTGGACACCCGCCTGCCAAATTTTCAGTCTCCTCCCTATGAGGTTTCCATGTACACTGGCAAGACATTCCCGCATCCTCAGGCATAGTTTCCGATAGCATGACCCGAAGTCACTTTTTCTGCATTGGTTCCATATTTACTACCAAGAAATTGTGGTATCTACCTCGAATAAAGCGCATAGAGCTGACTAACTCCATACGGCAGGCAAGGAATTAACTCTTGTTGACTATGGCTGTTCGCAAGGCGCAAACTCGTACGTCAAATGCCTGGTACCCCCAAGTCATGTTAGACTGACACATTACGCTCAATAGAATCATACCCATTAAGCACCTACTTTCCCCACTCCCCACACACTCTACCATCCACCTCATTTTCAATGACCGTCCTCTCAATGACTTCTCGACCCTCTCAAAAACCATCAAGCGTAATGAAGCCACCCTCTCCCGCAACGGCGAACTCCAGATCTATCCCTCGATAGTACCGGTGAGCTTCTTCCACCAGATCGCCCCCGATAACTCGATCGACATCGGATTCGCCTGGTCCTGCCTCAACTACCTCGAGTTTCTGCTGCCGCCCCTACCCTCCACGGACCTGCAGGAACTGGTCAAACAGCGCGCGGTACGGAGCGCGAAGGCTGCGCACGTCGATTTGGTCAAGCTGTTGCGGCTGCGCGCGCGCGAGATCAAATCAGGTGGCGTCTTCATGAGCGCAATCCCGGCGCGCAGCAGTTCTGGCGTCCCAAATGTCGCGCCTGCCGCGGCGGCATTGATGGCGGCGACCCTCGAGATGGTGCATGCAGGTCGTATTTCCCAAGCGCAGGTCATGGGACTAGATATGCCAGTGCATGAACGCAGCATGGAGGAGATGGAGCGAGTGTTTGCAGAGGTAGAAGAAGTATGGGGGAAGGAGGTGTGCTTTGAGAAGATGATCCAGCATCCGGCTGTTGCGGAGTTGGAGGTAAAGAAGAAAGCGGAAGGGGTAGATTTGGAGGAGCTGAGCAAGGAGTACGCGAGCACGGTTGTGGATTGGGCCATGTCGCCGCTTACGTGGTTTTTCGTCAAGACACTAAGAGCTGGGGATGGGGAAATGGATGAGGAAGAGATGTTTGCGCCAATGACGGCGGAGGAGGAGGGGTTGGTGGATGAGCTCGCAGAGAGAGCGAAGAGGGCTTTTGTGAGGGACCAGAAAGATGGAATTGTTGAGCAGTGTTACATCTACTTCAAGCTGGTGAGGAAGTGAGGGTTTAGGAGGTTGGAAGATTGAACAGGTGGATTTCTTACTTTGATGAATAACTATCAGCTAGAGAAAATGACAGCGGCGCCCTTCAAATGCAACACCAGCAATGAACACACGTCATAGTATATGAAGTTACTGATATTTTTTCGTTATTGTAAGATGTTGGCCACGGAAGTAGCTATTGGCCTAAATCGGATGTGCTTTAGATCGTCTTACAATTGTCTTTGATGCCTAGTACCCTATGTAAGACTACCCTAGTGCTTACCCTCGTATTTCGTATGTCTTGGTGGATGTCTCTGTTACCTGTACCTCCCCTCTTTCCTATTCTAGCATCTTCCTCGTGTATATAAAGATCTTTAAGAGCCACCTTAAATAAAACAGATCACTTATACAATTCTATGTCTCTACCTACTAGCTAGCTTATATCATTCGTGATACCTACTTAGCTAAAAGTTATAAGCCTAGTAACCTTCTAAGCACTAGGGAGATCTTAGTAGCTAGACAACTACCACTAAGCCTCTTTAAGCATAGTTCGTTATAAAATATTACATACTTTACGCGTAAGCGCGTCTCTTTACGCAACCTTAAAATAAAAGCTAATATAGCAACCAAGGACTCTACAAACCCTCTTTTACTAACCCAGAAAGACTAGCCTATATAGTTTTAATTTATCCGCCAAGAAGCAAGTTTTATAAAGATCTGGGACTATATTAACCTAGATAAGACGGAGAACGAAATCAAAGAAAACAATAAGCCAGCCATACCTTCAATAGCAGCAGCTCCTACAGCACCTGCAGCAGCATCTGCAGCAGCACCTGCAGATCCTGCAGCACTAGCAGCGGATTCTACAGCTCCTGCAGCACCAGCAGCAGCTCCTGCAGCTCTAGCAGCAACTCCATTATCTACTGGAACAGCTATACCTAGGTCATCAAGTTAAGGACAATAAACTTAACAATCTCTAGAGACACAGAGAATACTCTTTAAGCTCTATAAGCTTTAATAATAAGATTACCTAAAGCGGGAAGAGAAGCTTTACACGTTTACAGCACTCTTATATACCACCATAGGCACTAACTTCTTAGGGTATCTTAAGAACTTTACCACACTATATTTAATATTAAGACAGCTAAAGAAGGTAGCAAAGCTATCTTAAGCTACGCTATAATAAATAGTATTAGATAATCTTAAGAAACGGAAATAAGGGCCTAAACGCCAGACACTAGAGTTATAGCTTTAGCTTTATATTACTATTATATAAAATAGCAAAGAGCTAAAAAAAAGGGCTAATAGAGGTAATAAAAAGCAGCGTTATATAAGCCTTTGTTTAGGACTATAAGGAGATCTATCTAGCTCTATACTATGCCTTTATCTAAAAGGTAGTAAAGAGGTTAGAGAAGCTTAAAATAGCGACAATAATTAAGGAATTTAACCTCCTCTATAAGCATCTAAATATAGGACATAACACCCATACTATACTTTTAGGGCAGCTAGCTATAGATTCTATAACATCTACTACCCTAGCACCTTCTTAATCACCTAAAATAAAGTGCTTTGCTTATAGTTTACCCTATAAGTTAAAGAATTACAAGTAACTATTTTAGTCTCTTTAAGGTCTAAACTTTATACTAAATAACGAGTATCTATGGAGGTATTAGGAATGGCTTAAGGTCCTAATAAACAAGCAGTATTATAACAAAAGGGTTAAGCAGATTAAGAGGGAAGGCCCTAAGTCAAGGACGTCTCCATTAGCCTCGTTTACTGCTAAAAAGATTAAAGATCTAGACAGGCCTTAAGCTACAGCAGCAGCTATAACAATATCCTATTTATTATTATTATCGCAAGAACATCCAAATCTGTCTTTAATCAACGCCTAGGGGTATAACACTATAGCAGACACCCACTTCTATAACGATATTAGATACTTCTATAACCTTAAGCCTTATATATCTATAGTAATAGCTAAAGATTCAGGAGCAGAAATCCATAGATATAGTAATATTAGCTTAGCTATTAAGGTGGGCGAATAACGTCTAACTCGGTATCTAATATTAAGGAACATAGCGTACGCTCCATATTTTCATACCAATCTAATATCCGCAGCAAAGCTCTATAGGGTTAGAGTAATTATAGACTAATTTATAAACTACCTACGCTATAAAAATAACGGAAGCCTATTTGCCAACCTTATAGAATTCGGAGGTCTCTACCTTATTAATACCATCACCTCCTTACCACCTACTTCTACTGCCTACGCTACATCCACTAGATTCTTTAAGACCTCAGCATATAATAAAGTATAGTATTAACGCTTACTACACTATAATATAAAGTTAGTAAATTATCTACTAACTACAGCAGACGGAGTTAAAATAGTTAAGACAGATAGAGGAAGAACTCTATATAGTGTACCACTTTATAAACTATATATTCTCGGAAAGATAACATAGCAGATATCTCACAGAATATCTATAAAGGGAACCTACCCTTTTAAACGTGTTTACTTTAATATTACTATAGAGGAAGATGGGTTTAATAGAGATACGTATATAGCTTACTTTTAGTATAACTATATAAAGTACTATCGTGCTTTTCCTATTAAGAACCACAAGCAAGAGATACTGCTCCCACTCTTTAAATCAATAATAGCATTTATAAAGAAATTTAATACTTAAGGTATCCGCATTTAGCATATAGATAAGGAGTAAGGTATAGGCGCTAGGGTAAAGAACCTTATCCAGCTTAACGGAGGTGTTATTAAGCAATTAATACTAGATACCTTAGCTTAAAATAAACCTATAAAGAGGTCAGGGAGAGCCATTTCTAAATAAGTAAGGACTGCTATTATTAAAGCAAAGTTACCCATAGATCTATAGCCAGAGTTCATACTTTTAGCAGTGTTTTTACTTAATTAAACTCCTATTAAGTCTATTAACTAGAAGACCCTATTTAAGATACTATATAAACGGAAGCCATAGCTAGCAGGACTTCGTATAGCTAGATCTTTAACCTACGTACTTATTAAACACGGCATTTCTAAGAAGGTAAAGTTTAAGCCACGAGCCTAAATAGGTTATTTTATTAATATAGAAGCGTCAAATATTTATAGGATATAGATACCAACCACTAACTATATTATCCAATCTCATAATATACAAATTAATAAATTAAAGAGATATTAATCTCCCAAAACACCAGAACACCTTATTATCTTATAGGCTTAAAAGGACCGTTTTTAGCAAGTCCAGAACTTACTAAATAATCTTTAAAATAGCAGTAAGAACTAAATAGAGAACTTTAATAAAGAACTAGATATAGGACTGCCGCATTTAGCAAATATTAACATTACTCCTATATTAAAAAGCATTCAGATCTTAATAGAAGAACTCCATTAGCTACCTACCCCAGAGCTAACTCTAGAACTATCTAGGCCATCTACGTCTTTAATACCTCAACAAACATCATCTACTACTTAGTTATCTCCTAAAGTTACTAAACCACCATTTAAAGATCCTATACCTTATTCCGAACCTCAGACAACAGCAGGCTTATTATTAGGGGGTAAGAAACATTCTAGCCGTAAAAAGCAACCTATAGTAAAAAAGAAAGATATGCCTAATTAGGACCTATAATAACGAGCCTTTACGGTTTAAGTTAATAATAGTAATAATAACCTTATTAATCTAAATACAACACTATTAGCTTACGCTTTCTATACTACTACTATAAAGACACACGGACATCAAAATAACTTTCTACCGCCACTAAAGTTATAGAAAGAGATACTTAATTATAGGTACGCTACGGAGTTTAAAGCAGCTGCCCACACCAAGATAAAGGCCCTAATAGGAAAATACACCTAGGACGAGGCACAACTAGTTAAGAAGGTTTATCAACTTCCTACTATATAGGTCTTTACGTACAAGGAAGATTTAAACAGCTTCATTATAAGATTTAAAGCTCGTCTAGTTGTCTATAAAGACCTTTAAGCAGTCTTATAAGAGAAGGTTAAAGTAATTATGGCAGCCTATCAGACCTTCCGTCTACTCTACACTTTTATTACTAGCTTTAACCTAGACATTATACAGATTAACGCCATTAACGCCTTTATTAATACCTTAGTTAATAATAAGGTCTACCTTATTCCCCCTAAGGGTATAGACCTGTCGCCTAAATTCTCTCTCTATCTAAAAAAGGCAATATACGGACTACAGAAATCTCCAAAATTATAGTTTTTAGAAATGTCTGCTACTCTATAAAGTATGGGTTTAAAAGCTGTACCGGATAAGCTATATCTCTACATACACCCTACCAAACCTATCTTTATATTCTTTTATATTAACGATATCCTAATTATAGGACACCCAAGCTATCAATAGCAGATAGAGGATATCTTAAAGCAGCTATAAGATCAATTTAAGATCCGCCAAATACCTCAGTTCACATTATTCCTAAATACTTATATCATACGAGATTAACTAAAGGGAAAGCTCTAGCTATGCCTAGATTAGTATCTTAAGAAGCTAGTCTTAATATACCACCTAGAGTATCTAAAGCTATTAGCTACACCACTATCAGGCCAGGAATTAACACTATATAAGGGAGAAGCTACGCCAAATTAAATAAGAGGATATCAACGCCGTGTAGGTTCTGCAATATATCCTACATCTACTATATAACCAGACGTTACTTTCTCAGTTAGCAAGCTAGCTAAATTCTTACAAAATCCGTCACCAGCTTATCTTGCGGAGATTAACTAACTACTTACCTATCTCTATAATACCAGATACCTTACTCTTAAGTTCTCTACTATTACACCGTATAAGATAAACTAGGTTCTAAAAGCCGCTTCTAATGCCAGCTTTACTAATAATGCTCCAACACATTGGAGCTCACAGGGCTTCTTAATAAGCTTATTTAATAGGCCTATAGCATAGCAGGCAACTAGACAAAAGGCAGTTACTAAGTTAACTACAGAGGCAAAGCTCCTAGCTCTCTTACATGTCAGTAGGGAGGTCGAGCATATAGTACGGATATTTAAAGCTATTAGATTCAATCTAGAATAGGACATTATTATTAATTACAACAATTAGTAGTTAGTACGGATCGTAATAAAAGAGACTTCTATAGTATCTACAAAGCTCTAATATATAGATATCCATTAGTTCTAGCTTCGCCAGAAAGTATAAAATGGAAGCTTTGTTATACAGTGGGTACTAACAAGCAAGATGGCTACAGATAGACTAACTAAGGCTCTATTAAAGCAAAATTATTAAAAGTTTGTTAAGGTGGTAGGGCTTCGTAATATCAGACATCTAGTTAATTGACGCTCAGCAGAGCTTACCACTAACTTATCTCTCCCAACTGCCTATTCCGGTAATCCAGCTTTAACGCTCTACGCCAGATCTAAGGGGGTGTATTGGCTATAGAAGTAGCTATTAGCCTAAATCGGATATGCTTTAGATCGTCTTATAATTGTCTTTAATGCCTAGTACCCTATGTAAGACTACCCTAGTGCTTACCCTCGTATTTTATATGTCTTGGTGGATGTCTCTATTGCCTGTACCTCCCCTCTTTCCTATTCTAGCATCTTCCTCGTGTATATAAAGATCTTCGAGAGCCACCTTGAATAAAACAGATCACTCGTACAATTCTGTGTCTCTACCTACCAGCTAGCTTATGTCATTCGTGATACCTGCCTGGCTGAAATAAGAGACCATTGGAATAGGACCAGATAGTTTATTTCGTGATAAATGTATTTATTCTGCACATAATGTTGCAATATATTCGACTGGATGTCCTATCGCAGTAGAAAACGCGCTAGTCTTAATTAAGTTAGGCTCTAATCGCGCATCGCGTCTTCTAGAGATTACACTTTCACCAGCAGTTGCAAACGTTCCTCCTAGTACCTGAAAACTGCAAAGCTCCACAATGGCCTCTAGAAATCGCCAAAGTACTGCTGGCCCCAGCAGCCAGCGCCGACCTCCCACCGCCGTTGAATTGCCGCCTTACGAACCTCCAATCCATCCTCTCAATAATGCCGCCCAAAGAGCCCTCAACGACCTCCATCGCGACCACTCCCTCGCCAAGCTCAAGAAACATTACGCCGATGCTAACGAAACCATTACATCTACCGCAGGGGTTATAAATGACCACCTTTACGAACGGGAAGAAAGTCAGCGCAAGCGCAAAGCCAGGCGGGCCCACCAAGGCCTCGAAGAGGACAATGAGGGGGTGGAGGAGCTCGAGCAGCTCCGGCAAAAAGTGGACCGCATGACGCAGAGAATGGAGGAGAGTGTGCGTAAGATCATCGATGGGGAGACGTTCGTCAACAATATGGAAGAGAGTATCCAGTACCTGCAGCAGAACGCCGTCAACTTAACCCAGCAGCAATCGCAGACGCAGGAGACACAGCGCTCGCAGCCGCGGCGACAAAGAAGAGGCGAGGCATCCGGCTCTGAGGACGAGGACGAGCAAAGTCCAGGTCCTACGCCCTTGGCGGGAGAAGATATGGAGATTACAGGCCCGAGTGTCATGCTGCAGAACCGCCTTCAGGCAAGCAAGGATAAATACCAGGCGCTTTCCCACCGCACTCGGTATGCGCAGCATAACTCCTACATCGGATTCCGGCGTGTCGTTCACGATGCACAGAATCCAGGCGAAGACGCACCTCCACTTCCACACGCTTCCACCTGGTTTACGGAGTCTGGCTCTCCAGCACCTGGTATAACGTCTCGAGATCAGAGAGCAGGGGCGGGAGCGGAGGAGGATAGCGATGATGACATTGCCATCGCAAGAGAGCGTATTAGTACAAAGTGCCCACTCACCCTGCAAGAGTTCAAAGACCCAGTTACCAGCGAGAAGTGTCCGCATACATTTGAGAAGTCGGCTATTCTTGATATGATACGGCAAAGCACAAACAGGTTGGGTGTGGGTCCGAGGGCGGGCGAGAAGGCAGTGCATTGCCCTGTGCCGGGTTGTGATAAGGTACGCCATGAATACCCAATCCATTCCGCATCTTTAATTGTCTACTGTCAGATTTTCATTACACAATCAGAGTTGCGCTTACCTGCTTTATGAACAGATGCTCACCGCTCCCGACCTCAAACCGGAACCCTTGCTTGTCCGCAAGATCCGCCGCATTCAACAATCCCGGAATGCGCCCTCCGATGAAGATGAGGATGATGAAGGAAATTTAAATCCTTCAAGCAGCCACAATCGACGCCTAGGTTCTATGCGACATACTCAGTCTCTGCTTTCAAGCCCTGCTGCCACGAGGCCAAGTGGAAATGGGCGAGGGAGAGGTGGGGGAACTAGGAAAAGCAATCTGGAGGAACAACAGCCGCCTATGAGCTCGGCGGTGGTGGATTTGGGGGGAGGTGATAGCGATGAGGAGATGGAGGACTGAATTTTGCTCCATAACTTATAGGAGAATGCAACATGATGTTGGAATGACCATATTGAAATAACAGTGCCGGAAATCATGACGCTATCCTACCCAGCTTGGGGCTCTGTTTGAACTGATAGATGCCAAAGCCTTGTAGAGAACATAGCTCAATACTGCGAGGCTGAAACTTTAAGCCTTGCATACCACAGCACGCATTTTTGAAGTCTTCAAAGGCTTTCGGTTACGATTAGCAGCTCACGTATCACCCCCGTATGCGCCACCTCGTTGAAGGAGAGAAAATAATCTTGCTAATCTAGTTACCCGTTTAGCGTGAACATTACTTTAAGGTCGATCAATGTATCATGCAGACGTGAGAGATTTTAGAGATTCTATATTATAGAGGATCCCAATCTTTACAGAGTTTTGCATAAAGGTAGCCCCATTGCTGATGAAATACACAACCCATGATAAGGCCTCATCAGAGTCCTCCCTAAATTCGAAGGCAGAACCCGTATCCAAGCTGTGAGTGCTATTTTTGTTCAGTAAAGAGAGAGCGCTGACGATATATCACTTCATCCAAGCTGTCCCCAAGTTACTATTAGCGAGCATACCCATCATCCTCAACCCTTTGGCATTCACTATATAATTAGTGCATATGCTCTTAGTGCGGTTACACCAGGTGGTGCAAGTTTTGTAAAGTATGCATAAATCGTAACAACCACTCTTGCAGGAAGATTATAAAAGGGTGGATCATCAGGTGACATTTGAGGTGCGTCGTATCGAAACTTGTAGCAGAGGAGAGTATCGTAAGAATCAGGAGAACCTGCATACAGCTTAAAGTGGATATAACATTCATTCAGGGAAGCGGTGTCCGTCTGTTAAGCATCTGTTATTTCAAGAACATTTAAGTCGAAGTATTTGGAGCATCTCGTACAGGACTGAGGGCCAGGACCCATTTTCAAGCATAGGCCAGTGAAGATAGAGTGCTGTAATACTAGACCCGAAACCCCTGAAAAGCTAAATAGATAACAACTCATGGGCAAATGTTTCAAGGAGAGAGCTAATAGTTCTGGGAACTGGACGTCCAGAGAAAGTTGTAATAGGAAGAATGAAACGCTCTTTTAGGGGAAATCGAAGTCCATTGTGAGTTTGCGAAGGCCAAGCGCGTGTGATAGGAATCGCGTCACTCTTTCTACCTGATTCCCCAATTCCCTAGAGTTTTCGGGAGGTGCATATATTGTAGAAATCGGAATGGCTAGCGTTTGGAGATTATGCGAAGGAAATTTATGGGATCGGGCTTGTCGAATGGGATATAAAACGCTAGTGAATTAAGTCCGGAGCACGAAAATACTTTGATTAATCGCAAGTGGATGTCATTAGCTTAAGGGCGGGAAAAGTTGTGAAAGGTACCAGTCTCAAGAAGCAGCTTCCGATCTCCGTAAGTTGAACGATAACCTGCCTCAGGTATTTCATCATAGAATCTACTCTTGAATTCGCGAAACTCAGTGCTGGTACAAGATTTGACATTTGCAAACGCGGCAATTGGCATAGCTGTGTCGGATCCAATTCGCTTGAGATAATTTTCATAATCCTTAGGCCGGATTTCCTCGTCCCAACTGTCAACCTCGTTCGGGAGATGGTCGCCTGTAACAATAACTGTTCGTATGGGTAGATTGAAAAGCTCATGGCGGGAGGTGTCGTACAGGGTCTACAAGCTGAAGAAGATCATGACACATCTCTCAGTAAAATATAGCTTTCTGAAGGGTTGAAGCTTTTCCCTAGACGAGCTTGCAGGCCAGCCTAAGGATGCACTGATCGGAGATTTTGAGACGAAGAAAGCTATCTTCGGGTATTTCCGTTAGCAGCAAGCCAATGGTGCAAGTCACTATTAAAATCCTGTAAGAAGCCAAGTCCATAACAATAAATAGGTCAAGCAAATATGCCACCTACTTTTGAAGCTTCCCAGCTGTTGACAGTTAGTGGAATTTCCACGCCTCAGAGTTTTACTACCCATATAGACCATAAGATCAGGTTATTTTAATGTTTCAGAGTTCGCATCCAAGCTTGGCAAATGGAGGGGTGAAGGTGAGTGGGGACTCGGGGACTCGGAGAGTCATTGCCCCCTGTATTTTCGCGTCAGAGTGCAGAGCCGTATTAGATGGATCTATCATAAAGGCTACCCAATCTCTAAGGTTTCACTGGGGGCCTAGCCACCGACAATGGGTAGCGCTAAGCAAATGGAGCCTATTATTTGCCGGCGTGTTGGGAGATCGCGCATCTTGCTATACCGAAGATCCCATAGTTGAGAAAACAAAAAAGGAAGGAGGAATACACCACCTTTTTGCATCTCGCAGTAAGTGCGTACTGATCGTGCCGATCAAACTGCGCGGATTTATACCCTTTCTATATAGAATTATACCTAAAATAGGTAGAAATACGTTAAAATGGTCGTGCTTAATACTTAAAAGGCATGAACTTATGCCGTTTAGTCGCCAAGATCAATAGGCATTTACAACGAGATGTAAAGAGGCGGTGTAGAAGAATGAAAGAGAAGAACAAGCCTGGGAATGGTAGAGTAGGTCGAAAGGTGACATGACAAGAAAATTTAGCGAAATTTGTTATCTCAGTAAGCGACTCAGACGGCAAGGGCAGAACTTAAGGCGCACTCACTAATACTAAAGTGTTACTAGTCTCCGCCTAAATAAACGCCACCTTTTTTTAACCAATCAGCTATCTACCGACCTTAAGTTTGCCCTGCCGTCTAAGGGCCTATGGTGCGAGCTTTGGTGAGGCTCGACTTCAATTTTCACAATTTTGTATAAGAGACACTCTCTCCTATATATTTAACTCCCTAATAATACCTTTTTAACCTAATAAGCTAACAAGTCGAATTAGACTAGTCTCCTCTATAATTGATTAGATTTTTATTAAAATATAAAGCTATTAGCTGGGTAAGATTTACGTAGAATTTTGTAATATTTTGCGACAAAATTGCGCCTAGGCGAGGCTCTAGCAATGCAGCGTTAAAATTACCTTTTTTACTGCCGTATCTCGACCCTTTAATAACGTCTAGTTATTATAAAAATACTACGAGGTAGGAGCTCTTTAGCTTCTCTATCTATTGCACTAAATAACGACGTTGTAGCTATATTATATAAAATATTAGATATAGGCAGTCGGTCGCATTTTTTATCTAAAACTTATTGCTAGTTGACCCAAAAAAGTCACTCTGCTTCTTTCTACCCATAATTTTAATAACCTACTTTTATACTATAGGGTTTTTATATAAATATTCTTAAAATATAGCTTTAGTTATATAATCGATTAGATTTTTAAAAATACGTTATTTAGGGTAAAAGTAGGGCATTAGAAAAGGTAGGAAAGAGATACCAGTCTTAAGTTAACCTTTATACATTTTCGCACTAAAGGCCCTTAGACGGCAAATAAGACAGCGCTTATAACTACAGGGGTTAATTTATACTAGTAGGGGTTAAATAAAGCTAGCAGGGGTTTTATATAAAGCTATACTAGTTAAGTACTAGTGAGATTTACTATCTTGTTTGCCGTCTAAGTCGCTTACTAAGTGTTACGGAACGCGGGTAATGGCTACAAAGCGTATGTATTCGGGGAGTCTATAAGACGTTGCGCGATCGATCGTAAGGGTTGAGGGCGTAAGGAGGTGATATACCCTCGCGTAGCTGACATAAGCTATACGCGAGGTGTACGCAAGAGTATGGGGTTCTCCTATAGAGGCCCCTGCGGTTAGGTTCCGTAACACTACCCCCCTTCCTATTAAGGCGGAGCTCTGGCGACGCTATAGTTGCTATATATATATAGGGGGAAATACTTAGGGTATCTAGAAGAAGGAATATCGTTATAGGTGTAATGGGCTTATATAGGTACTTCTGACTTAAAGCTTATAGGTTACTACTATACAAAGGTACTAGGCTATAGAGGGGAAGGAGGCTGTTAGGGACTTAGTAAGGTGTAAGGGTATTACTAAGGCGCTAATAGTAAGCGAGCTAATAGCAATTTTCCATCCTAGGGATAGAAAATCCTAATTAGTTAGCTTCTCCTTAGCGTCTAAAATCTAACTAATTAGATAACTTCAACCAGCGGTTAAAGTTCCTTAATATCTTATTGGAGTAGTTATATAACGGTAATATATAACAATTTAGCTATAACGGCTTCTATAGGGGATTAGGTACGAAATCTCTGCTTAGGCCTAGTTTCTATAGGTTTACGTAATAGAAATCGCTAATTAAATCTTTTGCGTTTTTAAAATCTTCCTATAGTTACCATTCTGGCTAATCTATGTTAAATCCTGTATAGGTAGCTTTATAGTAGAGCCGCTGTTCTCTACCTTTGCTAAAGTATTTAGAGTCGATAATTTATTTAATAGTCCACTCCTTATGGTTCTCGTCTTTATTCTTATCTCGGATTAGTACTAATAGGGGTTTAGGCTATATTTGTTCTAGTAGAGGGTTAGGCTAGTAAAGGTATAGTAGCTATAGGTAAAACATAGGCTATATTCCGCGGGTGGCTAAGGTAAATAGGAGCTCTAGTTTGTATACAGCTCCTCTATTAATGACTTATTTAATCTAGTAAAGGCTAAGGTTCTTATAATTAAGTAACTTTATAGGTCTCTATATGGAGATATTATATATATCTAACTATACCTAGTCGCCAACACGTATCTTAGGTGGTGGTATTCTATAGCAGTTAGCGAAGTAAGCTTATTTCGCTTAGGCCTAGGCTATCTCTCTTTTATAGTAGTTAAGTAGGTCTTTTATACAGTCTATATATTAATTAGCAAGTAGCATCTTAAGGCGTTTTCTATATAGTAGTTTCTTATTAATAGGCTCTGGTGGCTCTATACTAGATTATAGGTAATATCCTTTATTTGCGAAGAATGGGGTAAGTCCTATAGTGGCTAAGATATAGTTATTTGCTGCGAATTTACCTAGCGGAAGGTAGTCTACTTAGTCGTCCTAACTATAGGCGACTACCTATCGTAAGTACGCCTTTATACTAGCGTTAGCGTTTTCTAGTTATTCTATAGTTTTATAGTAAAAGAATATAGACATCTTAATAGAGATACTAAGGCGTTAGTAGATCCGCCTCTATATATTAGAGTTAAATTATATGCCTTAGTTAGACGTAATAGAGTTAGGTAACCCGTATAGTTAGTAAACTTTATAAAAAAAGGCGTCGGCAACGTTACTTACGGCTACGCCTTTAGTTAGGACGTAGTGGCGTTCTTTTATAAGTTAGTATATTATTATAAGAATGTTCTTATAAGTTCGGCCATATCGTTTATAAGGTAGTAGGTTAATAACGAAATCTATAGCGATATCTACCTATTATTGTATAGGTACTAATAGAGGGTATAGCAGTCCTTAGTACTTTATATAAAATACTTTAGCATGTTTACAGCTATAGTAGGCGCTTATAAAGCGTTTAATTAAGTCTATTATTTTAGGCCAAAAGTAATATTGGCTAAGAAGCTTATAGGTTCCTTTTTTACCTAGGTAGCCGCTTAATTAGAGGTTATAGGCCATTTAAATTAGTTGCCGTTGTAGGTCTTCTAAGTTGGGGATAAATAGACGGCCTTTATAATAGAGCCTGTTCTCTTTTACTTCTAAGGCTACTATATTAATCTAGCCTAAGCTTTAAAGGTTAGTAGGTAGTGTATAGGTGCCAGCAATCTTTACGGCAATTAGTTAATATAGTAATGGGTTAATAGGGGTATTATATACTATGGTAATAAGTTTGTTAATTTTAGGAGGTAACTTTAGTTCTATAGTATAAAGCTAAGGGGCGGTTAGTTCTATCTTAGGTAGTATACCTAGGGCTAAGTTTTATGCTTTTAGGATTGTTTATTATTAGAATTAATTATAAGGGTTATCTTTTAACTAAGGAAGGTCTTACGAACGGCGTGTTAGGCTATTAGGCTTAGTACCTTATACTCCTAGCCTATATGCGATTTTAAAGTTAAAACTAGAAAGGAACTTATTCTAATATACTTAGCGTTAGTTTAGTTATTTTATAGTTATAAAGTACTTAAGGTTGCAATAATCCGTAAGAACCTTAGTTGGCTAATTAGGTTCTACTAAGGAGAGTTCTAGTTAGAATTCCTTAAACGCTTATATAATTACGAGGAGTTCCTTATTATAGATCTCGTAGTTATATTCTTATAGTATAAGCTTAGACGAGTAGAATATAACTAGGTAGAGGAGACCGTTATTACCTATCTAAGAAAGGACGTCCGCGTTAACGTGGTTTAAGGAGTTAGTCTTAAGATAGAGTTATCGTCCTGGTATAAAGTAAGCTAGGATAAGTGCTTTAGTAAACGCATCTTTTAAGTCTTAGAATGCCTTTTTATATTTAGGCGTCTAGATAAAACATAAATATGTTTTTCTTCCTTTTATAGAAAAGCCCTTTATTTATATTATTGCTATAAGTAATACTATAATACCTAAAAAGTTATATATAAATTTTTAATAAAAGTTAGTAAAACTAAGGAAGGCTTATACGTCCTTAATATAGGTAGGGGTTTACTATCTAGTAATTATATATACTTTTTTAGGGTCTATACGGACACCCTTAGTAGTAATAATTAGTCTAAGGTATTTTACTTCTATAACTAAGAATTCGCACTTCTTTAAATTAATATAAAGTCCTACGTCTCTAAGGCGCTATGGGACCTTTTAAACGTGCTTAGTATACTTAAAAGGGTTATTATTATAAATAAGTATATCATCCAGGTACGCGGAGCAGAAGTTGTTAAGGTAGTTCCGTAAGATATTATTAATATAGTTTTAGAAGCTGCCTAGGCCGTTATATACGCTAAAAGGCATAATAGTATATTTAAATTGGCTAAAGCGCGATATAAATGCGGTTTTCTATTTATTACCTTCCCGTATTTAAAGGCGGTTAAAGGCGGTGATAATATTAAGTTTAGTATAGATTTTGGCTTAGCTAAGCTGTTTAAGGGTCTTGCGTATAAGTGGTATATCACGGCACTGACCTGACGCATACTGTTTCATACTGTCTCGTACTATTCCCTACTATTGGCTAGCCCACCACTAGCGACTTAGCGGCCGGCCCTACTATTTATATACAATACCCCCTTTCCACCTTCTTCCCCTCTTTATACCACAACGTAGTTATTCAGTCTACTTTATTACAGCACTGTGACAGTTTATAGTATCTTCAATTTGCGCCCCATCGCGATCACTAATTCCCTATACCTTAGCCAATTAACCTCCGCCCTAGAGCAATCGCGACCTACACGCGCCTCTACTAAAACCAACACGTCCCTAGCATAGTCCTAGAACAATCCTTAGTTTTTACCCAACGCCTAAATGGGCGACACTAATAACGCCGAAATGGCCGAAACCTAGAACCCCTACGACGTTTTTATAGACCTATTTATAGAGACATACCCCAATATCGCGTGGATAATCCGCCGCTCCCCACTATACCCTAAGACCTTTAAGCCTAGCAAAGCTTACCTTACCCTTATTAACTATACCAATGAGTTCCTTAATAATATCAAAGTAGGACTATAGTGTATATATAATACAAATACTGCTAATAAAAAAGCTAATAAAAACCTTAGTGCCCTTATCGCTTTCTAAATAGGAACTATTAACTCCTAGGCAGAGACTATTACCGTTCTAAAACAATTAACCCTTATAACAACGGTAGTAACCTAGTAGAAAAAACGGAGATCTAAAGACCCGCTAATATTTAGCGGAAAAGGCACCCCGCTAGAATAATAAGCTAATTTCAAAACCTGGCATATTAAGATTAAGGGAGTCTTTAACTGGGACTAGGACTACTTTAACATAGTTTAGTCCCAGATCCTTTACATCTTAGATATACTAGAGGATAAGGCCTATAAGTTTATTAAGCAGGGCCTAGAGCTTATATACAAGAACCCAAACAACATATTTGCGTGGAAATGGCCTACTAAGGAAGATATGCTTAAAGACCTTACTACCTACTATAAGGTCCTTAATATAACCCAGGTCGCAAAGAATAAGCTTAACCATTTCCCCTAAGGCGAGCGTAATTACTAGTCTTAGAAGGGAGAGCTTAATAAGCTAATAGTCTGCGCTAAAAAGACAGATAAACAGAAGGTGGACCTATTCTAAAAGTTCATCTCTCTAAAGATAGAAGAGCTGGTACTTAGACTGGCCTACAAAATCAACAACAGCGACTATATAGGTTAAAGCAAGCAGATGGATATATTCGCTAAGAACCTCGCGAACCATGTATACTAAGCCAACCTTAAGAAGAACGCTAACCACCGCCTACCTACCTAAGCCTCTGCCCCTATGTTAACCCCGACCCTAGTAGTAACTGGAGAACCTATAGACCTTAATAGAATCTTAGACATGGAGTGTAAGCGCCGCGTTAATAATAGACTGTGCCTTGCCTATAGCCTACCTAGCCACTAGAAGGATGCCTATAACCCTACTAAGATAGTAAACCCAGTCCTAATACCACCCCATTAAATAACGCGAATAAATAACCGCGGACGCGGCAACTATGGAGTCTATTATAGACGCGGTAACCACGGAGCCTATTATAGCCGCGGTAGACAACCCCCCCCCTTTAACCCTACGGCTTAGTTACTTTAAACCATGCCCTATATAGGAGCCCAACCCATTAACAACACCTAGTATTGGCGACTTCGCGCTAGCGAATACGAACACAGCCACGTCATCAGCGAGGTATTATCTTCTTATACCCCAACCAAAACAGAGATAAACACCGCCAGCTAGACGGACACTAGACTACCCCGCTAAGACAGCCCTATACCCTAGTCGTTAAAAGGCAAACCCTTAGACTAAGTCGCGCTTAAGGGTCTAAACCATATAAGGAGGAAGACGAGAAGATTAGGTCCCTATTACTAAATCAATCAGTCCTTTCTATTAGTAAACTGCTACTTAATTTTAGATCAGTAAATAGTAACAAGAAATTAATCCTTATTTAAACCCAACTCTCCTTATTATGTAACCTATACCCCCAAGTTTATATTAATATAGTAAGCCTAGTAGACTCTGGTAGTACTATAATAGCATTTACTAACGTAGAGTCTATTGTAAAAAAGTATAACATTATAACTAAGAAGCTGCTAGTACCTAGGCTACTACGCCTTACAGATAGTATCCCAACTTCGCTTATTATGGACTACTTTACTACCTAAATATTAATCGGCCTCTATACTAAAGCTATACTCTTTTTCGTTACTAAACTCTCACCTACTACCCTAATTATCCTAGGTATGCCCTAGCTTTAGAAGTACGAGCCTTATCCCAGCTTCAGGAAACTCAAGATCTACTTTAACTTAAACTACTACTCTAGGCACTACCTCCTGTAGGGGATAGCCGACGTTAGCAGGGACGCCCTATATAAACACTTAGCACTACTAAGCCTAGTGCCTAAAACTATATATAAAGCCTTAATAGTAGAAGACGTTCCTAATAAAGGGGAGCCTATATAGCTATAAAAAAATAAGATAGTGGAAGACTAGACTAACCTAGCACTTAAGACCAAAATAATAGGCTAGCCAGCCCTACCGAGACCAAGAAAGAAGGTCCGCTTTACGCCGCTACTACTAAAAAACTAACCCCAACCTAGGCACTATTTAAACCCCAACCGCCTAGCCTAATACCTGGAACTAAGCCATATACTATATACATACACTACAGCTCGCGTTATAGCAAGGATTAGCTATAGAACTACTAAGACCTAAATAATAGAAACCGCGCCACTATAACGCCTAACCTTACACCCGTCTCCCGCGCGTACTATATAGGGCCGCCGCCTTGTTTCCGCCCCCCTGGGCCAACTAAGCTATGTTAGCCTAGCTATAGCACCAGAGAGCCAGATATGCCCCAACCTAGACAATATTAAATGCACCTATGCTATTAATTTTACCTAGTTCTATAAGCAAAAAGATATAAAGGTAATAAGGATCTATATAGCGGAGCTAGTAGAACTAGTTAAACAAAATAAGCACTAATAGCTGCTTAAAGAGCTGCCTATAGGCCTAATAGAAGTACCAAACCTATTAGAAAGGTCTTTCCGCCGGCTAGTAGAAGGCGACTATATAATAAAGGAAGCCTATAAAGCGCTCCCCCCCTATTTCTATAACTTCCTTAAAATAAATCTAAAAACTAAACCCAAGCTTTTACGTTGGAAGATAGTCGACACTAATATTAAAAAATTCCTAAAAGGCAAACCAGGATTAACCCGTAAAGACATTCTATAACGCCTACTAAAGGAGTTTAGTAAATATATTAAGCACTTTCTCCCTAAAAATATAGATAAGCTGCCCCCTTACCGACCATAGGACCATAAAATTAAGATTACCCCCGGAAACTAGGCCCTATACTATAAAAATAGACCACTCTCACCTACTAAACTTAGGTATGTAAAGAAGTGGATTAATAAGATACTAGATAAGAGTTTTATTCGTAAATTAACTTCACCAGCTACCGTACCACTCCTCCTCGCTACTAAGCCTAGCGGCGGTATATAAATCTGCTATAACTACCAAGGCCTAAATATAGTCACTATTAAGAATTGATACCTACTGCTACTAATCTATAAGACACTTGACGCACTTTATAGCGCTAAGTACTTTACTAAACTTAATATAATTACTACGTTTAACTGGATCCGGATTATAGAGGGCTATAAGTGGCTTATAGCATTTATTACCCGGTTCGGACTCTATAAGATACTAGTTATACTATTTGGCCTCTATAACGCACCCGCTATATTCTAAAACTATATTAACCATATTCTATATAACGCCCTTAATAACTACTACACTGCCTACCTTAACAACGTCCTTGTCTTTTCTAAAACACGCGCCAAGCACACTAAGTATATAAATAAAGTCATCTAAAGACTCGGCAATGCTGGACTTTAGATTAATATTAATAAGTCTAAGTTCTACTCTACTAAAACAAAATACTTTGGCTTAATTATCTTAACTAATGGTATAACTATGGACCCTAAGAAGATATAGGCCTTACAGGAATAAAAGGACCCGACATTAATTAAAGAACTATAATAATTTCTTGGCTTCGCGAACTTCTACTAACGATTTATCTAAGGCTACTTTGCTATTGCTATACCTATAATAAAACTTCTAAAGAAGGATATTGGATGGCTATAGGGACTAGAATAAGCTAAATCGTTTAAGGCCCTTAAGGGAGCCTTTACTTCAGCACCAGTATTAGCATACTATAACTATATAAAGAAAACAGTAGTAGAGATAGATGTATTAAATTAGGCTTCCGGCGGAGTCCTTTCCTAGTATAATAATAACGGAAAATTAAGACCGGTCGCATTCTTCTCTATAAAGTACTCCACGCTAGAATATAATTATAAGATCTACGATAAAGAACTCCTAGCTATTATTAAGGCTTTAGAGGAATAGCGTCCTAAGCTACAAGGGACTAAGAAGCTATTTAAAATTATTACCAACTACAAGAACCTATAGACGTTTATAACTACTAAGCAGCTAAACTAGCACTAAATCCAGTAGGTAGAGTTCCTTTTATAATTTAATTTTGTAATTATATATAGACCTAATAGCAAAGCCACGCTCCTTAACGCCCTAAGCCGGCTACTAGAAATAAGGCCTAAGGACGCTAATAATAAACGCCTCCGCTACTAAGCCTAAGTCGTTATACCGCCCTAGAAAGTTAACCCTATAATCTTAAAAGAATTATTATATAAGTCCCGTAACTCTAATAACGCGGAGTTTGTAGCCGCTCTAGACCCCAAAATAGCTAAAAAGTCACTAAATGAGTTAATTCGGCTAGAATACCAGGAGAATAAACTTATAAGAGATATAGTAGCAGCCCTATGTAATTAAAAAGCTCGCCATTAGCCAAAGAAAATTAGGAAATTACTTCGTTATAATAAGTTAGAATATAGTATCGTTGACGGACAGATTTACTTTCGCTAACATCTCTTTATCCCTAACGCCCTAGACCTTCGCCTAGAAGTTACCTATTACTCTTATAGCAGCGGCCCCATTAGTTACCCCAGCCGGGTTAAAATTCTTAACCTCTTAAACCAAACATACTGGTGGCCAGAAATCTCCTAGTTCACGGCTACCTTTGTTAAAGACTGTGCCCTATACTTTCGCACTAAGACCCCCTATTCTACCCCGCCCGGTTTCCTAAAGCCACTAGAATTACCTACCCGCCCATAAACTAATATCTTAATTAACTATATTATAACGCTGCCAGTATACTAATGCTATAGTAAGGCATATAAATATATCCTTGTTATTATAGACCGCCTAACTAAAATATAACACCTTGTTTTAGTAACAGGACTCTTAATAGAGGAGTTAGTTAATAGCTTTATTAATAACGTATATAAGCTCCACAGTGCACTAAGTACGATTATCTCTAATTACGGTATATAATTTGTTAGCAACTTCTAGCGATAACTAAGTAAACGCCTTAAGATAACCTTGCGACTAAGCTTAGCCTAGTACCTAAAAACGGACGGCTAAACTAAAATTATTAACGCCGCCGTAAATAAATACCTTTATGCTTTTATTAGCTTTATATAAAATAATTAGGTTAACTACCTGTTGCTTACCAAGTTTACTATAAATAACTAAATTAACAAGAGCACAGGCATCTCCCTATTTTTTACAAATTATAGCTTTAACCCTCGCCTCGGAATTAAGCCTACTGGCCCCTACTTACTAATACTATCAGCATAAGCAAAGAAGGAGTTCTTCTACGCAGACTCTATAGCCAACCGCTTTAAGCGGATATTAACACAGCTTAAGGCCCTAGCCTGAATTTTATAGCAACGCTATAAAGACAATACTAATACCCATAGGGATAAGAGCGCGTTATTCTACGAAGGTGATATAGTTATAGTTAGCTTAGAAAATATAAAGATAAATAGACCTAAGAAGAAATAGGATGACAAATGGGACGGCCTATACCCTGTACTCGTAGTATACTAAGGGGCAGTCATAGTAGACCTTCTAGACTACATCTAAGTAAATAAATCCTTTTATATATCTAAGGTCCGCCTCTAGGCTGCTAAAGAGATCCTTAGCCAAGCAAATATTAATACTGTAGAGCGCCGTAATATATAAGGACAAGTAGTAGAGAGAGATAATGACGGCAATATAGAAGACAAATGGGAGTTTAAGAAAATCCTTAATATATACGACGAAGACCCCTAGGGCCTAACTTATGAGATTAAATAGAAATATTATAAGGATATAACCTAGCAGCTAGAGGAAGACCTAAAGGGTTGCGAACAAGCTATATAGCGCTTTTATAAGTAACACCCTAAGAAGCTAGGACCCCTAGACTGGGTATAAGATAAGGAAAAGTCACGCTAAGGTCGCGGCCAACCACCGCATTAAAATTTATGGTGGTTAAGATGTTATGGAACTTCAACTGGCGGTTAAAGTTATCTAATTAGCCAAATTCTCGCCAAGAAACGCCACACGGACCGATTTAGGTGGCGGTGTAGAGTTCTGCTAACCTTACTCACTAAACTAACTAATTAGGATTTTCTATGCCCGGTATAGAAAATCGCCATTAGCTTGGTTAAGGGCAGTAAGCGGAACTAATATCTTTGCGGTAGAAAATAGGCAACCCCGTATACTGCCTATTTTTAAGTTATCTATTTAGTTTGGGGACCAAACCGTCTAGGGGAGAGGAGTATTATTACGGCACTGACCTAACGCATACTGTTTTATACTGTCTCGTACTATTCCCTACTATTAGCTGGCCCACCACTAGCGACTTGGCGGCCGGCCCTACTATTTATATACAATACCCCCTTTCCACCTTCTTCTCCTCTTTATACCACAACGTAGTTATTCAGTCTACTTCATTGTAGCACTGTGACATGGTATAGGGTATTAGTTCTTAATTATAATAGCATTAAGTCCTCTATAGTTAACGTAGAATTAAATACCTCCTTTTAGCTTTTTAGTAAGGAGGATAGGAGCGGCTGCTAGGGATATGCTAGGACGAATAAACCCTTTATTAAGGTACTTGTCGATATACTTTTTAATAACTAGGAGTTCATCTTTTAATATTAAGTAGGGTCTCTTATAGGGTAGCGTTTTTCCTTATTTAATATTAATGGTATAGTCGTTAGGTTAATATAGGGGTAGTATATCTACGCTCTTTTATAAGCATACGTTAATAAAGTTATAGTATCTCTTAGGGAGGAGCTTGCGGAGTTCCTCGTTAGTAAGTCCTTTTTTAAGCTTTATAAACTTCTTAAAGTCTAAGGGTAAAAGTCCGTAGAGTTTTACGGGGGCATTATTTTCTAAAAGGTTAACTATATCTATCCTGTTACTATAGAGGATATAGTCTTAATCTTTATTAAGCTTATATAGTTATAATTAGGAGGCTATAGCAACGGTTTAGCCTTTCCTACATGCTATGCGGTAGAAGGCCGCAGCGCTTATATAGTGGCAGTTGGTTATAGGTGGGGTAATAAGGGTTTCCTTAGGTTAATATCCTAGGGAGTAGATAAAGGCGGCTAGGCTGTGCCCTAGGCAAGTCTCTCTACAGTATTTAGAGTTAAAGGTTACTTCTCTCTTTTGCTAGTTAATAGTAGGGTTATATTATTTAAGCTAGTTTATTCTAAGGATAATAGGGTAATTTATAAGTGGTGTAATATAGGCCTAGAGCTCCTCCTGGTATCCGTTTATATTTAGGTAGAGTTATACTATATAGGTAATCTTTTATATAGTATAACTACCGTTAGCGAGTTATAGGGCGCGGGCTTTAGTAAGGGGTAAGGTAGGTAGGTTATAAGTGCGCACGAATTAGGTATCTATAAATTTATTAGTAGCTTTATAGTTAATTATAAAACGGGTTTTATATTATTTCTTAGCGGTAGTTCCCTCTATAGGTAAGACTATTTGCTTTTATTCTTCTATTCTTACTAAGCTATTTATTAAATAAGCTAATATATAAATCCCTCTATTGTCGGAGTGTCCTAACCTACAACTTAGGGCTAGGACTTTACGTTTTCCACTTCCGCGTTTAATTCTACTACCATTACTATATCTTTATCTTATATAGTAGCGGTATATAGTAATATATTTAGTGTCCGGGGTATAGGGTTAGGTATTTAATAGCGGCTGCTAAACCTAGCTATTAGGTAGTTTAGGCTATAGCTATACTAGCCTTCTTAACGGCATTTATAGCAACGCCTTAGCTTTTAAAGTAGCTTACGCTCTTTACCTAGTAGCTTCTTCGGGAAGGCTGGTATGGAGAGGTTAATATTAGGACTAGTGGTATTACTTAGGGTAGTAAGCGTCAGTAGTTTAATAGGTCTAGAGGGCTTTTATAGGGAGGTCTTTAGGTAGGGGTTTACAGTAGTAATTTAGTTTAGCCATTATTTAATCTTCTATAGGGCTGCTACTATATTATAAATGTTATTATAGTTATAGCTAGCGGCTGCGTAACTAAGGCGATAAGTGACTTTTTTAAGGAGATCTTTTTAGTCTTTAGCGTTGTCTTAGGCGAGGACTTTAGTATATTTCTAGAATTTAATATAGAACTTGTTAAATAATTTAGTAGGACTTATCTTTAGGGCGCGTAGTTTAGCTTAACTAGTAGCTATTAGGTTATAGTCGCGGTATATTTAGTTAAAGTTATTAAGGACTTCCTAGTAGGACTACTACTTTTAAAGACTGCTAGTCTCCTATTAAGTAAAAAGCCTATTAAACGGGATACCCTTTATTTATCTAATAATATAGCTAATCTTAGTATCTTTTATGGGGAAAAGGTAGGCGCTCTAGGTTAGTTTCTTATAGGTTTATATCTTCTAGTAACTATATTTCTTACGGTTACCCTTAAAAATTAGGGGATTAGGGTAGCGTATATTAGACCCTATAGTAGTAGTTTAGGTTTAATTATTATGGCTTTTATTATCGCTGCTACTATAGTAGGGGTTCCTATTAGGTAAAGCTGCTTAGCGCTAACCTTTTATTAAGCGTTAAGTAGGTAAGGTTACCAGGGGCGTAAAGACTTAGGTGGCGTTATATGCAGTAGAGAGGTATCTAGTATTATTACAAATATGCTTATTAAGCTAAGATTATAGGTATTTAATTATACCCTCTTTTTTGGTAACTATAGTAATAAGTATAATTTCGGCCTTCTTTAATCGTTAGACGTCGTATTTAGACGCGTGGAGGTTATCTTTAATCTCTTAGCGTGTGTTGTTAGTAAGCGCCTTACAAGCTTATAGGTCTTAGATAATATTATAATCTTAGGCAGTATATATCTTAGCTTATATAAGCTTTAGATAGTAGTTCTATAAAAGGCGGTAGTATTTATTAGGTTCTTATACTACTATTTTTATAAATATCTTAGCGTCTTATATCTTAATCTTAATAGGTAGTAGCCCTTTAGCTTATTTATCTGTGGTTATATAGTTAATAAAGGATAAAATATTATTAATGTCCCCCTTATAGTTATTATAGTCTTTTAAGCTATTAGGCTTCCCTTTAGGGGTTAAGGCTAGGGCTAATAAATCAAATCCTTCTGGGACTGATTGGTGTCGTAGTTTTAATATAGGTATTAGGTTGTTCTTTAAGTTTAATATAGTAGCTAGTAAGGAATTTTGTTTTACTATTATTAATTCTTTAAAAGTATAAAGTAAGGTAACTTATAGACACGCTGCTTCTGGCAGCGTTTATAGTATCGTAGAGATATAGAATTGGTTATAGGCTAAGCGTTAGTAAAGAAAAAGGCGCAACGTAATGTTACGGAACGCGGGCAATGGCTATAAAGCGTATGTATTCAGGGAGTCTATAAGACGTTGCGCGATCGATCGTAAGGGTCGAGGGCGTAAGGAGGTGATATACCCTCGCGTAGCTGACATAAGCTGTACGCGAGGTGTACGCGAGAGCACGGGGTTCTCCTATAGAGGCCCCTGCGGTCGGGTTCCGTGACACTGAGATAAGAAATTTGCTAGGTTTTAGGGCTGGCTAACGAAGCAAAGAAATACTTCTATATCCAATTTGGTGATAATATCATCAATTAGTGCGATGACAAGAAATGCGGCTTCGGCTTTGACGGCGGTTTTGGCATTATGATCAAAGTGGTTATTATTCCCCATAACACCGAGAGTGATGGTGTATGATTTTAGTTGAAGTAAAGATATCTTCCACATCCGCAGAAGGTGCGACGCCCTGATATCGAGACTAATTACATTACATACCTCGTGATAACGATAGTTATGATACGCTGCTATTAAAGTGGCGTAATCTTTATTTCGAAGACCAGACGTATAAGTGCCCCGAAGAGGTTACATACGCTTTGCTGAAGTCCCGAAGTTGCCAGAGGTCTATAATTAGACCTGCTCCTTGTTTACGCCTACCCTTTCTACAATTGTCCGGCCAGTGGCAACCGTGGTATGTAGCTCCGCAACTTCGCGGATATTCTCCAGCCACTGTAAGCCCCCTGTGCAGGCGGGCAAGGTGACGCGACGGGCCTCTTCTTTGTGAGTGGTCGGCACGTTTAACACGGCAACGCCCTACTTCCTAGCGACAGCGAGGGTGACACCGGTAGCAAGACATGCTGGCATCAGCTGGTCCCCGGAAGCTCGGCGGCGCAGGTACAGATGACTTTTCATAGGGCTGCGGAGCGGGAGATCGGCGGTGCGTCAGGAAATGGCGGGTGGCTAGGCTGAGCTCTCAGTGGCGACTGCTCGTGTTCAATAATCAATGTCACAGTACCACCGAGCTGTCAGCAAGGAATTGGTTTCCTTGACGATGATGCCATCGAGGCCGGCAGAACTATAAGTATCCCAACATTTGGCCTTCAGAATTCTCGATTCATTCTTAACTTATCACAGCATTCACTGTTCCGACTGATACCGGTACATACGATGTTCCGGAACATTTCTGCCTTATTCTGGAACAAGTCGTCCTTGTTCTAGAATAAGTCGTGTATCGCTTTAATCGGCTCCATTCCAGATTACTTGCCTCATTCCGGAAAAGATCTTTAAAGGTTAAGCTAATTACTAGGTGGTATAGTAGGTAGAGGCTCGCCAACGCCCACACGCATACTACGAGTCGTGAAGTTCTTTAAAATAGATGCATTTTATGCCTTTATTTTTCTTTATTTCTAGATTTAATTGGTAAATAGTTATTGCATAGGGTCTAAAATAACCTTAAATTACACTAACTATGCCTATATAACGTCGCCAAAAGATCCACTTAATAAGTATATATTTGGTGGTTGAATAATATTTTGTAATTAAGTGTAAGGCATTTTATAGGGCTCTCGTGAGCTCCTTTATGGTGTTGATTTTGCTTAAAAATCGCCTAATTAAGCTTAGCGCAGGGGCTATTGCGAACTTTAAAAAAAATTTATTAATTCTTCCTTACCTACCACCTCTACGCATAACTTAATTAGATCCTTAATAATATACGCAACTTTTCTGTAAGTTCTAAATATATATTTAACTCTACTGCTAGCTTAAATCTAACACTAGCGATAGTAATGTCATCCTCCGCGTCTACCTCTGCGCCTACCTCCGCGCCTACACCTAATGCAGGTTCCTTACCTCCTACTAATACTTCTACTGCGAATGAAGACTATAACGCTAGCCAAGCAGTTGTTTCCTTCTTAGTTATAATAAAGCCTGCCTTTACTAAGTATCTAGAAGAAACCTAGAACGCCTTAATAAAGCGCGTTATATAGGGAAAATATAACGACATTATTTTCTAGCTTACTAATCTAGGTCGTAAAGCTCTCTCGCAGGCCGAACGTAACGCTAAATTAAAGGCTAAGAGCCGCTGGTTTATATAGGAATAAGGTAAAGAGTATATACGCGGCCTCTGGAGGCGGTTAATTCGCTTACCTAACTATAGCTTAAAGGTTGTTCCTAAGCCAGAAATATATAATACTATTATTTAGTGCTATAAGGAGCTTTACTATATAGGGCAGAAGAAGATATATAGTATGCTTACGGCCAATTAATACGGTATATAGCTAGTGGAAGTTGTTTGGCTTTTAGAACACTACCAGGTATATATTAAGTAAGTTTAACTTTTTATAAAATTGTTAGTCGTACTAATATTCTTATAGGAGCGCTCCTAACGCTATACGGCTACCGCTTAATGCAATTGTCTTTAGGGCTCCTTTTAATTATATCTAGGGCGATCTTATTAATATGCGTAATAAGGCCGATAGTAAATATAAATGGATCCTATAGATACGCGATCACTTTAGTAAATACTATACCCTCTACCCCCTTAAGTAAAAGACCGCTAAGTAAGTTGCCGCAGCTGTGCTCTAATAGATACATCATTATATTTACCCGCGTATTTGGTAAAGTAATAATAGCTTAGAATTTAAAGGCGCCCTTCTTATACTACTTTAGCGTTATAGAATTAAGGTAATTAATAGCCGGCTATAATACCCCTAGTTATAAGGCCTTATAGAGCAAGCCAACGGTTATATAAAGAAGAAGCTTTATATAGTAAAGCAACTCTTAGGAACTTTATAATGGGCGGCGGCTTACCTAATTATTATAGCCTTAATTAATCGCACCTACTATAAATTAATTAGCTGTATACCTTTCTACTACCTCTATAGGAGAGATCCTTAGCTATCTACTTTAGTGGCGCTTGGCCACTGGGCTACTATAGAGCCTCCGCTAAAAGTCACCGACGCCTTTAAAGCTAAGGAGGAAGAGGATCTTAATAGCAATAAGGAAGTTCTTAGTCCTCTACTAGATAAGAACGGTAATAGGTAATAGGCAGCTAAGTAAGAGCGCAAGAATAATAAATATTCTAATAAGGAACCTAACGGCAGTTAGAGCTTAATCGCGGCCGAATATAAAGATAAAGAGAATGAGGATTAATTAGAAGATGAGGAGAATAAGGGTTAATTAGAAGATAAGGAGAATAAGGGTTAATCAGAAGATGAGGAGAATAAGGGTTAATTAGAAGATAAGGAGACTGAGGGTCTAATTAATTCTTATTCTCCTTATCTTCTAATTAACCCTTATTCTCCTTATCTTTTAATTAAAGTTAATATGCAGAGGCCGAGGACTCCTTTAAACCCTACTTTATCTAACAACGATTAAACCTTTAAAGGCTACTCACTAATCTTAAGTCGAACTCGCGAGATTATAGAGGCTATGCAGTCGTCAGGATTAAGTGGATTTAGATAGCCTCCGCCTCTATTAGAAGGCTTTCCTATACTAAGCTAAGACGCCTAGATGCAATTAATAAGAGAAGAGTTTACTAAATTAAATAGACAGATTATAGCTAACGCCGCTGCTAGAGCTTTACAGCAAGCTAAGTTTAATTATGATATTAAAAGAAGGCAGCAATCTATCTGTTAGTAGGAGGAGTTATATCTAAATAACTAGATTAAAGATCTGGAAGATCCTTTTTATACACCCGAAGGCTCCTTTATAGATAATCTTGCTATAAGGGTTAAAGATATACGCGCATAGCTCTACCGCGCAGCTAGTAGAGTAGGCCTACCACCTATAGATTTTAATGAGTACTATAACGTCGCTATGCCTTCTTACTGGCATAAGTTAATTTAGGCGGTAAAGGACTCTAATTACCCTATTTACTCTATACTACTATAGTAAGAGCTTATATAGTAGGTACGTAAGAGACTTAAGGAATATTAGAAGGAATTACAATTATAGTAGCTACAAAGTCCCTTATAATGTTTAGATTCCTCTACTTATAATTTATCAGATTTATATAAGAGAGTTTAATAGCGAGCTGCTTACTCCCGCAAACAAATAAAGAAAAAGTATAGTAAGCAGCACTATATTACCGAATTCAATATAGGTAACGTTGTCCTTTTTAGAATTCCTAGAAAGCTTTAACGTAGTACTAAAGTCTCCTATATACCTAGCCGCATATATAAGATTTAAAATTACAGCTACTTTAAGGTTTGTACTTAGTACGGAATTGTTAAGGAGCTCTTCTTAGGTAGCGAGCTTGTTAAGCCGCTGGAGACTTATAATGCTCGCCTTAATATAAGCGTTAGTACAATCTTACCGCTCTCTATAGTAGTTAAAGCCTATTTAACAACTACGCGGCCTACCTACTATAGGTATAGGTAAGGATGTAACGATTAATAATGTAGCTATTAAAAAGGAAATATAGAGTGTTCTTCCTACTACTATAGAGGAAAGCCTTGTACAAATCGGCTGATGGAGGACTCCTTAGGCGAGCCTCCAGTAAGAGCTTATAGAAGGCTTACTAGTACTTAGATTAGCTCTTAAACAAAGCGAGCCTAATAGGGGACTCTACTATAAAGTTCTACACAACCTTAATTAACAACAGTAGATAAGGAAGGTAATTAATTAAGCCTACCGGCGAGGCTGCGTAAGCTAAAGGAAAGAAAAATAACAGAGTAAGTAAGGTTAGCGCAGCTAGGAGAAATCTAAACCGCAATTACGCTAAACCTAATTAGGTAATTAGTCTATAGCTAGCAAAACGTCGGAGGGCCTGGCTTTTAATAGATCTTAGTAGGTTTAAAGCTTTACGCAATTTATAAATTTTAGTATTAGGGAATATAATTAACCACCCCCTACTTAATTGGTTTTTACTACTTATAGACTATATCTATAATGTAGAAAGGCCTTTAAATATACCTATAAATCGCAGCGTAACTTAGTTTAAATAGAATCTAATGGTATTATAGTAGTTTAGGGGGGGGTGGTAAAACTTAATCTCTAGAGTAATAGAAAATCTCATTAGAAAATTAAAATCTTATATTTTTATACCAGATATCGCGACTATGCTCTACTAAATAATAGATTATAATATCTAAGATATATAACCACTTATTTTGCAGCCAAAATCAAATTAATTATATATTGGTCCTTATTTATAATTATTAAGAAATAGGTAAAATCCATATATTTATTAAGAAGTTAAAAAAGCTCTATTAAATCTTAATATAGCTTTAAATCTTTTCCAGAATAAGGTAAGATCTTTTCCGGAATGAGGTAAGCAATCTGGAATGGAGCCGATTAAAGCGATACACGACTCATTCTGGAACAAGGACGACTCGTTCCAGAATGAGGCAGAAATGTTCCGGAACATCGTATGTACCGGTATCAGTCGGAACATTCACCCACAAGTCTTTCGCTACCAATATAAAAGGCAACGATTAATATATTAATCTCATTCTTATCTTCTCAAAATCTTCAAGTATCTTAATATTAAAAACCTCAAATCTACAACATGCGTTTCCAGACCATTCTCGCAGCCGGCGCCTCCCTACTGACCCTCTGTCGACCGTGACGGGTACTGTCAGACATAAGCTTCAGATTTGTCTCGACCTGGTTTTAATTTAGTTTTACCGTTCTCTAGGGACCCCTGTGGGGGGTACTACCTCATATATATATATAGCCTCTTTTTCTTTATAGATCAATCTACACACGAGTCCTTCTTTTCTTACAATCGGTGCACGGACTACCGATCGACAGTTATGAGCCCGGAGTTGTTTCCTATGCACCAGTTATTCTTTTAATCAGCTGTTCCTACAGGCTCGTGTCCGGGTACCTCAGTCATTAACATACTCGTAATTACTTTTATATCCTTCCACCAATGTTACAACCAACGATGCCCACTATACGCTAGAGACGAGGCAGGAGCTAGACACAAGGCAGGTACCAAGGTGCCGGATTAAGGCAGGCCGAGTTAAGGCAGGTACTTAGTGCTAGATACGAGGCAGGAGCCAGAGACGAGGCGGCCCAAGAGTTTAGGTTTATTGGGGCAATAAGCTAGTGGAAGGACAGGAGCTAGCACCTTACTGCTACGTTATCGTAAAGCTGGCGCATTACCACTTTACCCTAGAGCTGGCACGTTGCCGCTTTTACCCAGAGCTAGCACCTTACTGCTACGTTACCCCAGAGCTGGCACCTTACTGCTATATTATATCGACGCTGGCACCGTACTGCTAAGGACAAGATAACAACCGTGCTACTACGGCGTAGCTAGATACTAGATGGACGATTATTAGACAGCATGGGAGGATCTAGGCATAGATGGACGATTGCTGGACAGTATGGGAGGATCTAAACACCAATACGGCTAGTGTTAACCAGATAAAGAATGACAAAGTGGCTGCCGACCTGCGGCCTTATCGACAAGTGGGCCTATATATAGCCTTACCGAAGATTATAGACGACCTAGCCTTGACGAGAAACTCGGCACTGCGCCAGGACTGGTAATACAGCTTCAATCTCAGAGAGCTTAAAGCTAGAAGGGTGTGTCGACCGTAACGGGTACTATCAGACATAAGCTTCAGATTTGTCTCGACCTGGTTTCAATCTAGTTTTACCGTTCTCTAGGGACCCCTGTGGGGGGTACTACCTCATATATATATAGCCTCTTTTTCTTCATAGATCAATCTACACACGAGTCCTTCTTTTCTTACAATCGGTGCACGGACTACCGATCGACACCCTCTCTAGCGCCCGTATCGTCGGCGTCGCTGTCCCTGAGACCATCAAGCCAGGCGATACCTTCAACGCCATCATCGAAGTCGAGAACTACATCCAATCAGTCTACGATGTTGCCATTGCCTTTGGTATCGCCCCAGGATCTGGCTACCCGGGCTCTCTCGGCACACCTATCACTTCTGGCTATCTAGGCCCTGACCACTCCAACACGCTGCAGAACATCAGCTACGCCATGACTATGCCCGCATCGACTGCGATCGGTCAAGCCAAGTTTGCTGCGGCCCTGCTCAGCTTGTATGGTGCCGTAAGCGACCCGACGATTACGAGCTTCAATGTCTCTGTTACGATTGGCGACTCCACTAGCTCGAACCTTGTATCGAGCAATGGCTTCAGCTCTGTGAGCGCCTAGATCTCTAGGTTGGACTGAGTAGGAGGAAGGCTGGGCTGAGAACGTGAAGGAGGATGAGTTGAGTACACCAGAAAGGTTCGGGAACGGGGTTGTCTGGGTTTTGTCATTCCTTGGTATAACAGAAGTTTTGCATGGCATACCTTTCCTTAAGTGTACGCATCGCGATGAATTTTGGTCCGCATTCTCAGATTGATATAAGAACACATAAACAGTGGAATGGTGAAATCAGAGTTGGGAATAAGCAAGCGAGCCAAGCTGAGCAGGCTCAGCTTGCTGGCTTGTAATTTTTAACACCTTGAGCTTGCTTGCTTGGCTTATTTGGCCAAAATTTTCGGCTTGCTTGGCTTGCTTGCCCGCTTAATTGAATTTTGTATAGAAGTCTTGGTGTTATATACAAAATTAAGGCTGTAGGCCACCCCAAAATCTCTCCTCCGCGGCCCGACTCGTAGTTATATAATGTAGTTACGTAGGGGTAGTTATCGCAAAGCTTGGCGAGGTGTTGAGAGCGGCTTTAAGGAACGCGTTAATGGAGGCTTCAAGGGAGGCTTTAAGCGAGGCTTTAAGCGAGGCTTCAAGGGAGGCTCTAAGGGAGGCTCTGAGGGAGGCTTTAAGCGAGGCTCTAAGGGAGACTTTAAGAGAGACTTTAAGAGAGGCTCTGGTGATAAGGCTTCTACTTTTAAAGCACCTAGATATTAGCTATCGCCTATATAGATCGTGGCTCACTTACCATCCGTACTAGATCTTTTAAAGCCCATCCTTTTATAGCTACAATTACACTGCAAGGCAGCAATAAGATCAGGCCGAAGCCTTAAGCGACGTGGCTCTAAAAGATCACCAGCTTCACTAAAGGCTCGTTCGCAGTTATCGCTTATAGCTAGTGTTGTTAATATATCAAGAGCCATCTTTAAGAGCTTTAGCCGAGTTAATCGCTCCTGCCACCAATATAATATTTCAGACAGGCAGGTATCAAGACAAATGACATAAGCTAGCTGTTAGGTAGAGACATAGAATTGAATGAGTGATCTGTTTTTATTCAAGGTGGCTCTCGAGGATCTTTATATACACGAGGAAGTTGCTAGAATAGGAAAGGGGGGAGGTACAGGCAACAGAGATACGTACTAAGACATACGAAATACGAGGGTAAGCACTAGGGTAGTCTTTACATAGGGTACTAGGCATCAAAGACAATTGTAATACGGTCGAAAGCTACCTCCGTGGCCAACATAATATAGGATCGCTCACAAGCGGATAATCGTAATTAAGAGGCTCTTAAACTCTCTAAGCTTCGTACTCATTAAGGTTAATAAGGCCTTAAGAGCCATAAGTGTTGGCTCAAATGTAGTCGTCTCTACTAGACGCCGCATGCGATAGTTTTTACCGCTAAGTTGGTGACTAAGTTAGTGACGTAATTAAGGCCTCTAGTTCAGCTTTATATTAAAGCTAAAGCTTAAGAAAAGCTAAGTTATTTTTAATCAGCTAATCTAGGCGATCTACCTATGCATATTTACAGAAGTTTTTGTATAAAGGATAAAGTAGAACGGCTGCGTAGTAAACGGAAGTCTCATTAAGTTTCTTAAAATACTTCTACAGTTTTAACCACCCACAATTAAGGTTAATTGCGTAGTAATCCTCAATTGGTTCTTAATTAGGATAGCCTTCTATTATTACTTTAGCTACTTAGGCCTTCTTTTCTTTAAAGAGGTTAAGCAGATAATTAAGTATAGGAATTACCTCCCAAATCGCGCCATGCAGGCCTAATTTGCCTCTAGCTTTAAGCATCTTAGTAGCTTTACAAATTGGTAATAGAATATTAATATAGTTAATAATAACGTCCCAATCATCAGAGGTTAACGCTCCGCCTATAATAAGTAGTAAAGGTAGAGGTACCTTCTTTCCTTTAGCTATTAGAGAAACTACTTCCTTATTATATTTCCAAATTATATATTGCGTAATTAAATCAATTAGGCCGCGAAGAAGGACGGCTTAGGCGAAGGTATTGTGATAACTATTCTATCTAGTTTTAACTAGCTTTACTACTTTAAGAATTCTACCTTTAGCCTCTAGTGTAGTAACCTGCTCCTATTACTAGTACTCTTTAAAAAGTTAATAAAGCTAAGGTATATTAATAGAGTTAAGGATATTAATAAGAACGCTAAAAGGACCTTCTTTTTGCTATTCTTTAAGGAAGCGTTCTTTGTCCTATTTAGTAGAAGTTAGTAAAAAAGTAGGAAGTAAAGATTTATTAATTAACTTACTAGTATATTTAAATCCTCATTCTTATATACTTCTTTATCTTTTTTAAATAAAATCGACTAGGCTATAAGGTTAAGGATATAGGCCGCGCACTAAATCTAATAGTCCTTTTTCTTAAAGCTAAACTTGGTAGATAGATGATCTATATAGGTGCCGTTATTGGCGGCGTTGTTAGTAATAAAATAGCCAAGCCTTTTACTACTAACGTTAAAACGAGTAAGGACATTACCGACTACTTAAGCGTAGTTAATTCCTGTATAACGGCCGAGTTACTCTAGTAAAGTAATCAAGTAGTTAACGACTCGGCCTTCGCGATTAAGGTGGTAAACACATATACTAGTAAGAGTGTGTTTGCTACTGCGTATAGTCTAGCCGTTAAATAAGAAATAAAGCTTTAAACGGGCGCTTACAAGCTCCTTAATTACAGCTAGCTAGTAGGCCTTATAGTCCTACATTATATAAAGCCGAACTAACTTATAGCTTTTCCAAATCCACCGCTCTGCGTCGCAATTGGCAGCGGCTATTATAATATAAAAGGAAGGTGTTTCAACCTCTCATAGAGGATGATTATTGTCGGTAATCTATTTAATTATAGCTTACTAAAAAGCCTTCTTATTAAAGCCACCAATAAGATCATTTACGAGGCCTTAAGAGATTCTATACTTCCTGTTAAGTACTTTAAGAATTATCGCCTTCCGCTTCTTTGTAAATTTAATTACGCCTTACTTATTATAACTATAGCCTTCCCTTTCTTCTGCAAGGTGTTAGGAGGTAGAAGAAGTAGTAAAGGTAATATTAAATCGGCCACCAGGTATAATATACTAATGGCAATATTTACATTCCTAAAATAGTCGCTTACTAGTGCGATGTTAAAGTTAATATCTATACTAGTAAATAAAGCTTATATTCCTCTCTAAGATTCTAAATAGCTTCTAAAATTAGTTAAGTCGGCCCTAGTCAATCCTATTGTAGTTTCTCTTAAAGTTAGTATTATCTAAAGGCGGTAGAGACGCGTCTGGAGTAACAGCTTCGGAAAGTATAATTATAGGCGTTGGAGTGGCTATTGCGTTTAGGTTAGCTTCGGTAAGATCCTAAGGCATTACTAATAAAAGGGCTAGTAGATAGCTATAATTATGGTGGTGTTTTAGGGGGGGTTTGGTAGAGAGATCTCCATAAATATAGATCGCGACTTAAGCGCAAGAACGCTTGGCGTGGAAAAACAATTACACGCGTTAAAATTACCACTAAAAGTATATTATAAGATTTAACTCTTAACCAAAATCTAGTATATATATTTCCTATTAAGCGGGCAAGCTAGCTTGTGATGAACTGGATCTGAGGATAAAAGAATGAATATGAATCTATCGAATCTATCTACGACGTATATAGGCCCCCTTATATAGGCCTATACCTACGGAGTCATAGGTGGTTGCTTACGGACGTCGTCCAAAAAGGAACCAAAGGGAATCTGCTTATGTAAGCAGGCAACGAACGTGGAGGACTCTTCCAGAACCATCGTCAGCTTGCAAGCTAAGCCTCATTTTAGCTTGCTTGCTTACCCAAAATAGACCTTCCAGCTTGCTGGCTTACTTGATTAGTCAGCAAGCAAGCAAGCCAATCTAGCAAGCCAGCTTGCTTATTCCCATGTCTGGGTGAAATGAATTTTACTCTATCAAGCAGTCTAAAGTTATCTATCAAAACATTGATTTGGGCTTTTTTCTCTGCAATTAGATTGATAAGATTTCCAGCGTTGAGTTTTTTCCAAGTTTAGGAAGCACATTCGTCGTCTAAGCTGTCACACGCGTCCCCCATTTGTATTAGCATTTATCCTGATTCCTCACGGAGGGAAATAGGACATTCCTCGACAGCCCGGCAAAAGCCTCAAGTAAAGCTGTACAGACAGTACAGCTGCTGCAAAGCGGCTGACGTAACGGGATGTTAACTTTCCTCAATAGCGGAAAGCGTTCAGCACAGAGCTGCACGAACCCCTCTAGTTCGCCAAGTACATGCTCAAAAATTGATCCTTGACATGGCCCCACGTCCTCAATCAATATTCCCAGTGTCAGCGTGGTTTTCATTTTCAATATTGGCCAATCAGATTAATCAATATTGACACTAGTCAATATTGGCAAGTATTGGCGATATTTATAATATTTACAGATCCTCTTGGCGCCCCTTCAAAAAATTAACTTAAATATCGTACGGGCGTTTATATAGACGTTCGTATAGGCGTTTATATAGGCAATTAATTAATAAATCAATTAATTATAGAGTCGTTTATATAGACGATTATAGAGTCTTCCTAGTATACTAGTGTTGCGTATTAGTAGAGCTTAGAGTAGAGTGTTGTGTAGAGCTTTAAGCAGAGCCTTACATAGAGCTTTTAAGTAGAGCTTAAGTAGAGCTCCGTGTAGAGCCTTAATAGAGTTTAAGTAGAGCTTCGAGCAGAGCTTTAAGTGGAGCTATAATAGGGCTTTAAGTAGAGCCTCATGTATAGGGTGGTTTTGGATAAATCTTATCGCAATAAGTCTTAGTATACCCTAAATAATTTTTTAGTCGCCTTTTTTTTCTTTATTATTAAATAAAATATAGCTTCAGAGCTAGAATTAGAACCTCTTAACGCTATTAATACCTTACGGAGGCTCTGCGCGAAGCTCTGCGTACGGAGGCGCTGCACAAAGCTCTGCACGAAGCTCTACGTACGGAGGCTCTATGCGGAGCTCTGTGGAAGCTCTACACAAAGCTCTACAGAAGCTCTGCACGAAGCTCTGTGTACGGAGGCTCTACGCGAAGCTCTGCGGAGGCTCTGCGCGAAGCCCTACACGAAGCTCTATACGAAGCTCTGCGTACGGAGGCTTAATGCGAAGCTCTGCGGAAGCTCTGCACGAAGCTCTGCACGAAGCTCTACACGAAGCTCTGCGTACGGAGGCTCTGCACGACGGCTCTGCACGACGGCTCTGCGTACGACGGTTCTGCGTACAACGGTTCTGCGTACAACGGTTCTGCGTACAACGGTTCTGCGTACGACGGCTCTACTACGGAGGCTCTATATAAAAGCTTTGTGCAGAACTTCGTGTAGAGCCTCGTGCGGAGCCTCCGTACGCAGAGCTTCGTGCAGAGCTTCCGCAGAGCTTCGTGTAGAGCTTCCGCAGGGCTTCGTGCAGAGCTTCCGCAAAGCTTCTTTCAGAGCCTCCGTAGAGCTTCGTGCAGAGCCTCCGTAGAGCTTCGTGTAGAGCTTCCGCAGAGCTTCGTGCAGAGCCTCCGCAGAGCTTCGTGCAGAGCCTCCGCAGAGCTTCGTGTAGAGCTTTGTGTAGAGCTTCGTGCAGAGCTTCCGCAGAGCTTCGTGCAGAGCCTCCGCAGAGCTTCGTGCAGAGCTTCGTGCAGAGCTTCGTGCAGAGCTTCGTGCAGAGCTTCGGTGCACAGAGCTGTAAAAGCAGAGATTTTTTAGAAAGGATATTTTATGCTTGCTTATTCGCATTATCTAAAACCACCCTGCTCGTGCAGAGCTTCGAGTAGAGCTTCGAGTAGAGCTCCAAGTAGAGCTTCAAGTAGAGCTTCATGCAGAGCTTTTGTAGAGCTCCGCGCAAAGCTTCGTGCACAGCTCCATACACAGCTTACCCCTATAAGCTTAATTATATTATAAAGCTGTCAATCTATACTAATAATTCGTATAATATTTATTTTTAATAAGTATATTTCTATTATAATAATTTTATTTAAATTATTGTCAATATTTCAATATTGACGCTGTAAATATTAACAAATGCCAATATTTTATTGGCTGGATTTTCGCTTATTGAAAACCACGCTGCCCAGTGTCTGGACGCTTTTGGGAAGAACTTCAACGATCTGTAAAGTCTCCTGGCCAGCATAGCCTATTAATGCGCCGGCGTCGGCCTGAATGTGTATGAGTTTATGAAAGTGCTTGAGTGATCCGAGGGGATAAACATTGTCATTATCCCTACGATAGGTGCACCCAAGTTTTAGAGTTTCCAAAGACAGATGGTGCCCCTGCAAAGCTCTGCCAATTGTTGGAAATTCCATTGCATGGGGGTCATCCATGACAAAATCGTAGTCGAAACATCGGAGAGCCCTGCAGGAAGTTATCATGGCGGAAAGCACCGGCTCGCAAATCATGCAATCCTCGAAATACAGTTCCTCAACTGGGGAAGGACTCTTCAATAAATCCATGTAACACTTCTCATCGATGTTCCAGCCATATTCGACCGCATTAACAAGTGTCACTGCTTTCATCGAAGGCAATCTGAATATCCGGAATATATATGCAAGCATGACCTGTCTGGAAGAAGCCATATTAATGTGGACTCGGCTCAAAATCGAGAAAGAATGGATTGAAGATCGAGGTAGCTTGTCCGTAGCCCAGATAATAAGCTGCATCCAAAATGGAGGTTTGTGAAAGGGTTCATGTTTCCGCCTGTTTATCTCTAGGAATTGATCTCCCACAACGAGCGATTCTATATTAGGCGTCTGCAACAGCAATAGGCCGGCTTCAGCTGACTCGACACCTCGTGATAATTGTCGGATCCACCTTCTCTCGTCTTTATACGACAACTTAAGCTCTGTAACTTTCGCAATGAGCAGGTTCAGGTCTCTGTCACTCCGACGAGATGCAGAGACTCGGGCATGGCACCCAACTTCAACTTCTTTAATCATAGAAGAGATGCTAGGCGATATAGCTACCGTCCGTATAAGGGCCCGAGATGTTTCAGGTTGGAGTATGCACCGTTTGTAGAGGTACTCTGCAGCCACCCGATGAAAGGGCCGGGACGTCATTGAAAGGGCGTAAAACTCAGTTTTCTGCTCGGCATACGTATCCACATTACCACCAACGTAAGCAAAGATCATCAAGAGCACTTCGTCTGGGAGGTCATTGATAGTAGCAGGGGTATTTAATCTTGAAGAAGCCATAGCGACCTGAATGGGTGATAACGTCATGAAGCAGCATTCAAGGGAGTTCCTGAAGTCGTGAAGGTTGTTAAGGGGTTGGTCCTGCGGGTATATAAATAGATAGTTTGGGCTTAATCATGTGAGAGTGAGTATGGTGTATGGAAATGATATGATTTAGACTAAGGACCGTATTGACGTGTGTAAAACCCTATTTGGGGAGGTGTAGCTTTAAGAGGCTAACACCTTGCAGGCAGCAGCCTAAGCAACGCCGAAACGCCCTTACCACTTGTTAATTTTAAAGATGCCTTACGCCCTATGTTGGAAATTTTTAAAGAAAGATGTGTACGATCATTTCTTCGTATTAGGTTAGGTAACCGACACGGCTTAAGGGCGTCGGAAGGCGTTGAAGCCTTGAGGCCGCGCCAAGACACCTTATGGACCATGTGATTGCCTTAGCCCAGATGTTTGCATTCTGACTTAAAATTTTGAAGAATAGAGCTTGTGACAGCAGAGAAACGCCCAAATACGTCCTTACGTTGCCTTCAGAACTCAGCCTCGGAAGTCTTAGCCGGCACTTTAACGCCTCGGCGGCTTTGTAATGCACTAACGTTTGGGAGTTAAGGTCATAAAGCGCGATACCGCTACGGTTTCGGCAGTCTGTTACAGTGGTAAAAGAGTACTGTGAATACCGTTAGTTCCCGGCCTTTGTACGCGAATGGTGAAAGGCGACTCCCCTTTGACCGAACGCTCGAAAATACCGACATTGAGTAAGCCTCGCGAGGCTGTCATCTTATGCGATAGATTAGATAAAGATGTCTATTCAAAGCGAAGCCACGCCTCCTCTGAACAGCAACATCAATATCTATCACAATCAGCCTTTCGGCTTTTCGCTTTGAAATAAGGCTTATTTAATAGAGATTTTATTGTTCATTCGTCTTATAGCCCTGATAATGCTATGCCGTACGGCGTTATATTGTCGTCGCGATAAAACGTCTTACCCCTAGAGGATCGCGAGGTTTCGCGTCGCGTCTTTCCACAGCAGCTGTTGATAAGTAGTCTTTCCTGACAATTTTTCCCACAGGGTTTTTAACAGGTTTTAAATTGACGCTTTCCAGCTTCCTCTCTTCCTCCTTCCTACTACGTCGTCATCGTTAATAGCCTTTAATATTACCTAGAGATTCTACGTTACTTAAACGGTCTATTAACGATACCCTACGGGCGCAAAGAGACGACATATATTCCTACATTTATATTAGTTGTTGTAGCGCAGGCCTCGTACCGCTAGGTTCTAACGGTACGCGTTGTTTGGGGCAATGAGTGTATAATTATCTACTACTGCTTAAGCAGTAGGGAACCTACTATGTAATACAGCAGGTTAGGCGAGATTACCCTCTCCTCAGGCCTACACCCCCCAATACAATACAAATACATTATTTGGAATATATCTCTGCGAGCGTGTGCATAGATAAAGATGTCTATTCAAAGCGAAGCCACGCCTCCTCTAAACAGCAACATCAATATCTATCACAATCAGCCTTTCGGCTTTTCGCTTTCCCACCCTCCACCCTATAGATAGTTTTGCAGCCTTTTAGGCTTGCGGTAGGCCTAAGGGGGGCAATGAGTGTGTAATTATCTACCACTGCTTGAGCAGTAGGGAACCTACTATGCAATACAGCAGGTTGGGCGAGATTACCCTCTCCTCGGGCCTACACCCCCCAATACAATACAAATACATTATTTGGAATATATCTCTGCGAGCGTGTGCATAGATAATACATCTGATTCTTCACAGCTACCTCGAGTATTATCTCCATAATGCAATGTCACTGGATGAGGCTGTCTTCCCTCTCGAGCGTCGGCGGGCCGGCGGTCTTCAACGGCTAGTGGCTCGCCCCTTGGGCCCAAAGGCCTAATATTGCCCAGAACCTTTGAATGAAAGAAAATGCGTAAAAACAATGGAATGCTAAGATGTTCAAAAGGAGAAAATGGAGAGGTGAGGTATTGCTGGCAATGCATCAAACTTGCAGCCGTTAACTAGCCCCGAATGGTGACTAATAATCTCCCTCCTTAACAGAATGCTTTACCTCAGAAGCTCAGACTAAGAAATCAATTGCGGATATAGGAATATCCGCACCGTCCACTAAGCTAATTTAGGACGGTAATTGTTTTCTTAGTCTGAGGGACTTTGGCGATATTTATAAGAAAACCTAAATACTGTTTATATAAGAAGACCTTATTAACTTTAGGGTGGTGGTATTCTCACATGCCTGTTCGGTACATACACATGCCTGTTTTCGGTGCATACACATGCCCCTAAATCAGGCTTAGTGCTTGCCTAAATAGGCTGTTTAGCATGTTTGCAGACGGTCGCAAACTTTAAAAATCCATTGCGTTAAATAATATGCCCACGCGCGCAACCCTAAACACCGCGAGGATACATTAACTTGGCGCGATCCTTCATACCGGGAGCTTCCTTAAAGGCGTGGGCGAGGAAGAGGACGTGCGGGAGGACAAGGAAAACGCGGAGGATTATATTAACCACTGCAACTGCGCGCGCCTCAATTGACTGCATCTACTGCTTTACCGCAACCCTTTACCCCTGCGCGTCTCAGCAGTTTAAACCATTCCATTTGTCGTCTTCTTCCATAGTATTAATAAAGGTAGTAATGGTAAGGAAGGTTGGACGCGATAGATTTTTGAAGTTCGCGACCGTCTGCAAACATGCTAAACAGCCTATTTAGGCAAGCACTAAGCCTGATTTAGGGGCATGTGTATGCACCGAAAACAGGCATGTGTATGTACCGAACAGGCATGTGAGAATACCACCACCCTTAACTTTAACAAAATTAATCTACCCTCCTATACGAGTTTGGGCCGGCTCGTGCACGCGGACGGCTCGTGCACGGTTTCTTGGCCAAATGCCCCACCAAATTTGAGGCTCTAGAAATCGCTACACCACATCAAATTGGATCAAATTTTAGTGTTGAACTTGGCTTAATTAGAAGATTCAAATTGGCTATAAAATGTAGTCCCCTAAGTAAGCTGGAGCTTGGCGTTGGCGCTGAGGCCTCGGAGCTCTTGGTAGGGGGGTGCTCTCATTCGCATCCAATATCTCACTTAAATCCTCGTCTTCTACTACCTCTCTACGTTTGGATCGAGTCTTCCGTGATATTCGAAGCCTCTTGGCTTCTTCTTTGAGTTGGCGATCAACCTCACGTGCCTCCTTTGCTGCCTGCTTTTTGAACCGTTGAGCCTCCGCTTCCGCCGCCCGCTGGATCTTATTTTGTGCCCGCTGCTCCTTCCGCATTTCTACCATACGCCTCTTCTCATTCTTTTGGATTTGCCGTTAAAGCTTTTGCTCGGCTTTAAGAGCTTGTTCTTGGTATTTAGCTTGCTCTTGCTCGGCTTAAAGCTCTTGGGCTTGCCGAATCTTCCTAGGGCTATAAAAGGTAGCCTTACCCTGATCTAGAGGAGTAAGTTAGGTAAACAAAGGCTTACCCCGACGACGCTTCTTCTTCTTATTGTGTATAGCTTCAGTAAGCCCATTAACGCGATACTTAAGGATCTTATTCTCGGCCATAAGATTCACCATCATATTATCTAGAAGCCGTGCGCGCTTATCATACTTATCAGTAACCACCTCTTTAAAAAGCCTCCGCGCCTTTCGCCAATTATCTAGTGTAAGGTGCGAGCGTATTGACTTACTTGAGGAAGGCCGGCTAGGCTTAAACTTGTCCATGACAACGCTAGGCTTAAAGGGGTAGAGGCCTGTCCTCTGCCACCCGCTCTCAACGTTAGATGCAGTAAAAGCCTTTCTAAAAGCGGGCCAAAATAGCCGAAAGAAGTTTCTTTTGGTAAGAGAGCAGAGGCCTTGGCTCTTGTGAAGAAATAGATCTAACTCCTGGCTGTAATATATCGCAAGCGGCGAGAAAAGAGAGACGTCTAGGGGTTGAAGTCTATGAGTCGAATGAGGTGGGTATACTGCCACAAGTATACGGTTATTATCACAGTAGTTCAGGAACTTTATATTTACATGAGAGCCGTGCCCATTAAGAATTAGAAGCCTCCAATCTCTTCCGTTTCGGGCCTTTGCCTTTGTCTCCTTATTAAAGATAGTATCTAGCTAGGCGTATCCAAAGTTATCATTTGTTTAACCAGTGGGTGATAAGCCAAAGAAGCAAGGGTGTTAATCTGGGTCGTAATCTTGAAGCTAGGTGTCTTGTATATTGCCAGTAACTGCCTAGTAAATAAGGCCTGGTGAGAGAGTCGTTCCATCTGCACAAATTGTTGCTAAAATAGTAATCCACTCTCTGTTCCCATTTTGAATTGTATTCTTAAGTTGTCCTGATTTGAATGCAGACTTAGAAAATACCCGCTTGGCCTTTGTAAGCATGCTAATAAGGAAGCCTTTCTTATCCATATTATATGTATTTTGCCGTTTAATCCCATATTCCTTAATCTTTTGGCCTAAAAGTGAAAAGTAGAGGCCAAAGTAATAAGCTGATTCAGCTTGTTTGCGTACATTGTCCATAGGAACGAGGTAGTGGCTCTTTAAAGAGGCGCCGTTTTTTTTAATCTAGCGCGAAGCCTAGTGAGATCTAGGTGGTTTTCCAGCAATCTCTTGCGCAAAACTTCGTACTATAGCAACTGTAGGAGGTAGGCCACGGTTGGTAAGCTCATTTATATAAGCTATGAGGACTTTGGATTGTTGTTGGGTAAGAAAAGATTGAGAGTCGTAGCCATCTGCCTTTGTGCCCGTAATATTGCGATGGCGGCGCGAGAGGGTAGATCGATCTACACCATACTCCTTTGCGGTTTGAGTGTAATTAGGCTTTAATTGCAAGTCTAAAGCAGCAAGAGCGGCCTCAATTGAGTCCATGGTTGTAGAGTTATGATATTTTTAATATTCGCGAATTTTGGATTTTGGTGTGCACGAGGTGGGACCGTGCACGAGGTGGCCCAAACGCTTAATACCTATTGACATAAAAATTATACTAAATTATAGAGAAAAGCCTACTCTATAAGTTATAAGATCTTTAGCTCCTTATATACACGTAATATTAAGAGGAATTCGTTGCCGTAGAGCCTTTAATTCCACCTCTATACTACCGAGCTATGTAGTAAATACTAATGCTAAACGCCTATGCCGCTAGCCCTCTCCGCAACTAGTGGATATTCCACCTATTAGTTAGATAAAGATATTAAAGAAAGAGAAGGTTAATATTATTAGGGACCTTCTATATTAATAGGGCTGGTCTTTTTATAGGCTAGTTTTTAAGTTTTTAGAAAGCGAGAATGGGTATAAAGGTAATAGGAGGAAGAAGAAAGTAGAGAACCTACTTATTACTTTACTAAAGGATAGGGAAATATAAGAAGAACTTATTAATAGGGCTGATATTTATATAATACTAGTAACCTATACTGTCTACTATATCTAAAAAGAGCTCCGCCAACTATAATTATAACGTGGCCCCTTTAATATATAAACTCTAGATATAAAGTTTTAGGATATTAACCTTAAGAATATAGCTAAGTTTATTTAGTAGTACGGTCTACTACTGCTCTAGCTTATTAAGGGGATATCTGCACTAAATAGAGAGGAACATAGTTAAGATCCGCATAGTGGACGTATAGTTATAGTTACTTTTATATTCCTCCTAGGGTTTACCCAGAACTCTATAAACGGTTTTACCTATCTACTTAGTCTATATCTTTAGGCGCTTAATATAAAGCGCTATATGCTATTTTTCTTATATAGCCTTAATCTAATTAATAGTTATATAACTTTTAATGCTAAAAAGCTTGGGCTAGCTAAACGTTCTAAGGAAGGTTTTATTAATTCTACTAGTACTTCTAGCGTTAATAACCTTTAAGAAACCAATTAAGTCTCTATCTATTTATAATAATATCTATATTATCTATAATAACTTTAACTATTACTAAAAGACTTAATATTAGGTTATCGGCGAGATTAGTAAGTTTAATTTATATACTATAGGAAAGATTTTACGCGGAGTATGTATGCCTAAAGGGGGCCTTAAGCAGTTAATATTAAATAATACCCGTTAACTTAAGCTAGATAAGGTTGTTAATACAGCTAGAAATAAGTTTAATAACCTCTAAAAGCGGATATTTATAAGTTTTATTATGGACGCTATCTAATACGCGTATCTTACTACGGTTAATAGTATATTTAACTCTAACGCGGATATTAAATATCCGCGTATACTAGTAGTTAATATTCTCCCTTATAGAAGGACAGAGTATATAACTCTAGGACCTATTCTAGACAGTAAGGCTTCTATTAACGGCAATTATTATATAATAGAGAATATCTTCTTAAACTAACTGTAGTATAATCACAAAATCGCTTTTAATAACTGGCTATTCCTAGTATATAGAGATTAGAAGACCGTAAAGCTTATTTAATTATATAAAGAGGAGCGGGTTAAGGCGGAAGGTGCGTATAATAGCTGTAAGTAGGTGTTACCTATTCTAGGGCTATAGCATATACAATTAAACTTCCTATATATAGTTATGCGTACGTTTTATTGGGGTAAGTAAGCTACGTAGTAGTTTTTAGCGCTCTACACCTATATAAATTACCTAGGTTGGCGTAATATTTCTAGGGAAAAGGCCCTATTTTATTATATAGAAGAGCTAATTCTCTAAAGCTTTAACGCTTATATTATTGCGTTATTTCTACTCTATATCTATAACAAGTGTAATATTAAGGTAGATAGTAAGGCCGAGCGATATATATTAAACCTATCTCTATAGCAATTTCTAAAGTATATTAAGGATATCTGTATAGCGGCTTTTTTAAGAGATATATGCCGCGATATAAATTAGCGCACGTTTAATTATTTAGAGCTACCCGCTAACGCATATTAGCTAGCAACAACGTCGTCCTCTATAGGTATATTAAGCTCCGCCGCTAATAACTATAATATAGAGTTCTTTAATTATATCCGGTTTCTATAGGTTATTAATATTTATAAGCTTCTAAAATATGCTATTAAGTATATAGATATCGGACTACTAAAGCGTGTAATCCCCTATCTTTATTTATACTTTACTAGAAGCTTATTAAAGAACTATATATATAATATACTGATCCTATAGCGACTAGTTAGAATAAGCGCTTGCGATCTAGTGCTTTAATAGGCTATCCTTACTAATAGTTTAGTTAACCTCTAAGGGCGGCTAAATAGCTTCTTTAAGACGGATCGCCTTAATAAACTGCTAAATCTTTAACTTAAGGAGTTGCTTTAGACGTGTAGGAATTTAACGTTTAGTATAGACGAGCTATTTAAATAAAGTGTTCTTATAATAAGTTATATTAGTATACTTTGCGATATTTTTAAGCGTATATTTAGTAAATGTATAAATAGTAAATATATATCTAAGTCTCTAGCGCTAGATATCCGCTATCTTATAGATTAGATTAGGAAGGATTTAATTATATAATATATACGGCGCTTAATAGATTTTAAGGCTCCTTTACTTCTATAGCGCGGATATAAGAAACTTATAAAGGACGGCGTAAATATATTTAACGCCTTTCTATTAACTGCAGCCGGTTTACTATTTAATCCCCTTATATATAGCTTTAATAATACTAATAAAAATATAGAGGTACTAGGGGAAGCTGCTAAATATATTTATATGGTTTGTTGTCTTAATATTATACCTATACCTCTGCTAATATATATAATAGTTAGTATATAAGTTGCTTAATAAATGCTAAGAGTAATAGTAATATATTATTTTAATTACGGTGTAACGTTTCCCGCCCCAACGTCGCCATTCGGCCAAAAAGACACGGAGTGCTTGCGATATTAATCGCAAGCGCGGCGGGATCTAATATATGTACTCTTACAATTGCCCTCCCCTCTGCGCGTTCGCCCTCGAACGCCAAGCCGTAGGGGGTCCGCACACCAAGAGTCGCATATATTAGGAGTCCCCAGTAACGAAGGCTGCTTGAAGCTTAAGCCGTATCGGACCCCTTAGCCGACGCCTCTTCGCCTAACCCCTGTAGGCGTGTTTGACTGTACCAGAGCGAAGTGCGTGACCGTCGGGAGTCGGACCCACGACCCACCCAGCAACGGACCCATACACCTGGCCCCAGTAATATCGCAAGCACAATTGTAACGTTTCCCGCCCCAACGTCGCCATTCGGCCAAAAAGATACGGAGTGCTTGCGATATTAATCGCAAGCGCGGCGAGATCTAATATATGTACTCTTATATACGGGTATACTTTTATTATGCGTTAGTATATATAGGATATTAGGTTTAAGGTACCTACTATTTTTTAACTTAGATTAGAGCAGCTCTTATAGGGCGGCATTACTAATTTTAATATACGGATGTCTTATATTAGCGGTTTACTATACAACCTTTATAAGGACGGATTTAATAAGGCTATAGATAATATGCTAGAGGACTTTTAAATACTTAGGCTTTTAGTACGTTTCTATCTTAATATATTAATTAAGTTCTTTTTATTAATATTAACTCTAGCTAGCGTATAATCTTCTTAGTNNNTAGTATATAATATAGTAGTNGGCTATTTTNTANTNNAGATATATAAATATCTNTATCTTAGCTTATACGGATATCTTTATATTAGCTTACGCGGATATTGTTATCTTAGCTTATACGGATATTATAATATTAATTAAGTATATTTATTAAATATAAGGTAGAGACTTAATTCCTATATATATAGTAGCAAAAAGGTATAAGCTACTATTTTATTATTATAAATTAGTAATAATAGCCAACTCGCAGCAATAGCTAACTTATATCTACTTATATTTGATATCTAGTAGGCTAGTATTATATATAAGTGTAATAACACCACGCCTTAGGAACGTAAGCTTATCCTTTATCTTACTTAGAAAAACTTTAAACTTATTAAACCGGCGATCTATAGCTTAAATATATAGAAATAGTAATTGCTAAATACACTCTAATAGACCTAGTGCTAGCAAAAGCAGCAGTAGTAACTAGCGTGCTAGTAATTAGCGAAGGGGTTAGAAGAGCGGTGGTAGAGTGGGTACCTTTACGGCTATATATACTATTATCAGTAGGAGTCTTAATAGGAGGGGAGGTCTTAGTAGGGGGAGGCGTAGTGGCGCTAGTAAGGATAGTATAAGAATAAAGCTATGCGGATATTAGTAATATCTGTATTATTAACATATAGATACTATACCTTCTTAATAGGCGTTTTAGCTAGACTATTAGTAGAAGCTAATTTTATACGTCTTTTGCCCTAAGGTATAACCGGCTTTAAATTTAGTAAACTTTTCTATACGCGTGTTAGCTAATAGAATAATAGTATACTATTAGTATGTACCTTTCCGTATAACCTACTACCTATATAATATCTTAAGCACGTACCCCTAAAATAAGGCCTAGAGTCCTTTTTATAAACGTAATATTTATGGCTATACTTCTCGTATAGAGTATATAGCGGATTACGCAGCTTATTAAAGCTACCCTTAATATTCTAGACGTGCGTTAATATCCGCTAGCGACTTTCCTTTATATTCTTCTAAATACTAACTTTTAAAGTATACTATTTATTTACTATTAGTACTTAGATAGGAAGGCGCTCATTTATATTTATAGTACTATAGATATTATAAGAGCTATAGAGATTATAAGGGCTGCGGAGATTATAAGAGAATAGAGGAGAGCTTTTAGGAGAGTTAGTGTTATTAAGGTTTTTATCTTTATTACTATTTAAAGATTTGCTATCTAAAGGAACCTTATATATAGTGTTTAGGTCACTATAAGAGGTAAATTAGTAGATAAGACGCTAAAATAGTATAACTAATATATATAATTTAATAGCTATCTTAAGCTTTATATTTATATTAGCAGCCTTTCTAGCCTACTTTTTAAGAAAAGAAGATAAACGACCCTTATTAAGCCTCTTTTTAGAAGTATTAGGTAGTAGTAGTAGGGAGGCGGATAATAAAGTAGCGGATAGCAAAGTAGCCTATGGTAAAGATGTAGGTAGCGGAAAGGTATCTAGTAAAAAGGTAAGTAGGTTTTTAGCAGATTTCGCTTTATTCTTATTATTATCGTCTACTAAACCCTATAAAGAGCGCTTTAGTATATATTTGCTAAAATTATATTAGCTATAGGCATAATTTAGTATTAGAAGGCTTACTCTTTAGGAATAGAATCTAAAGACTTGGTAAGAGCAGCTATAGCGTACTTAATAGCATTAAACTCCTTGTTATTAACATTACGCATATTAAGTTCCTTAACCGCCTAGTTGCTATTATTTATATTAACATTATTTATAGATATAAATATAGGTATTATAGACAGTAGTATTCTAAAGGATAGTATATAAAATAACAATAATAAAGTTCGCGGTGCGGTGCTAAGAGGTAGAAGGTTAGTAGAGGAAAAAGAGATATAAAGGTTAATTAAAGGTAAATATCCACGCTAACAATTTTATTAAATTAGCTCACTAACGAATAATTGCTGCTATAGTAACTTACCTTAATAAAAATTAACGGTGTAAGGATATAAATATCTTTATCTTAGCTTATATAGATATTATAATATTAATCTATTAAATATAAGGCAGAGACTTAATTTCTATATATATAGTAGTAAAGAGGTAAAAGTTGCTATTTTATTACTCTAAACCTATAATAATAGCTAACCCACAGTAATAGCTAACTTATATTTACTTAAGTTCTATATCTAGTAACCTAGCGTTATATATAAGTATAGTAATACTACGCCTTATAAACGCAAGCTTATCCTTTATCTTACTTAAAGAACCTTTAAGCTTACTTAACCGGTAATCTATAGCCCGAATATCTTTTGCTATTTTAGCTACTTATTTATAAACTATATTAATGCGTATAGAAATAGCAATTGCTAAATATACCCTAATATTTCCTGTGCTAGTAGGAGTAATAGTACTAAAAGCAGTACTAGGTGTACTAGGAATTAGTAAAAGAGTAAAAAAAGTAGCGGTAAAATAAGTGCCTCTATAACTATATATATTACTATAAGTAGGAGTTTTAAGGGGAGGGGAGGTTTTTAGAGGGGGGATAGTATAGGTCCAAAGCCATACGGATATTAGTAATATCTATATTATTAAGATATAGATATTATACCTTCTTAGTAGGTATTCTAGTTGGACTACTAGCAGAAGTTAATTGCGCACGTTTTTTACGCTAAGGTGTAACTGGCTCTAGTTTTAGCAAACTATCCTATATATATATTAGCTGATGGAATAGTAGTATACTATTAGTATATACCTTTTTATATAACTTACTACTTAAGCAACATCTTAAGTACATACCTCTAAAATATAGCCTAGCGTTTTACTTATAAATACGATATTTATAGTCCTGCTTAACATATAGAGCGTATAACGGATTACACAGTATATTAAAGCTACCCTTAATATTTTAGATATAGGTATATATCCACTAGCGAGCTTCCTTTATATTTTTCTAAGTATTAGCTTTTAGGGTATACTATTTATTTACTAACGGCACTTAAATAGAAAGGCGCTCTTTTATATTAATATCTAACGTTATAGCTTAGGCCGTCTACGTACTACGGAGCTTATAAGGGCTATAGAGATTATAAAAGGATAGAGGAGGGCTTTTAGGATAGTCGGCGTTATTAAGATTACTCTCTTTATTATTATCTAAAATCTTTAATATTTCTATTAGGTTACTATAAGAGGTAAATTAGTAGATAAGATATTAAAAGAGTATAGCTAATATATACGATTTAAAGGCTATCTTATACTAAATATTTTGCGTAGTAATTTTATTAGCCTACCTCTTAAGAGAAGTAGAAGCATGATAAGGATTAAACTTTTTAAAAATAGTAGGCGATAAAGAAATAGGTGGCTTAAAGGTAGGCGGTAAAGAGGTAAGTGGTAAAGAAGTAGGCGGTAAAGAGGTAAGTAGTAAAGAAGTAAGCAGATTTCTAGCAGATTTTATAATAGTATTATTACGGTGCTTTACTATATCTAATAAAGAGTGCTTTAGTATATATTTTCTAAAATTATATTAGCTATAGGCATAATTTAGTATTAGAAAGCTTACTCTTTAGGTAGAGATTCTAAAGAATTAATAAAAGAAAGAGCGTCCTTAAAAGCGTCCTTAATTATTTTATCATTAATATTATATATATTAAGTTTCTTAACTAAATAGCTGTTAGATATATTTAGAGGTATAAATAAAGGTATTATAGATAGTAATATGCTAATAGATAATAGATAAAATAATAACGGTAAAGTTTATAGTGCGGTGTTATAAGGTAGAAGGTTAGTAAAAAAAGAAATGCGGAGGTTAATTAAAGGTAAATATCTACACTACCGATTTTATTAAAATAGCTCACTAATAAATAATCGCCGCTATAATTTACTTTAGTAAAAATTAACTACCTTATATATACTTATTTATAACGCGCAAATTCTTTATAGTTAAGTTACTACTAATTAAAGTAAGTGGGCGCCGTTTAGTTAACTTACGAAGTAATATTAATATAAAATTACTGCTTAGCTAAGGTGCTAAAGAAGGGTTATAAGCGGATTTCTTACTTTTAAAGTGCATAGATATATTCTTTTATTTATTTTTTACTATAAGGCGGACCTAATATTAGCTAAAAGGCTTAAGGTATAGTAGCCTAAGGAGAATAGATAATATCTAGTTAAGAGGATTATAAGACACTTAAACTAAATGGCTAATATAATATAGGTTTTATAGGTTATAGAAGATTTAGATATAAACCTTAGTATCCCCTTAAATAAGAATTTAATAGACTATTTAAATACGTATATAAAGATTAATACTTAACACCCAGATATTAATTAGAGCTCTACCCTAGTCTTAGTTAAGTTAATAAATAAGTAAAATGTTAAGAAATATTAAGTACTAACCTACTAAAACTACGTTATATCTAAAACTAAGGGCGGAGATTAAGCACTAGGCTATAGGTTCTAAGCTACACTTAATTTAAAGAGTAAAGATTAAATATTAGACTATAAATTTTAAGCCATACCTAATTTAGAAGGTAGGGATTAAATATTAGTACGCAAATTTTAAACTGCGCCTAGTTTAGAGGGCGGAGATTAAGTATTAGCCTATAAACCCTAAGCCTTAGAGTTTCCTTAAAGCGGAGATTTAGTATTATAACTTAAATCCTAAGCCTTAATATTTAAGAGGAGCGGAGATCTAATACTATATTACAAATTCTAAATTTCCAGATTTCCTACTACCTAGGAACTAGTACTACGCTATAAATTTTAAACTTTATAATTTTTTATAATTAGAGATTTAGTGCTATATTACGAATATTAAACCTTAGGCTTATCTAAAAGTTAAGACTTAGTATTATACTATAAGCTCTAATACTTAAACTGCCCTAAGGATTTAGATTTAATACTATACTATAGACTTTAATATCCGGATTACTCTAAGGGCTAAATATCTAGCTGTTAAGATAACTGTAATAGAGTAGTATACGTAGTTTGTGACTAGTTTGCCTATAAGTCTTAGGTTAATATAAGCTAAGATATTTAAGACTTAATTATATCCGTTTATAAGCTAGATACTAATAATAGCTATAAGGGCGGTAATACTTCGGTTTATAACGGTTAATTAAGACTAGTACTCTTTATAGTTAATATACTAATAGGTCCCCTTTAACCTACTAATAGTAGAGGTATCTATAATAAGCTTTTAAATACGGTAATATATCTACTAGATTATAACACAGCCTATAAGACACTAGTACTAAAGTATTATATTTCTTTCTTATAAATAAAGCGGATAAGTATATCTACTTTATCTCCTAGAAAGCTATAATCCTATTTAGGTAATATCCGCTTAAGGCCCTTATAAGTTAGTAAAGGTTAGATATAAAGTATACAGATTTAATTATCAGATATAATATAACTAGAAATTAAACTCTAAACTATATCCTAGTATATTATATTAAGCTATCCTTTAATCTACTTCTTAACACTTATAAATAGACCCTTTAAGTACTTACTCTTTATAATATTCTTAGTATATAATATAATAATATTATACTCCTTATAAGTCTACAATAAATTATTATAATTAAAGTAATAGCGTAGACCTCTAAATAACGGACTTGTCTCCTTATATAGCTTAAGTAAAATATTACGTAAATATCTAGTAGCTTTATTTACGAGCTTATATAATATATTTAAAAGTACCGCCCGTTTCTCTATATTAGCCTTTACCCTCTTTTATTTTTTTATATACTTAATTAGTAGGGCTAATAATATTATATTTTTATTAAGTATTTAACCCTCCTCCTCTTAAGTAAATACCTGCGAGATAATATTACTATTAATTATAATAAATAAAGCCAGATTGCTGGCGAAATCTACTACCCTATCCTTTTATATCGCTATCCTAGTAGTAATAAAGTTACGGCCGAGTTAGGTAGATAAAGGAACTATAGGGTTTTAAGACTTTTGCTTTAGCAGTATAATATCTATAAGAGCGCCCTTATACCGGTCTTTAATAAGGATAATTATATATCCAGTAATACTATTATATTAGGCGGCCCGTCTAAATCACTATAGTATTATATTTAGGCTTTTATTAGGATAATAACTATATATAATAGAACAGATAATATCTAGAATATCCGCATTATAGGCTAGGGCGTCTAATATAATAAGAATGCGGGTAGGTAAGTCTTCTATATAGAAAATTTAATACTCCTTACTCTTATTACATTTGGTTAATATTATATAATAACTCCGTACTACTATTTTAGCCTACTTTATAGTATAGCCCTTAGTTATAAGCTATAAATAGATTATATTTATACACCTATAGGTATAATTTTTAGTATAAAGAAAGATAATTATTTTAGGAATCAATTCAGGACTTAAAACCTTTTGTCCCTTTAGCTATATAATACCTTTTACTAGATTTTAGATTCGCCTAACTAGTTAATAAATAGAGTTAGCGAATATTTAACTAGAAGATGCGGATATCCTACTAGACGCTATAGGTATTTAGCTAGATAATACGGATATTTTACTAAACCCTATAGATATCTAGCTAAGGGTCGCGGGTATATAATCCTCCTCTACTACTACCTCCTTAAATGCCTCTTTAATAATAAAGAATAGTGCCTTATAATTATTCTTATCCCTCCTCTTAATATAGCCCCTAATAATAGATAGGTTAGGCCAATTAATATTTATTTATTTAAGATCTGTTATACTTTAATAAAACCCTACTAGCTTTATTACCTTTATATATATCTCCTTATTAAATATTGCAGTATATATAAACTATAATACTATTAAACTAAGTAGTAATTGGACCTTAAAGAGTTATATATAATAGGGCCGGAAGCTCTTACCCTAGTTAGCAACTAAATAATATTTATTAATTATAACTAAGAAAATATATAAGCAAAAAGTAGGCTAAGTAAGGATATAGTAGAACTGTTTACTTAATAGTAACTCTAGTAATACTAAAATATATATAAACTAACCCACCTTAATATATTTTAGAATATCTATATACACTTTTATTACCTCCGTATATAATAATAATAATAATTCATTGCTTAACGTCCAATTTAGATCCCTATTAGGCCCACACGGACTACTCCTTATTTACATATAAGGAGAAAACTCTATTTAAGAAAAATAAGAAAACCCCGTAATCTATCTCCCCGCCTTTTAGGACTCGCCTACTTAGCGCCTATAAGTCGCCTATAGTGCTCTACTACCTTACTATTTAACCTTCTTAGGAACCACTGCTGCCGTAATAAGCCTACGGATGCGCTAGTATTATAAACTATTACTCTACTACTATAGAGTTACTAGGGGGCACCTGCTGCTCGCCCCCTTGCCTTTTATTACTATTTCCCTTGCAACTTAGAACTGGTTTAGCACATTTTAACTAATAAGCCACTAGGTGACCGCCTTGAGGCCTTTTTATATTAAGAGTAGTATATTATAGTTTTCTATGCCAGCTGCTAAGAGTATTATTTCTTAATTAGTGCGTAGGGGGTATAGCAGTATTACGTATTTTGGTGTCTATTTTAGCCAGCCACATTCGTATCTTAGGCTACCTACTAGGATACCTACCTAGTAAAGCTAATCTTTTAGTCCTATTATTCCTGTTCTTAAGAGTGTTACTATTATATTTTCTGCCTTTATTAGGCCTTCTTAGAGCCCTTAGGTATTTACCCCCTATAGCGTTAACCATACTATAGCTTAGGTTTGTCTTGCTTAAGTTAGCCTCTATACCTTTAACTCCTATTTACCTCTCTAGCATTAGTCTAACCAGTATTACATTATAGTAGATGGTTTCCCAGCGTTCTTATATATTCTACTTTAGCTCCTTTCTCTATCTTACTATTATCTTTACTAACCTCTTATACGTCTCCCTTCCTCCTCTATATAGGCCTAGGCCCTAAAGTGGTACTATTCTTCTTCTACTTTCTTTACCTGTTTCTCTAATATCTCTTCCCTACTTTAGGGTTATTGGTTTATTCTCCTACGGGGCACCCTAGGGTCCCTCCATAGTTTACTTAGGCGTGTCTTAATATACTTTATAATATTAGAGTTGCGTTTATTTTGCGTCTTTTATATTATAGCGGCTTTAATATATAACTATAGGGGGGGAATATTGGATTCCTTCTTAAGCAGTGCTGTGGCCGTTCGCTTGTACCCGCCTATAATACTCTAAAGGTAGGCTATTTAGACCTTTTAAAGTGGTTTAAGGAGTAATTTAGGGGGGCCCTTTTTAGTTTCTCTAATAGCCTAAATACTAGATCTATATGTTATGGTTAGCTGGATAACTACTATATATAGTAGGCGTAACCTCTAGAAGTATAGACCCTATATAGAATTAACAATCCTGGATAAAGTAATAAACTATACTTAGCCTTTACGGGCCGCTTATACCGCATATACGCTCTACCGGAGCTTACTGTCTACTTATACTCCTAATACCCTTAGGCCCTAAACTAGTTAACCCCTAAAGCCTTAGATGCAAATTATATGCTAAAGATCTATAGATTAGTTGCGTTTTCTTATAAAATAGATTAGCTGGTATTTCTTTAGTAAGAATTGGACTTTATAACGTTTTACCTATTCTATATAAGTATTATAGGCTTTCTCTAATATTCTATAATTCTCTATAGCTGTTAGCCCGTATATAATTAGGTTTATATTATTAACGAAGCCTATCCCTTAGGTCGCCCCTTTCTTAAAGGAGTTAAGTAGGTTGCTTATAAAGAAAAGGAAGAGTATAGGTAAGAGGGGTAATTTTTATGGTATTCCTGTTATAACTATAATAGGGGGGCTCTAGTATCCGCTAAAGACCAGTAATATTTCTTTCTAGCCTATAAACCCTTAGATAAATTATATAATCCATTTTAGGAAGCCCTTTGCCCTAAGGATATATAGGAGATACTTATAGGGTATATTGTTGTAGGCACTACTAATATCTAGGCTAAGCATTAATACTATAAAGTCCTTTCGCATCGCCTATGCAGATTTAATAGTAGTAGTAAGTAGCGTAAGTGCTAATAGTGTTAAGCGGTTCTTTCTTGCCCCTATTTAGCTTTATAGTAGTAGGGCGTATTNNTCTACCGTATCTNCTATNNNTTCCGCTATTACCCTTTCTAAGATCTTACTAAGGGTGTTTTCTAAGGCAATAGGGCGGTAGCTTCCTGGGATTAAGTAATCTACTTTACCTTCTTTTTATAGAACAACCGTCGTTATAGATCTTCCGAGTTATAGGTAGTAGCCTATAGCAAAGTATACTCTAGCTATATCTATAAGCTAAGGTGCTATAAATAGCCCACAGGTTTTTAGGGCCTTATTTAGAATCCCATCTAGTCCTAGTGCTATATTATTTAAAAGGCGGCTAATAGTTCTAGCCATTTCCTCTATTATTATGTCGCTGTTAACCCGCAGGTAAGTTACCGGTGTTTTACCCGTGATATTACTAAGGTCTACTAGAGCCAGTTAGGGGAAGAACCTTTTTATAAGAATTTTTACCTTCTTATTATTATTATTTATGGCCTATAATTCTCCTACTCTTTATAGGGGTAGTAGGTATAGGTCTTCTACTAAGCACCCTACCTTTTTCTTTACCTATTTTGCTATAGCCCAAAGGCCCTTATTATAGGGGAGGCTTAGGTTAAAAGTATACTTATTTATAAACCGTCTCCAATTATTCCTTACTTCTTTTTTTAGGGTATTCTTTAGCTGGTTTCTTATATCTTTATATTATCTCTTATCTTTAGGGTCGTAGCTACTTATATATTTCCTTCTTGCTTATTATTAGCTAGTAACCAAAACTGCGTATTATATAGACTATATATATCGCGTATAGGGGCCCGGTTTTAAGATCGGGTAGTACTCTTTTAGCCTATTTTTAATTGCTGCCTAGATCCTTTCTAGTCTTTGGTTAATTTCCTTAGGGGTGGCCAATAAGCCTTATATATTTGGTATTAGGTAGATTTCTTCTAGGTCTTAAAGTTGTTATTTAACTATATTAAGGAAACTGTTTATTTTAAGCTTCCTTATTACATATCTTTTTCTATTTAGTTGCGCTTTAGTATCTAGGTCTAGCTATATTTAGATAGGGATATAGTCTAGAATAAGTGCCCATTCTTCTTTAGGGTTACACCTTTTAAGTCTCTAGTATAGGCCTTCGTCTATAAATATAAGGTCAATTATACTTCTAGCGGTGCCTTATTGCCATATAATTACTCCTAAGGGGGTAGCTAGCTTAAGGCCCTAGATATCTATAGCTCTTAATAGGCACTTTAACTATTAATCTACAGCAATATAGATACCCTCCCACTATAGGTAGTAGAGGTTTATATCTCCTAGTAAAATAAACTCTATACCTTTAGTTTCTAGTAAGCTTATTACTAATATAATATTCTCTATTTATGGGACCCCTTTAACCCTAGGGTTATATACATTAATAATTTATACCGGTCCCCTATATATTTAGATTATTATAACTATAATATCTAGGTTAACTGCCTGCTATAACTATAAGGATAGGCTAATAGCCTTGCTAATTATAAAGCACATATATATAGCTGCTTTTGGTTTATATAGGAGCTGGAATCCTTAGGGGCAGTATATTAATTATATAAAGGTATTATAATACGGTTCTTATATAGTAAGGATATAGTATTTCTTTAGGTCTAGACTGTCTAGTAGGGGCCTTATAAGGCAGTGGTTTGTATTACCGTAGTTATACTATATAATAGATAGGTAGCGGACCCCTAGCAAGGGTCCTTTAACTCTCCTTTATTCCTTACTTCTTCTATTTTTACTTTCTCTAGGATATTTAGAGCTTCTATCTCTTATGTCTATACCCTAGTTACTACTTATTTTATATAAAGCTTTCCATTCCTATATCTTATGTTCCTATTAGCGCTTCTATATCTAAATCTATTATTATTACCAATTCTTCCCCTATTCTTACTAGTCGGCTATATACCCTTTATAGGTTAACTATAAATATTATATTTACCGCATTAAGTCTAATTCTTAATTATCCTAGTCTTAAGCCTACTATTACTGTCTATAGGGGTCTTTCTACGGGGCGTCCTCTCCCTTATGTCCCCTATAACCCTTATATCCCTAATCGGTCTAGTAATATCGCGTAGCATTACTTCTAGCCCGTTAAGGCTTAGGATAGCTAGCCTAGCCCTCTAGTATTAAAGATAGGAAATGCTAGGAAGGCGCCTATGTCTCCCTAGCTTATCGCCTATTATTTCTATTTATATAACCTAGCGTATAGTTATTCCTATAGCTATTAAGCCCTTACCTTCTATCTCCTATATTTAATATAGTCTTCTCTCTCCCACGCCTTATATATGCTTTGGTAGCAGTTCGCGCATTTTATTTAGTCTTAATTTAAGCAATGTCTTATATTATAGGGGCCTGCATAGTGGCTATAGCATACCTATACTGCGCATATAGATTAGGTATATCCCTATTATATATAGCAATAGCATTATTCTAGGCGTAGTCTGTGGTTATAGAGCCTTATATTATATATAAGGCCATTTATAATTATTCCTTTTTAGATAAGGAGTTTTTACATTCCTAGTATATATATACTAATAATAGTATTAAACTTAACCTTACGACCCTAAAAAAAGGAGCTCTTGCTACACCTGGCCCAAAAAGACCAAAACTAACTAAAAGAACCCTAAAAAACACCTAAAGAATCCCCCTAAGATACATACATCACAGGGAAGGCACACGTTAAACGATGGTGGCTCGCACTCGCGCGTAACCGCTAGAACTACGCCTAGCAATGGCCCTCCATAATAAAGATAGGCGAATACCACACTATAAAGCGGAAATACCTCTATTAAGAAGGCATCTAATAAAATATAAAGCCTATTAGACGCGTCTAGTATCTAAAATTATAGGGGAGTAACCGTTAGCTATAATAAACTAATATAGCTAGTAGAATGGCTCCGCTAGTTTAGCGAACCTTAGGCGCCCCTCTAGTAAACCCTTAATTAAATCCTCTAACGGCTAAGCAAAATTAAAAATAAGTATAACCCCCCTTTACCGGCGAACCGCACCTAGGCCACTGTAACGGCGCTATTGTACGTTACCTGCCAAATTCTGCCATATTCTGCCGACCTGTGATTGGCCCGCCTAAAGCTAGCGCCTTAGCGGCTCACCCTATATATTTGTTTATATCGGTCCTAGCGACCCCTTTTCCTTCTCTTTAGCTTAGTATCTTTGTAATACAGCATTCTACAAGCTTTGGTTTAGAGGCATTTATACAAGCCGTAATATTATACTAAGCTCTCCCTACCTTACCTAGGAAGGCCTCAATAATATCCTACCCTAAAGAAACTTCGTCTGCAACGACGCATTAACGCGCTATACTCAGACACTAAAACAACTCTATATTGCCTGGGAAGGCCTAGATAATATCCCACCTTATAAGCTAGACAGAACTGGACCTGTACCCCTAGAATTGAAACTAAAGCGTACAATATTAACGAACCTTAGGAAGCTAACGATGGCACCTAAAGTAAGCTTATCTAAGAGAGCTGCCTCTACCCGAGAGGAACCTAAGATCTAATTAGGATTAGAAATCGAAGATAATAATAATATCGTAGACATACGCGAGTAGATTCGCGCCCTTGCAGCCAGCCAGGAAGCCGATCGTCTTAAAGCGAGAAATATATAAGAGACCCTATAAGAGATCCTAGAAAGCCTTGCGGCCCTATAAAATAGCCCGGCTTCCCCTTTTTAAAGCCCTAGCCGACCTATTTACTCTACTAAATGCAATATACTAGGGAGTATGGATATAATAATAAAGCAATTAAAGTCCGTTAAGCTCCCTAACCCCCTACCACTGTCTAACGGGATAGACCCTACCTTTAAAAATTGGAGGATTTAAATATAAGGAAAGCTCCGCGTTAACTATAACTATTTCCTTTTTAAAGAAGCCAAAATGCTCTACCTCTTTAGTTGAACCACTGGGGATGCCTAATAGCACCTTTAAGCCAAGTTTAAGGACGACTCCCCTGTCCAATTTATATCTGTTAATAAGATAATACGGTATCTAGCGGCTATTTATGTTAACCTAAATAAAGTACGGGATGCCCGTTATAACTATAATCACCTAATAATAAAACTGAACTAACCCTTTATTAAATTCTAGACTTAATTCCTATACCTTGCAGGAGAAGGCCAGGTTCCCCTTAAGAACTACTGATTAGACCTATATAATAAGCTAACAATCCAGCTATAAGAAAAGATTGCTGTAACCTTAAATAACCTACTAACCTACGAAAGACTTATAGCTCGTTATCTATTATTAGACTTAGAACTAAAGCGGATTAACGCCCGCCCTAATTGGCAGAAGTAACTCCGTAATGATTGGAACTCACCAGCTATACCTATAGGAGCTGGAGCAGGAAGATAAGTTACGACTGCTCTTATACTAAAGGCGGTTATAACTACGCACCGGCAAGCCTTGCCTAACCAGCTACGTACCACGCCATTAACTAGTATTCGCTGTAATACTCCGATTGACCCTGCCTTAGCTATGTACTTTAACTACAATAAGCAAGGTTACTTTGCCTTGTCCTGCCCGGAGCTAAAGGATATAGGCAATATTAAGGAGATAGAGGAAGGAGAAACGTCTAATAAGTCGGGAAAAGAAGAACCCTAGGGAAAGACTCCCCCCTAGGGTACCCTATTGATCTTGAAGAGATTAATCTTAGTTAGTTAATAGGTGGAAAGTATTTTATAGTTCTATGTATAGTATCTTAAAATAGATATAGAGTTAATATAACTGCCCTTATTAACATTAGAGCAAATAGCTTCGCCTTTATAAATACTGCCTATACGAATGATGTTGCTAAGTTTCTAAATGCAGAAGCCATCCAACTAGAGAAGCCTATCTAGGTAAAGGGCTATAACGGCCAAGCCGGTCAGCCCGTTACCTACGTCTTAAAGTTATATATCGCTCTTAACGGACGACGCTAATACGGTATCCCCTTTTGCATCCTAGACCTAGGGTCCTATGATATAATCCTTAGACGAAAATAGATATCCTATTTTAATATTTGGTTAAACGTGTAAAAAAGACAGTTTGTTTGGCCGGAGGATAGACCGAGGTTGCCCTCCTTTGTTAGGGAGATCCGAACTGACCGTAAGACACTAGCCGTAAGGGGTAACCCTACCTACTAGTAGGATGTCCGGGCTTGTGACCTAGCCTTTGCCTAAGAGGACGCCCGCCGCGAAGCTGGAAAGAACTCCGTACCGATAAAGATACTCTCCCGAAGCGCTACGTTTAAAAAGGACTCTACGTACGGAAGCGGGATAGATAATGATGTAGATGATATCCAAATCGCATAGATCTAACCGTTATGGAAAAGAACGTATTAATAGGATATAAGGGATAACCTTCGAAAGATGCAATAGGAGCTAAAAGGAGTAACGATAACGCTAGTACCCTGGAAGTCCCTAAAGTTATATACGCCCCTATTGTTAGTTAACCCCTCTACCGTAAACATCGCCGCAATTAGCGCTGTAGTGTTCTACTTTAATATATACCGGAAGGATAATAAGGTCTTTATAACGAGCCTATATAAGATTAACCGAATTATTAATGATAGAGAGGAAAGGCTAGATGAGGAAACTGACGAGGAACTAGTTAAACGCCTCCTTTCTACTATTTATATAGGCTATAAGGATGTATTCTTAAAGGCGGCCTTAGACAAGTTACCCCCCTACTGGACGTACGATTACAAGATTTAATTAGAGGCCAATAACTCGCTAGGCTATAGCCCCCTTTACTATTAATTAACGGATAAGCTAAAAGTAATAAAGTAGTACTTAATTAATAACCTGGATAAAGGGTTTATCGAGCCAAGTTAAGCCCCTTTTGCTTCCCCTATTCTGTTTGTAAAAAAGCCTAATAGAGGCCTTTGTTTTTGTATTGACTATTAAAAGCTAAACGCTATTACTTAAAAGGACCGGTATTCTATTCCTTTAATTGATAAGACCCTTATACGTTTAAGCTAGGTAAAGATCTTTACCAAACTTAATATCCGCTAAGCTTTCTACTAAATTAGGATAGACCCTATATTTAAAGATTTAACAACGTTCCGTACCCGCTATAGTTCCTATAAATACAAAGTTCTTCCTTTTAGACTAATAAACGGACTGGCTACGTACCAAAGGTATATAAATGATGTTCTTTTTAATTACCTTAACGAATTCTGCACGGTATACCTAGATGATATTTTTATATACTCGGATGACGAACTTAAGCATTAAGTTTATGTTAAGAAGGTTCTGGAGAGGCTATAGAACGCGGGCTTACAAGTTAATATTAAGAAATGCGAGTTTGGGGTAAAACGTATAAAATACCTCGGGTTTATCGTAACTATAAAAGGAATTAAGGTTGACCCTAAGAAGGTAGAGGCAATCTGTAACTAGAAGCCCCCTTATATAGTAAAAGGAATCCAGTCCTTCCTTAGTTTTTATAATTTCTACTATTGGTTTATCCGTGACTACGGAATTGTGGTAAAACCTCTTGTACGACTAACTAGGAAGGATACGCCTTTTGTCTTTAATGATAGCTGCATAGAGGCCTTTAAAGAGGTAAAGGATCGGCTTATCTCTTCCCTAATTCTTTGTCACTATAACCCGGACCTTAAATTAATGCTAGAAATAAACGCCTTTAATAGGGTCATAGCGGGAATCCTATTACAGTTACATCTAGACGGTAAATGGTACCCTATAGCTTTCTTCTTAAAGATAATAGACCCGGCTGAGTATAACTACGAAGTATATGATAAAGAAATGCTAGCTATTATTTAATTACTCTTTTAATGGCGCGCAGAGCTCGAAGGTATAAACTCCTAAATTAAGATATATATAGATTACAAAGCCCTAAAGTACTTTATGATTATAAAGCAGCTTACGGGGTGATAAGCCCGGTAGGCCGAAATACTCTCCTAATTCTTTTTTACGATTATATATCGTTCTAGCAAGTAAAACTCTAAGGCTAATGCCCTAACCCGAAGAAAACAAGACGTAGGACCCTAGGATAAGCTAAAGACCCAATATTGGACGCGCGCCCTCCTCTATTTAGAATAGCTTAACCTACGGATCCTTAAGGAGCTAGACTCCTAGTAAAACGAGCTAGCACCAATAAAGGAGTCCTTAGATGAGTTAATAGGGCTAATTAACTGCCTTCTAACTGCAAACCGCACGGCTAACGCCCTAAGGGCCCTCTATAAATAAGCTGTAAAAGGAGACCCCGATTTTAAGACGGAGGAAGGATTGCTCCTATACTAGGAGCGGCTTGTAGTCCCTAATGTTAATAATCTACGGACCGAACTAATCCGCGAAGCTTATTGCTAAATCTTTATGGCATACCCTGGCAAGAATAAGACCCGTAAAATTATTAACTGCCGCTATTACTAGCCGAGAATGGTTGCGGATATTGATCGATATATACGGAACTGCAAAAACTGCTAGAGAGCTATAATCCCACGGGATAAGACCCTAGGACTATTTAAGCCACTCCCGATACCAGAGCGCCCTTAGCAGCATATCTTTATAGACTTTTATGAACTACCTAGGGACCGTAACGGATACGATATAGTTATGGTTATAGTTGACCGCTTTAGTAAACGCCCGTTCTTAATTCTATATCACAAGAATATTGATGCCAAAGAGGCAGCCTGGCTATATGTCCATTACGTCTACTAAATCTATGGACTACCAGATACTATTATATCCGATTATAGGCTATAGTTTATATCGGCCTTTTGGAATAAGTTTACTTAAATCCTAGGTATTAAGCTAAAGCTTTTTACGGCTTATTACCCCCAGACAGATAGTTAGATAGAGATTGTAAATTAGTACCTAGACCAGAGGCTTAGGCCCTTTATTAACTATTTCTAGGATAACTGGTCTAAATTACTACCCTTAATAGACTACGCGCAAGCAACCCTACCCCATAACTCTATAGGGTTTGCCCTAATTTAGCTGGAAATGGGATACTTACCCCATATAAGCTTTAACTGGAAAAGGCTAGAAGAACCCCAGACTGTACGAGAGAAGCTATCCTATGCTAAGGCCCAACAGTACGCCAAATAATTGGAGGAGGCCTGGACGGTAGCCCGCGAGAACCTGGAAAAAGCTTAGAGGTTAATAGAACAGTAGGCGAATAAACACCGTTGAGAGCCCGATTTTGCCCCTGGCGATATAGTCTGGGTTATAATAAGGAATTAGAGGACCGAACGACCTAGCCGTAAGCTGGACTACTAGATGGTAGGACTGTATGAGGTTCTTAAGAAGATAGGCAACTCGTATAAGATAAAGCTCCTAGACTTAATTAGGGTTTACCCTATCTTCTTGCTAGATAAGTTACGGAAAGCTGTAAATGACCTATTACCTAGACAAAAGAACGAGCCTCCCCTACTAGTTTAAGTAAACGGTGACAATGAATAGGAGGTTAACGAAATACTAGCCTGTAAGATAGTACGGGGAGCGCTAAAATACTGTGTCTAATGGAAGGGCTATAATCCTGACCTAACCTGGTACCCTGCGTAGAACTTTATAGGCTGCCCTTAGAAGCTTAAAGAATTCTATAACTAATACCCTAATGCGCCTAGACCCCTAAAGTACCTAGACGAATAGATGGAATGCTGGTATAATAAAGACGATAAGTTACCGGAAGAATATAGGGATAAAAACGCCCTAAAGCCCTAATACAGCTGTCTACCAAATTCTGCCATATTCTGCCGTTTTCTGCTAGTACCGTAAAATTTCAGATGTCTAGGAACTTCGACCGCCGGTTAAAGTTGTCTAATTGGTTAGATCCGTGCCAAGACTTTTAACGGCTACTCTTTCTGGCCTAGTGCTTCCACTTAGCCCACAATCGCCCTTTGTACTTAGTTAGGACGGACTTGTATCCCTTTTGTCTCCTTATCTTATATTTTTATAATCCTACGTTTATAAGCCTAGTACTACCCTATTTTTTCTAACTAAGCCTAAGGGCAGGCTTTCTTTTAAAGAGGGGGGTGATGTAACGGCGCTATCGCACGTTACCTGCCAAATTCTGCCATATTCTACCGACCTGTGATTAGCCCGCCTAAAGCTAGCGCCTTAGCGGCTCACCCTATATATTTGTTTACATTGGTCCTAGCGACCCCTTTTCCTTCTCTTTAGCTTAGTATCTTCGTAATATAGCATTCTATAAGCTTCGGTTCAGAGGCATTTGTACGAGCCGTGACAGCCACTATAGCTGCGCTTTTATAGTATAGGGAACCTACCCCCCTTAAGTTAATAACCAGGTATATAATTATAATATAACCAAATATAGAATAAGCAGAGGGGCTTAGGGGATAATTAGAAACAGAAGTCCTTATAGAGATATATAAAGAGGTTTATAACGCTGTTATAGTCTAATACCTTAAGAGCGGAGATATTAGAGTTACCCTAAAGGACTAATAGGTAAAGAAACGAGCCGTAAGAGTAGGGGATAGGCTAGGAGAACGTATTAGCATAAAAGTACTCCGTAAGAATTACCTAGTTAAGGTCCTAGTGGTTCCTATAAGCCTTAGGGTAGAAAAGGGACGCTAGGCGGACAATACAGCAATTATATAGGAGATAGTAAGATAAACGGAACGCCTTATACTAGGACTCAAAATCACCCGAATTTAATAGCTTTAATAGGAAAATACAAACTAAGTATATAATAAGAACAATAAGAGGATATAAGGGTCGCTAGAGACTTACTAGGGAGACGCTAAACGAACGTATGGCTCCCTTATCGTTAGTATATATACACTAGGAATACAAAAACTCCTTATCTAAAAAGGAATAATTATAAATGGCCTTATATATAACATAAGGCTCTATAACCATAGACTACGCCTAGAATAATACTATCGCTATATATAATAGGGACACACCTAATCTATATACGCAGCACAGGTGTGCTGCGGCCACTGTGTAGGCCTCTATGATATAAGATATTGCTTAAATTAAGACTAAATAAAATACGTAAACTGCCACCAAAGTATATATAAGGCGTGGGAGAGAGAAGACTGCATTAAATACAGGAGACGGAAGGTAAGGGCTTAATAGCTGCGGGAATAACTGCACGCTAGATTATACGAATGGAAACAATAGGCGATAAGCTAGGGGGACGTAGGCGCCTTTCTAGCGTTTCTTACCTTTAATACTAGAGGGCTAGGCCAGCCATCCTAAGCCTTAACGGGCTAGAAGCGACGCTATGCAACATTACCAGACCGATTAGGGATATAAGGGTCATAGGGGATATAAGGGAGAGGACGCCCCGTAGGAAGACCCCTATAGACAGCGATAGTAGGCTTAAGACCAGGACAATTAAGAATTAGACTTAATGCAGTAAATATAATATTTGCAGCCGACCTATAAAGGGTATATAGCCGATTAGTAAGAATAAGGGAAGAACTGGTAATAATAATAGATTTAAATATAGAAGCGCTAACAGGAACATAAGATATAGGAATAAAAAGCTCTATATAAAATAAGTAGTAACTAAGGTATAGATATAAGAGATAGAAGCTCTAAATATCCTAAAGAAAGTGGAAACAGAAGAAGTGAGGAATAAAGGAAAGTTAAAGGACCCTTGCTAGGGGTCCGCTACCTATCTATTATATAGTATAACTGCGGTAACATAAACCACCGCCTTGTAAGGCCCCTACTAGACAGTCTAGACCTAGAGAAATACTATATCCTTGCTATATAAGAACCGTATTATAATACCTTTATACAATTAATATACTGCCCCTAAGGATTCCAGCTCCTATACGAACCAAAAGCAGCTATACGCGTGTGCTTTATAATTAGTAAGGCTATTAGCCTGTCCTTATAGTTATAGCAGGTAGTTAACCTAGATATTGTAGTTATAATAATCTAAATATATAGGGGACCGGTACAAATTATTAATATATATAACCCTAGGGTTAAAGGGGTCCTATAAATAGAGAATATTATATTAGTAATAAGCTTACTGGAAACTAAAGGTACAGAGTCTATTTTACTAGGAGATATAAACCTCTACTACCTGCGGTAGGGGGGTATCCATATTGCTGTAGATTAATAGTTAGAGTGCCTACTAAGAGCTATAGATATTTGGGGCCTTAAGCTAGCTACCCCCCTAGGAGCAATTACATAGCAACGAGGTACTGCTAAAAGCATAATCGACCTTATATTTATGGACGAAGGCCTATACTAGAGACTTAAAAAGTGCAACCCTAAAGAAGAATGGGCACTTACCCTAGACTATATCCCTATCTAGATATAGCTAGACTTAGATACTAAAGCGTAACTAAATAGAAAAAGATACGCAATAAGGAAGCTTAAGATAAACAGTTTCCTTAATGTAGTTAAACAATAACTCTAAAACCTAGAAGAAATCCACTTAATACCAAACGAGCGAGGCTTATTGGCTACCCCTAAGGAAATTAACTAAAGACTAGAAAGGATCTAGGCAGCAATTAAAAATAGGCTAGAAGAGCACTGCCCGATCTTAAAACTAGGCCCCTATACGCGATATATATGGTCTATATAATGTGTAGTTCTAGTTACCAGCCAATAATAAGCAAGAAGGAAATATATAAGTAGCTATAACCCTAAAGATAAGAGATAATATAAAGACATAAGAAACTAGCTAAAGAATACCCTAAAAAAAGAAGTAAGGAATAACTAGAGACGGTTTATAAATAAGCATACTTCTAACCTAAGCCTCCCCTATAATAAGGGCCTTTGGGCTATAGCAAAATGGGTAAAAAAAAAGGTAGGGCGCTTAGTAGAAGACCTATACCTACTACCCCTATAAAGAGTAGGAGAATTACAGGCTATAAACAACAACGATAAGAAGGCAAAGATCCTTATAGAAAGGTTCTTCCCCTAACTAGCTCTAGCAGACTTTAGTAATATTACGGGCAAAACACCGGTGACTTGCCTACGGGTCAACAGCGACATAATAATAGAGGAAATGGCTAGAACTATTAGCCGCCTTTTAAATAATATAGCACTAGGACCAGATAGGATTCTAAATAAGGCCCTAAAAACCTATAGGCCACTTATAGTACCTTAGCTTGCAGATATAGCTAGAGCATACTTTACTATAGGCTACTACCCGCGACTTGGAAGATCTATAACGACAGTTGTCCTATAAAAAAAAGGTAAAGTAGATTACTTAATCCTAGGAAGCTACCGCCCTATTGCCTTAGAAAACACCCTTAGCAAGATCTTAGAAAGGGTAATAGCGGAACATATAGTAGACACGGTAGAGGAACACGCCTATATACTATAAAGCCAAATAGGGGCAAGAAAGAACCGCTTAACACTATCAGTACTTACGCTACTCGCTGCCACTATTAAATCTGCATGGGCGATGCGAAAGGACTTTATAGTATTAATGCTTAGCCTAGACATTAGTGGTGCCTACAATAATATACCCCACGAGCGTCTCCTGCATATCCTTAGGGCAAAGGGCTTCCTAAAATAGATTATATAATTTATCTAAGGGTTTATAGGCCAGAAAGAAACTTTACTAGTCTTTAGCGGATACCAAAGCCCCCCTATTGCAGTTGCAACAGGAATACTATAAGGATTACCCCTCTCGCCTATACTCTTCCTTTTCTTTATAAGTAACCTACTTAACTTCTTTAAGAAAGGGGCGACCTAGGGGATAGGCTTTGTTAACGATATAAACCTAATTATATATGGGCCAACAGCCGTAGAGAATTGTAGAACACTAGAGAAAGCCTATAACACTTATATAGAATGGGCAAAATGTTATAAAGTCTAATTCTTATTAGAGAAATACCAGCTAATCTATTTTATAAGAAAACGTAACTAATCTGCAGATCTCTAGTATATAATTCGCATCTAAGGCTTTAGGGGTTAACCAGTTTAGGGCTTAAGGGTATTAAGAGTATAGGTAGATAGTAAGCTCTGGTAGAGCGTATATGCGGCGTAAGCGGCCCGTAAAGGCTAAGCACAGTTTATTGCTTTATCTAGGATTATTAACTTTATATAGGGTCTATACTTCTAGAGGTTACGCCTACTATATACAGTAGTCGTCCGGCCAACTATAATATATAGATCTAGTATTTGGGCCATTAGAGAAACTAAGAAGGGCCCCCCTAAATTACTTCTTAAACTACTTTAAAAGGTCTAGACTGCCTACCTCTAAAGTATTATAGGTGGGTATAAGCGAACGGCCACAGCACTGCTTAAGAAGGAATCTAATATTCCCCCCCTATAGTTATATATTAAAGCCGCTGTAATATAAAGGACGTAAAATAAACGCAACTCTAATATTATAAAGTATATTAAGACACGCCTAAGTAAACTATGGAGGGACCCTAGGGTGCCCTATAGGAGAATAAACCAATAACTCTAAAGTAGGGAAGAGATATTAGAGAAACAGGTAAAGAAAGTAGAAGAAGAATGGTGCCGCTTTAGGGCCTAGGCCTATATAGAGGAGGAAGGGAGACGCGTAAGAGGTTAGTAAAGATAATAGTAAGACAAAGAAAGGAGCTAAAGTAGAATATGTAAGAATGCTAGGAAACTATCTACTGTAATGCAATACTGGTTGGACCAACGCTAGAGAGGTAAATGGGAGTTAAAGGTATAGAGGCTGACTTAGGTAAGATAAACCTAAGCTATAGTATAGTTAACGCTATGGGGGGTAAATACCTAAGGGCTCCGAGAAGGCCTAATAAAGGTAGAAAATATAATAGCAATACTCTTAAGAACAGGAATAATAGGACTAAAAGATTAGCTTTACTGGGTGGGTGTCCTAGTAGATAGCCTGAGATGTAAATGTGGCTGGCTAAGACAGACACCAAAACACGTAATACTGCTATGCCCCCTACGCACTAATTAAGAAATAATGCTCTTAGTAGCTGGCATAGAGAACTATAATACACTACTCTTAATATAAAAAGGCCTTAAGGCGGTTACCTAGTGGCTTATTAGTTAAAATATGCTAAATCAGTTCCGGGTTATAAGGGAAATGGTAATAGAAGGTAAGGGGGCGAGCAGTAGGTGCCCCCTAGTAACTCTACAGTAGTAGAGTAATAGTTTATAATACTAGCGCGTCCGTAGGCTTATTACGGCAGCAGTGGTTCCTAAGGAGGTTAAATAGTAAGGTAGTAGAGCATTATAGGCGACTTATAGGCGCTAAGTAGGCGAGTCCTAAAAGGCGGGGAGATGGATTATAGGGTTTTCTTATTTTTCTTAAATAGAGTTTTCTCCCTATATATAAATAAGGAGTAGTCTATATAGGCCTAATAGGGATCTAAATCGGACGTTAAGCAATGAATTATTATTATTATTATTATTATTATTATATACTAACAATAAGGGAGCTATACGTTTGTTTGGTGTCTCCCTAGCAAGTCTCTAGCAACCCTTATATCCTCTTATTATTCTTATTATATACTTAGTTTATATTTTCCTATTAAAGCTATTAGATTTAGGTAATTTTAAGTCCTAGTATAAGGCGTTCCGTTTATCTTACTATCTTCTATATAATTGCTATATTATCCGCCTAGCGTCCCTTTTTTACCCTAAGGCTTATAGGAACCGCTAGGACTTTAACTAGGTAATCCTTACGAAGTACTTTTATGCCAATACGTTCTCCTAGCCTATCCCCTACTCTTACGGCTTATTCCTTTATCTATTAGTCCTTTAAGGTAACTCTAATATCTCCGCTCTTAAGGTATTAGACTATAATANTNTTNTAAACCTCTTTANNTATCTNTATAAGGACTTCTATTTCTAATTATCCCCTAAGCCCCTCTACTTATTCTATATTTGGTTATATTATAATTATATACCCAGTTATTAACTTAAGGGGGGTAGGTTCCCTATACTATAAAAGCATAACTATAGCGGCCTAGGTGCGGTTTGCTAGTAAAGGGGAATTATACTTATTTTTAATTTTGCTTAGCCGTTAGAGGATTTAATTAAGGGTTTGCTAAAGGGGCGCCTAAGGTTTACTAGACTAGCGGAGCCATTCTACTAGCTATATTAGTTTGTTATAGCTAACAGTTACTCCCCCGCAATTCTAAATACTAAACACGTTTAATAGGCTTTATATTTTATTAGATACCTTCTTAATAGAGGTATTTCCACTTTGTGGTGTAGTATTCGCCCGTCTTTGTTGTAAAGGGCTATTACTGGGCGTAGTTCTAGCGGTCGCGCGCGAGTGCGAGCCACCGTTGTTTGACGTGTGCCTTCCCTGCGATGCATGCATCTTAGGGGGATTCTCTAGGTGTTTTTCAGGGTTCTTTTGGTTGGTTTTGGTCTTTTTAGGCCAGGTGCAGCAAGAGCTCCTTCAAACTTAGGTGGGTAGGTTTACCTCCGTATATATAAATATAGCTAAGGCCACCGCAAAGAACTTATTAAGGCCCTACCTAGAGAACTCGTTAAGGCCCCTCTATAAGGGCCTATCTGGTATCCAGTACAATCAGATGACTTAGAAGAGGGTCTTAATAGGCGTGGTGCGCGCGACCTGGGGGACGGCGACGCGACGGCGCTGCGATGGCGACGCGACGGCGACCAGACGGCCTAACGAGGTGGAAACACGGGCAAAGCTCTAGGCAGGGAAACACAGGCCAGCTTCGACGGCCCCATGGCGTTTAACTCACAGTTGACTTACAGGCAACTCACAGGAGGGTCTTAATAGGCGTGGTGCACGTAACCTAATGCGTATATGCATAAGGCGACTCACAGGAGGGTCTTAATAGGCGTGGTGTACGCAACCCAATATATATATATGGGGGAGGCTATAAGGGAAACACAGGCCAGTTAGATAAGGACTCGATAGTTAGAGACATAGGCTAGCTTATAAAAGGGGGGGACACAAGCTTAGTTAGTAGGAGAGGGGAGAGTAGGTTGTCTGGTGTGGGACCTAGTGTCTCTATAGCCCCTCTCCTATAAGACACGATCGGCCTATTATAGGGAGACCCTTACAGGCAACGCGAAACGGGAGCTGGTAGTATATAGGGTATTACGCCCCTATATTACTACTAGCCTCCTATAAGGCATAGTGCGTAGTAGCTACTGCTAGCTCTAGGGACCTTACCCCTTAGCTAGGCTTTGACCCCTGGTGCACCTAGTATATAGGTAGGATTACATCCTGGCCGGAGAAGACTGCTATGTGGCTTAAGAGAACGGATGCGCGTATTGGTATATTAATAGACGGAACCGCTCGCCTCTAGGGCGGCTCGCCGGTAAGATATGCTTAAGGAGCAAACAGGAGTTACTTAGGCAGGGGAGGCTTTTTTTAGTTTGGGCCTTAACTGCAGAAGGTACCTAAGGCTTCCATATTGCAGGATGCAGCCACGATGCCCTTATAGGATTACGCCAGTAGGTACGTAAGAAGGGAGTTATAACCCCTAAAAACGGCAGCTTATGCCTATGCTGGCGGAAATAATAAAGAAAGGCGTAAAACTAGAGGCTATAGAAGGCTCCTAAGCCGTGCAAAAGCGTATTAACTTTAGGAGGAGACTCTTATATAGACCGCTGGGGGGCGGTCTAGTACTTAGGCTAATCCCATTATAAGATACCCAAAAGAATAGTGAAATTCCCCATTAATTGGTAGTGGTAGCTAACTGCTTATGGAAAGCCCTAGGCCCTTAGGCTTGGTAAGGGAAAGCTACTTAAAAACTAAGGTAGAGGCCTAGATAAGCAGATATGTTAAACTCTACTATATAACTACCTACCAATCTATAAATCTCTAGTATGCAATTTATATTTAAGGCTTTAGGGGTTAACCAGTTTAAGGCCTAAGGGTATTAGGAGTATAGGTAGACAATAAGCTTTAGTGGAGCGTATATGCGGTATAAGCGGCCCGTAAGGGCCAAGTACAGTACATCGCAATATCTAGGATCGTCAATTTTATATAGGGTCCATGCTTCTAAAGGTCACGCCTACTATACATAGCAGTTGTCCGGCCAACCATAACGTATAGATCTAGTATTTGGGCTATAGGAGAAACCAAAAAGGCTCCCCTAAATCACTCCTTAAACTACTTTAAAAGGTCTAAATAGCTTGCTTTTAAAGTATAATAGGCGGGTATAAGCGAACGGCCACAGCACTGCTTAAGAAGGAAGCTAATATCCCCCCCCTATAATTATATATTAAAGCCGCTGCAATATAAAGGGTGCAAAGAGAGCGTAACTCTAATATTATAAAGTATATTAAGACACGCCTAAACAAACTATGGAGTAACCCTAGGGTGCCCTATAGGAGAGCAAACTAACAACCCTAAAGTAGGGAAGAGATATTAGAGAAATAGGTAGAGAAAGTAAAAGAAGAATAGTGCCGCGCTAGGGCCCAGGCCTATATAGAGGAGGAAGGGAGACGCGTAAGAGACTAGTAAAGACAATAGTAAGAAAGAGAAAGGAGCTAAAGTAGAGCATAAAAGAGTACTAGGAAACTATCTACCGTAATATAATATTGGTTAGACCAATACTGGAGAGGTATATAGGAATTAAAGGTACAGAGGCTGTCGCAAATAAGAGGAACCTAAGCCGTAGTATAGTTAACGCTATAGGGGGTAAACACCTAGGGGCTCTAAGAAGGCCTAATAAAGGTAAAAAATATAATAGCAACACTCCTAAGAACAGAAATAATAGGACTAAAATATTGGCTCTACTAGGTGGGTGTTCTAGTAGGTAGCCTAAGATGCGAATATAGTTGGCTAAGATAGACACTAAAACACGTAATACTATTATGCCCCCTACGCACTAACTAAGAAGTAATGCTCTTAGTAGCTAGTATAGAGAACTATAATATACTACTCTTAATATAAAAAGGTCTTAAGGCGGTTACCCAGTGGCTTATTAACTAAAATGTACTAGACCAGTTCCGGGTTATAAAGGAAATAGTAATAAAAGGCAAAGGGGCGAGTAGTAGGTATGTTAGCGACTCAGTTAATCGAGACATAAGTACGGCAAAAGGGTCGCGCAAGCCTGTACGATTGGATTGTCTATAAACGAGAATCTAAAGCTAAAGAAAGGAAAGGAGAAGAAGGGGAGCGCCGCTCGAAGCTATATACGATCTTCACGTCACATAACCGCAATATGCGGCAATCTGTGGCAACTTGCCAGTGCGTAGTTCTGCTAAGTTCTGCCAGTGCTATAACATTACCCCCCCCTCTAAAAAAGCCTGCCCTTAGGCTTTGCCGCTAAAAGTCTTAGTAAGAGAATCTAACCAATTAGACAACTTTAACCGCTGGTTAAAGTTCCTGGACATCTTAACACCTTACGTAACTAAAAAATTTCTAGGGTATTTTTGTTCTTATATTCTTCTAGTAGCTTATTATCTTCGTTATGCTAGCATTCTATCCACTTATCTAGGTACTTTAGCGGTTTAGGTTTATTAGGGTAACGGCTATAAAACTCCTAAAGCTTATAGGGGCTACCTATAAAGTTCTATATAGGGTACTAAGTGGGGTCTAGGTTATATCCTTTCTAACTAATATAATACTTTAACGTTCCCTTTACAAGTTTATAGGCCAGTATTTCTTTAATTTCCTATTTATTATTATCGTTAACTTAAATTAGCAGGGGAGGTTTATTCTTTTATCCGGGTAGTAGGTTATTTACAGCTTTCTATAACTTATCCGGTAAGAAGATAGGGTAGACTTTAATTAAGTCTAAGAGCTTAACCTTATACAAGTTACCTACTTTATTAAAAATCTTATACGGTCCTGCTATCTTATAGTCCAGCTTATAGCTAGGCCGTTCTATCTTTTAGTTCTTTATTATAACCTAGACCATATCACCTATAGTAAAGTTAAGCTCGCGCCTATACTTATTTACCTACTATTTTATTAATTTCTAGGCCTTTTTTAAGTTTATATAGGCTACTTTCTAGGCTTCTTCTAAGCGCTTAGCGTACTACTAGGCTTCCTTATAAGATAGTTTTTCACATACAGTTTAGGGCCCTTTTGGTCTTTCCCAGTCAAAGCTTATATAGGGTAGGTAACCCATTTCTAGTTAAATAGGGGCAAATCCGGTAGAGTTATAGGGTAAGGTCGCTTAGGCATAGTCTATTAAGGGTAATAGTTTGGCCTAGTTATTTTAAAAGTAGTTAACAAAAGGCCGGAGCCTTTAGTTTAAGTATTAATTCACAATCTCCGTTTAACCGTTTATCTGGGGGTAATATACTATAAAAAGCTTTAGCTTAATACCTAGGATCTAGGTAAACTTATTCTAAAAGGCTAATATAAACTGCGGCCTATAGTTAGATATAATAGTGTCTAGTAGTCCGTAAATTCGGTAGACGTAGTAAATATATAGTTAGGCTGCCTCTTTAGCATTAATATTTTTATAATAGGGGATTAAGAACGGGCGCTTGCTAAAGCAGTTAACTAGGATTATAACTATATTATATCCGTTATAGTCTAGAGGTAGCTTATAAAAGTCTATAGAGATATATTACTAGGGGCGGTTAGGTATTAGGAGGGGTTTTAATAGTCCTAGGGTCTTATCTCGTGGGATTATAGACCTACAGCAGTTGTTATAGTTCCGTACATAGCGGTTGATATTTATAACTATTCCGGGCCAGTAGTAGCGGTCGCCAATAATCCTATAGGTCTTATTCTTTTTAGGGTAGGCCGTAGAGACCTAGGTATATGCTTTAGCAATAAGCTAAGTCCATAAGTTCTGTTCCTTTGCCACTACTAGCCATTTTTAATACTTAAGTAATCTATTTTTAAGGGACCATAGGCTAGTAACGTTCTTTGCCTTTTTACGGTACTCCTATAGAGAAGGGGCCGTACGGTTTATTTGCAGTAATTCGTTAATTAAGTTAAGTCCTAAAGGGTTAATAGGATATATCTTGGCGCCTAAGGAGTCTATATTTAGTTCTGCCTATATCTAAGGGTTAAGGTGCTCTAGTTATAGTAGCGTCTAGGTCTATAATAAGATCTTCACAGCCGTATAGTTACCTAGGTCTTATTCGCGCCTAGTAAGAGTATCCGCACGGTTCGTAGCGCCTAGTCTATATATAATTAAGAAGTTAAACTAAGATAGGATATCCGCCTAGCGTGCCTACCGGGCTATAAGGGCCTTAGTTGTTATAAAGTATTCTAAGGCCTTATAATCTAATACTACTTTAATGGGTTTAGGGGTCCCCTCTAGCTAGGCACGCCAGTGCTAAAAGCTAGAGATAATAGCTAGCATTTCTTTATCATGGATATAGTAGTTTAGTTTAGCATCTATTATAGTATTTAAATAGTATGCTACAGGGTGCCATTCTCCGTCCAGTTACTTCTGGGAAAAAATACTAGTTATCGCGCTATTTAAGGCATTAGTTTCTAGTATTAAGGGCCGTTCTAGGTTAAAGTGGGTAAGTAGGGGGGCTAATACTAGCCGTTTTTTAAGCTTATTAAAGGCCTGTATATATATAGCGTTAAAGTAAAAGGGCTGGTTTTTTCTAGTAAGGCGGTTAAGAGGCCAGGCGATTCTGCTATAGTTCTTAATAAAGCGTTAATAGAAGTTACAGAAACCTAAAAATAATTATACCCCTTTTACGGTCCGTAGGGGCGTCTACTAATTAATTATGGTCGTTTTCTTTAGGTCGGCCTTAATTCCGTCCATGCTGATAATAAAACCTAGGTACTTTATACGCTTAATACTGAATTCCGACTTCTTAATATTGGCCTAGAGGCCAGCTTCGCGGAGCCGTTATAGGACTTTATAGACGTGCTCCTCGTGTTTCAGTTTATTCTCTAAGTAAATTATAATATTATCTAGATAGGCCGTATAGAAGTCATTAAGGTAGTTAAAGAGTACATTGTTTATATACCGCTGGTATATAGCTAGTCCATTAGTTAGTCTAAAAGGGAGTACCTTATATTTATACGTCCCGTAACGGGTCTAGAATATAGTAAGATCCTTAGACCCGGGGTCTATCCTAATTCAGTAAAAGGCCTGGCGGATATTAAGCTTTATAAAAACCTTAGCTTTACTTATTTAGGTAAGAGTCTTATTAAGTAAGGGCAGCGGGTAGCGGTCCTTGCGGGTTATATTATTTAGCTTATAGTAGTTAATATAAAAGCGCAGTCCTCTATTTAGCTTTTTAATAAAGAGAATAGGTAAGTTAAAAGGGGCTTAGCTAGGCTCGATAAAGCCCTTATTTAGGTTATTAATAAGGTACTACTTTATGGCCTATAATTCGGCAATAGACTGTAGGTAGAGAGGGCTAAAGCTAAGGGTACTTCCCTTATCTTGCTTAATCTCGATCTTATAATTATATAGTTAGTAGGGTAGAAGCATATTAAACGCTGCCTTAGAGAATATGTCCTTAAATTTCCGGTATCGATCGGGCAGTTTTTACTCCACTAGTTCTTTATCCGTAAGCCCGCTTTCCTATCTACTAAGCTTACTTTCCTTTTCCTTAATTATTTAGTTAATTTTGTATAGGCTAGTTATAAAGGCAATGGTATTAGGCTAAACTAGGTTCTAGTAGAATCCTATAGCTCTAATATAGTAGATATTAACTAGTGGGAGGTCCGTAGGTTTCTTTGGCGTCCGTTAGGCCGTGGTTTACAGTATAGGGTTTATAGTCTTCCTTAGCTTACGTTCCATTTTCCATAAGTTATCCTTCCTATCTATTAGTTTAGTGTGGCGTCTAATATCCCTAACTTTCCTTTATAGCTTTATAGGGTTCTCCATAGGGAACTTAGCTAGGTTATTACCGACTTCCTAGGTCTCTAGTGCGGGTGGCGTAATATAGGTAGTCTAAGGGCGGCGTAGTATACGGATCCGTTGCGGGTTAAGCTATATGTCCTTCTTAAAGGCCTAGTCTTTGCGCATAGCATTGGCCTAGTAAATAGTATTAATCTAGGGCCGTATAAGGTTTTCTATTATAATACTAATTTCTTTTATAAAGGAAGGGGTTAGGGGTAGAGTTTTAGGCTAGATAAGCCGTCTACTCCGTACTTTAAGCTGTAAGCCTAAATAGGCTAGCTATTTTTTTCCTAAGATTATATTATAGCTTCCTAAGTCCGTAATAAGAAAGGGGATGTTATACTACCTTTGTCCGTTAACGCGGAGGTAGATCCGCAAGATAGTTATAATAGGTAGCCCTATCCGTCCGTTATAACCGCGAATAGGGATTGGTTTAGGTAGTTTTTTAAAAGGTACATTTAAAAAATTAGCTAGTTTTACAGCACACTTTATATTAATTAAGGTAAAGGCATTTACTCCTAAGTTAGCTAAAGTAGAGGTTAAAACTTAATATCTATTGCAAAATAAAGTATAAGGGATAGTGTAGCTTCTTCTACTAACTAGCCGACCTAGATTAATATATAATATATTAATTCCTTTTAACCCTAAAGAGGAGTCTTCCTCTAAGGTTCCTCTTTTTCTAGCTCCATATTATTCTCCTAAATTAATAGGACCTTATTTGTCCTTACCTTTATTAGGTAGTTCCTTATAGGGTAGCCTATTTAACCGCACGAGAAGCAAGCTCCTTAATCGCTAAGGGCCTATATATAGGGGTCGCTATATATAGGCCGGGTGTACACTAGGCCCGCAGTAGGGGTAGCTGCGCGGCTAGCTATTAGGTTGGCTATAGGAGTTGCCAATTATACTAGGGCACTATAGGCCGTACTTACAGTACTTACGGCCTGGTTTATAAGGTTTCTAGTTTTTAGCTAATTAGCGCGTACCTTAATTTAACGGAGGCCTTAGTTAATAGCTAGGTAATAGTCCATAAGTTCCTTTAACGTTTATACCGTAGTATAAGCTAGTAATATAGCCCGCTATAGGTCTAGGGTAAGCTTGTTAAAGAGGTCTAGTAGTAGGTCTTCCTAGGGGATCTAGGCCTATCCGGCTAGGTATAGGAAGCGGGTTTAAAAGGCTAAAAAGGTCTCCGTTATTTTTATGTTTAGGCTTTTATAGCTAAGGCGGGCGTTTTATACTTTAAAAGGGTCTTTATAAATAGAAGATAAGTATTTAATTATTTCTTCTTTAGAGATAAAGGGGTCTGCTAAGTCTTTAGTGTATTACGGGCGTAAATACATCTAAGCGTCTCCGCCAGTACGGCTAAAGATATAGGCCATTCTAGCTTAGGCGTTAGGGAAGTGGTCTATATTAACTTTAAGCTTATCCCATAATTAAAGCTTCCAATTATTAAATATAGGGTCGGTTCCGTCTATAAGTAGTAGAGGGTCCGTAACCTTTACTAACCGCTTTAGTACTATATAGGCCTTAGTAAATCCACTAAGGCACTAAAATAGGGCCTAAAGGACTATAGTAAGTCTTTAGTTGTTTAATAATGACTTATTATTAGATATAGGGGTATCTCTAGCTTTAAGTAGCTCTCGCAATTATTTAATTTCAGTATTAGCAGCCGTAAGCTCCGCCTAGGGGGTTAAAACGTTAATTATTTCTTCGTCTAAAGTATTTAAGGGTCCTGCAGCTGCTTTACCCGCTACTATAGTTTATAGCATAGTAGTAGGGGTGTTAGGTAATTCTAGGTAATTTCTTTAGGGGTTTTAGTCTGTGTGTGTCTTATAGGTCCTTTCCTTAGGGTTCTATTCTTTACTTTTAGGTCCTGTCCTTATGGTCCTAGTAATATCCTTAGGGTCCTATTCTATATTCTCGTAGATATATTTAAGTTTCTTCTTAGGAAGAAAAAGTAGAGTGAGCTTTAGATAATGTTAGCGACTTAGTCAATTAAGACATAAGTACGGCAAAAGGGTCGCGCAAGCCTATACAATTGGATTGTCTATAAACGAGAATCTAAAGCTAAAGAAAGAAAAGGAGAAGAAGGGGAGCGCCGCTTAAAGCTATATACGATCTTCGCGTCACGTGACCGCAATATACGGCAATCTGTGGCAACTTGCCGGTGCGTAGTTCTGCCAAGTTCTGCCAGTGCCGTAATAAGGTGCCCCCTAATAACTCTACAGTAGCAGAGTTAAGTTTGCGATACTAGCGCGTCCGTAGGCTTATTACGGCAGTAGTGGTTCCCAAGGAGGTTAAAAAGTAAGGTAGTAGAGCACTATAGGTGACTCGTAGGCGCTAAGTAGGCGAGTCCTAAAAGGCGGGGAGATGGATTACGGGGTTTTCTCATTTTTCTTAAATAGAGTTTTCTCCCCATATGTAAATAAGGAGTAGTGTTACGGCACTGTTACAGACCCTCGTCAGGGGCTCGTCTGGAGCCTTGGCGCCATGTATATAGACGTGTCCTTTCCTCGACCTTCTTCTAGTCCTCGTCTTGATATCCTCGTTAATAGACTACCGATCGTACAGGCTTGCGCGTCCCTCGTGTCGTGCTCATGCCTCGATTGACTGAGTCGCTAACAAGTAGTTTGTGTGGGCCCAATAGGGATCCGAATCGGATGTTAAGCAATGAATAATAATATATAAATATAGGATTTACTTTTAAGATAGCCTATATCTTTAATAGCTACTCCTTTTTAATTACGTTTAAAGGTAATATAATAATAGTAATAGAAGCTTAAATTAGTAATAGAATTGCCTATATTATTATACTCTTACCCTATAATATCTTTACTACTAGGAATAAGTCCCTTTACCTATATATTACCTATCTTAACACCTTAATTTAACTAAGTTATCCGCTGTATAGATATAAAAGCTTAATAGCTCTATTTATTACGCTTAACTATTTATCCTTACTTGCCTCCTATAAGGCTAAAAGCTTATCTTATATATCCTATAACTACCTCTTTACTAAGAACGTAAGATCTTCCTATATATAATTATCTAGCTCCTATAAGCTTTATAAGGCCTACTAGCGTTCCTATTTAACTATAGGCTTCTAACCTTAACGTCTAGTAGTTTTCTTTAGAGCTATAGTAGGTTTTTTATACGGATATAACGCCTAGCAGTAGTAGAGGTACTCTAGGCTAAGGGAGGATATTTTTAAAAAAGGACCTAACTATAGCGCCTACTAGGTGTTGTAATAACTTTAAGTAGTAGATATCTATATATCTATATAGTTTTATTAATATTAGTAGACTATTTAATAAGATATAATATATACTTAGTGTCACGGGACTTACACGTTCTCACGTCCCTGCGCGTTTTAACGTTCTTGACCCGTGCTCACGTTCGTCCCGAGACACCTACGCACGTTCCCCTACAACCCCTATTTATACCCGTACCTGGTATACGAAGATTCTTCTTCTTTATCTAAATGTCTTTGTATCAACCACGTATAGTTACGCGTACGTAGCCTTCTTCAATTACTACCCTGTTTAGTACATTGTATTCCAGCTCGTGCCCAATTCCGTAACACTTAGGCTTTTAATAACGCGTTTTTTAACTTTAATAAAATTAATATTAGGACTAAGCAATAGCCATATTATAAAATTTATACTATTTAGAAGCCCTAAGTCTTAAAAATAATATATAGACTTTTAGTAATAATATCGCGTTATATAAATAAATAAATTAGATATCCGTAATCTCCGTTTTACGGATTTTGCTTAGGATTTTAATAAAACTCGCCAAACCCTCTTAGACGTGATTTTGCAAGCTAAAAAATCGCGTCTGAGCTCGCTGAGGTAAATAGAATGCTATCCATTGCAACGTCAGGGTCCTCAGAGTAAGTCCGTGCGGGAATACCACTATATTTCTGAGTATGGGCACCGAATTCAGCTAATCTAATTGGTTAGTTCTTATCGATAACCTGACGACCCATTTTGACGTTGCAAGGGATAGAGACAAAAAGCTCTTTTTTAATAAACTTTTCGTAAGAGAACATGCTTCCCCAGCGCCGGTATTTGCGCCCGCTGAATAGCTCCAGGGAGACTTATAAAATACATAGGAGTGAGACATTGCGTTAATTGTACAGACACATACTCCTAAATTGTATCTGAAGCCTCAAAATTTGCCAGCGAATTAAAAGAACCGTTGGAGATAAAAGTAAGAAAATAAAGAGTTAATTGAGCGCTCCGGAGCGCTGCTCTGCATTTCGTGTAGAGAGACTGACTGATACTCGCATAACCAACCAACGAAGGCATGGTGGAACTAGAATTACATTCATCAGACAATTGGGGAATCACAGACTCTTAAACTAGAAGTGGCATGGGTCGCCAGCACTGTGTATTAGCAACGAAACACGGAGAGCGAAGACAACGGCAGCAACTCCAGCAATACCCGCAACCCCGCTTCTAAACCCAAAGACCCTACGCCCAAATGTTTCCAAGCTCAACGGCTTCAGAGCAGTAGCATCACTCGTGACGTGTGACGCGACAGCCGAGATCAAGCCACCAAGACCACCATGGGAAGCCGAAGCAGTCGATGTACCCGTGGTCGTCGCCGAATAAGTTGCTGATCCGGTGGTCATGGAAGCTGAGCCAGAGGCTGTTGCACCTGAAAAAGTCGCAGCTCCTAGTCCGGTGGGTGTGGGCTGTCCGAGCTATTGAGAAAGTTTTGTCAGTGCCAGTCCCAAAGAATTCTGGCAATCCGCCTACCTTGTCTGCTGAAAGAGCTGCAGCAACATTGGTGGCTGCACCAACGCAGTCCATATTCTGGGTACCAATCTGGTTCTGCTGACAGCAGAAGTAAGTGTGTTCTGGGTCATGTGAGGTAGCATTCCAGAGAACCCAGGTGCTGTCAGCGCATGTCGACCTGAATCAGGTTATCTTATCACCGACTCAGCTACCTCCCATTGACTCAGTCATTGACTCGGTCACCTACCCCTTGTTTCCATTGCCACCCCCCTACCCCCTTCTCGTTCTCATTTCCTACACCTTTCCTATGTATATATAGAGGCTCTTAGAGCCACATTCAATAGACAGAGTCACCATTCTCTTCTTACAATCGGTGCACGGACTACCGATCGACAGCGCAGAATGGAGTTGTTTACAGCGCCGCAAGGCAGCTTCCGCCTGTTCTTTATCAACTTAATGCGAAGTAGGTCGATTGTGGATATCCTTACCATCAACGCAGCATATGCGGGCTCCAGGGCCAGTGCCGTCTTCTTGGGTCATGCCGTTAGGACAGTGTATGTAAAGGTTGACATCGCTCATTTGTGTTGTTCCACCAGGGCAATTACCCGAGGTCATGAGACCCCACCCTCCTCCCTCATACGCATAGCGGCGCTCAACTGGAACTACAGGAACGAATGGAATGAATGCGCTTGCAGCAGCGGCGAGGGAAGCAACAATCAGAGGGAGCATCTTTTGAAAACGAGAGAGAGATAGCAAAGGGAAATATAATTAGAGAGCGGATTTGGAAGATTAAGATGAAAAATAAGTAATGGACAAGCTGAAAGCTGCTCTCCCCATTTAAAGGAGTCACTGATAATATATGTACCGCACGTTCGACATCTCCCTCAAACCCTCAACAGGGATGGAACAGAACATATGATAATGCTAGAGGCTATGGTATAAGAGCGTTGGGGAAATACGAGAGCTGAATCGTCGAGAATCCAATAGATTCGATCTCTTCCGAGCGCTGTCTGACTTTTCCTAGCAGTTGAAGTGGTGTGTGGAGGTTGTCGAAGTTGTGGAGATTAGGTTGGTTTCTGGCACGCAGCCGACACAGCACATCCGAAGGGTATGTGGATGCGAGGCGCAGTCTAGAGAGTCGCCTAGCTGAAAAGACCCTTTTTTTTCAAGCCAAAGCAATCAACAGGCCCGGCCTCTGATAAGAATTGTATGGTCGAGCTTATTCAGGCTTAAGCTTCTCTTAAGAAAGCTTGTCCTGTAACATACACCATCTCGTCAATTCCGGCGGTTAGCGCAGCCACGTCTGCACGGCCCTTTTTTAGGGGAAGTTTTGGGAATTGACGAGATGGTGTAGGTAATAAGGTTATAACGGCGTGCAGGCTTTGCACCCGAAGTTCCAAACCGTCATAACCCCATCACCCCGTCACGTCGGCTGAACCAAGACCAAAGGCGCAGCAGGGAATGGCTTGACTTATGACGATCTTTTTAATAAAAAGAGCTTCGCTTAGAGTTGTCCAACAATTTCATTCACCGCACAGAGAGCGCCGTCTGACACTCTTACTAAACGCACCGAAATATGGTAGTCAAACAGATGTATACACGATTACTTTATTAGTAAATAAAGTAAATATCTCTAGGACTAAACTTTTCATACCCCCATTCGGATACCCCTGACCTAGACATCCCCTGAGAACCCTCCGTCACGTACATATGCCCATCATAAACTTCCTTCTACTCAGCTTCCAGAAATCTGGAGAATTCTGAATCACTCTCCCCAGCGTAAAACTGGTATCCTCGGACAATGATTAAACTCTATCAATATTGTCCTCGAACCGCACAGTCTCCTGAAAGCACTTTCTAAGTTGGCAGACCTCCCCCCCCAAGCCGGTTTTAAGTCAACATTGAAAAGCAAAATGTTCACGAGGCCGCGGCTTTAGACAGAAGTCCGCCAACTTATAAAGATTTGACTCTATTTGCTTGAATTAATCCAAACTCTTCATTTGACTTTCCAGGTGCTTAACACTAGTCGGGAGAATATATATCGTAGCCCGTATTCGGGCTTGCTAATCAATCAATTCAATTCAATTAAGGCCCCAAATTAATTAAATTAAAAGCTGTATAAGTAGAAGGTTTAGTTAATTAAATTAATTAACTTAATATTAAAACTATAACTAACTATAACTAATTATAATAGAATTATAAGAGAATGTAAGGCATACTGCTAGGTGTACGGTAGGGAGCAGGCAAGCCGAGCATAAGTTACAAGGAGAGTCGATGGAAGAGGACGATATGGTAATGAGGGTAGGCAATAGCCTAAGTACAGAGAGAGACGAACCGATAAGGAGGGAAAGGGCTGTAAGCCCAAGGGAGCTTATCCCTTTGTGTGGCAACCGTTTCTTACAATATTCGTATATACACGCCTCCCAAGCTAATCTAAAGGCTCTATACTGTATATAGCTTGGTGTTAAAGCCTTAGTTAGTGCAACTGCTCGGCGGTAGGGGTATAGGCGCTACCTCCGAATTTCGGAATCTTGAATATTGCGGTAAGTAGCAGCGACATGGTTAGAAAGCCTATATATAGAATAGTGGTGTAGTTAATTAAAGAGCTTCAATATTATTGTTACCTATTTAATTCTTAAAGTCTCAGCAAAATATTATCCTTATGCCTAGAAAACATCAGGAAATTTTTTTTGGGGCTCGTTGTTGCGGTTTGCGGCAGGTAGATATGGTCGATAGCAATTTGCGTAAAACGCACGTTTTATAACAAAATTGCAGCACCTAATAGCAAATTGCGGCAAAATGCTACCCCTATAAATAAATTAATGCAAAACGCTACCCTATAAATAAATAGCGCGCAAACTGTACAAATTGTAAAAACTGTACGAATTATATAAACTATACGAATTGTACAAACTATACAAATTGTACAAACCGTACGAATTGTAAAAACTGTATAAATTGTAACTATATAAATTATAATTATATTATATAATAACCAAATTATTATATATTCCCATAGATTTTTATAATATACTTTTAAATATATTTATATTATAACTATATAAAATGTAGAGCTATCTACTTTGGGCGTTAAGGGGGAAGCCTCTCGTAGAGGCTCTAAATTATCCACCTACCTACCTGCCTACCTGCCTACCTGCCTACCTGCCTGCCTGCCTGCCTGCCTACCTGCCTGCCTACCTGCCTACCTGCCTGCCTACCTACCTGCCTGCCTGCCTGCCTACCTGCCTGCCTACCTACCTACCTGCCTGCTTACCTGCCTGCCTACCTGCCTACCTGCTTGCCTACCTACCTATCTATCTATCCGTCCGTCTATACCTACCCGTCTATACCTACCTGTCTATGCCTACCTGTCTATATTACCTTGATTCGATCGATCGATTAAATTGTTTATCGTGTTCGCTGGCTGGTCGTTCGAACGGTTGTCGTGTGGCTCTGGCGACGGTCATGTGGCGATGACGACGGTCGTCTAGCTCTAGCGACGGTCATCTGGCTCCGGCGACGGTCATCCAGCTCTAACGACGGTCGTCCAGCTCTGACGACGGTTGTCCAGCTCTGGCGACGGTTATCTGGCTCCGGCGACGGTTGTCCAGCTCTAACGACGGTCGTCCAGCTCTGGCGACGGTTATCTGGCTCCGGTGACGGTCGTTTAGCTCTGACGACGGTTGTCTAGCTCTAACAACGGTCGTCTGGCTCTAACGGTCGTCTAGCTCTAGCGACGGTTATCTGGCTCCAGCGACGGTCGTCTAGCTCTGACGACGGTCGTCTAGCTCTAGCGACGGTTATCTAGCTCCGGCGACGGTTGTCTAGCTCTAACAACGGTTGTCTAGCTCTAACGACGGTTATTTGGCTCTAACGGTCGTCTAGCTCTAGCGACGGTCATCTGGCTCCGGTGACGGTCGTCCAGCTCTAATAACGGTCGTCCAGCTCTGGCGACGGTCATCTGGCTCTGGCGACGGTCGTCTAGCTCTGACGACGGTTGTCTAGCTCTAACGGTTATCTAGCTCTAGCGACGGTTGTCTAGCTCCGGCGACGGTCGTCTAGCTCTAGCGACGGTCGTCTGCTAGCTGTCGTTCTGGTGTCTTCCTAGGTAGGGAGGATATAAGGAAGGGTAAAAAATAAGGTGGCTACCTAGGTGTATATAGGGGGTATACTTGGCAGAGGTACGTATAGAGGCTATCGGGAATATAGCGGGGACCTAATAGTAGTGTATCGCGCGCATACATAAAGGTTTTATATAAAGCTTTATATAGAGCCTTTATATATAGAGCTTCGCGCAGAGCCTTATATAGAGCTTTGTATAGAGCTTTATATAGAGCTTTGTATAGAGCTTCGTATAGAGCCCTATATAGAGCCTTATATAAAGCCTCTATATATAAAGCTTTATATAAAGCCTTATATAGAGCCTCGTATAAAGCTTTATATAGAGCTTCGCGTAGAGCTTTATATAGAGCTTTGTATAGAGCTTTATATAGAGCTTTATATAAAGCCTTGTACAGAGCTTTATATAGAGCCTCGTACAAAGCCTCTGCATTAGGATTTTTTTTTTGGGCATGTTATTACAAGTGAAAATTGGGGTCTGCAAAACCTGCAGGCGTAAGTCGCAATTTTAGCATTTGCGGCAATTTGTAGCAATTTGCTACGAACACATAGATAGGGCAGGCGCGTGTATAGGTAGCCTATGTGTTTGTAGCAAATTGCTACAAATCGCCGCAAATTGCCAAAATTGCGACTTACGCAGGTTTTGCAGACCCCGATTTTCGTTTGCAACAACGTGCCTAAAAAAAAATTTCCTAATAAACGTCGTGCGTCTTTAGCTCTAAAGCCTTTAAAGGCTTAAAAAGCTTTAAAAGCTCTAAGGCCTCTAAAAGCACCTTAAGCATAAGAGTCTTATTTACAATCTTTTTAGGTAACGTAGTATATACATAATAGCTTAGTAGTAGTAGCTGTACAGCCTCTAGAGGCTTTGCTAAGTAAGGATATTTAGGAAGAGGTTCGGCCGACTAGCTAGAAAGAGGGTATTAAGGAAGACGAATTAAAGGCTGTTTTTAAGGCCCGCGGTAAGACTGCTAAGGATGAGGTAGATAAGGTAGATAAGACTAAATTACTAGAGCTATTAGCTAAAGAAGTTTTAAGAATAGGCTTCCCTACCGTACCTACTACGTGGGAGCCTATAGCTACTATTCCTAAACTAGATCTTAAAGTTATTAACCTTCTAAAGGAGTTAATATTTACTACTTAGCGTGCTAGTAAGCCTATCTACGGCTTTAGTACGGGCGCCTAATCTAATAAATCTTCTGCTTAAGATAAGGATAATAAGCGCTCTGCTTACTGTACGGTAGCAGATTAGGTTAGTATAGTATCCAGTAAATATAGATCTGAGTAGGACCTACTAATTCAAGTATTTCTACTGTTCTTTAGTATTAGCGTATTTAAGAAGCTCGCAATTAGCATAAACCTCTATATAGCCTCTTAAAACGCTAGCGGATATTACTAATTAAGACGGTATGCTGGTAAATAATTATAGGTATAGAAGGAGACCTCTACGGGCGAGTTAATAATTTAGGTAGGATTTGTTATCTATATAGGCGTCTTTAAAGTTCCTTAAGTGCAAGACCTTTAGGCTATAGATCCTAAATATCCTAGACACTTAATCAGCTTATTTATAGGCTAAAAAAGATAGAAGTAACTTAAGCGCTTCTTTTATATATCACCGCCTCCACTAAAAGGCGTTAAATATCATATATTTAAGAAGATTAAGCCGTTAATAATATCTTTAGGCAAGGCGTTTAGAAAGTACGTTATACCTAGATCTATAGTTAGCTTTAATAAAATAATAGTGAGGTTTACTAGACAATCTATGGCTATAATTAAATTACCTAGTAAGCTAATACCTAAAGGCTATAAGATAATAAGTCTTTATTAATATGGATATTACTATAGCTTTATATTTACATTACCTGGTTACTTTTTTAGGCTTCCTTCTTAAACGGATTACTAAAATATCGTCCTCTCAAAGACCTCCGAATGCGTCCTTACCTAATAGCTTCCTCTCTAGACCTATTAATTCTGCCTATTTTTGGATAACTACTTCACTAATATTCCGTTGCTTTAGGTGCTTTAACGGCTTAGGGTTACTATAGCTAGGACGGCTCGATTAAATTTAAAGGACTATTTAAAGGTATATAAAAGGGCTAATAAAAGAAAGGTAAAACTACCATTTAACTTTATTACGGGAATAGTTGTTAGCGTAGTTAATTTAGTGCTTTTAATTGTATAGCAGGATAAGAATTTAATACGGTTTTTAACGACAGCTCACTTATATAGCAGTGAGGATATTAATGAAGTTGACTGATGTTGGCCGCGAGTATATAATTCCTTCCTTAAAAAGCTAGTGGCTAACGTTTAGGGTAATAATCTAATTAAGAAGTTAACGCTTTCTAGACTCTCTATTAACTATAATAACTAGATAGGCGGCGTTAATATCTATAATTAACTTCGAAGCTACTATACTACCTAGATTACTACTATACGTACCTAGATGCCCTTATTCTTTTAGGCGCTTAATATAGCTGTAATTAACGCCTATATTATCAGCAAGAATATCTTCCAGATGTTAAGCAAGCTATTTCTTTATACCCACCGCCGCTTCTATATATAATTAGTATGGAACCTTATTATTATAAGCAGTTAGAAGATAGGGTTAACTAAATAAGATACTAAGCGTCGTCTTTATCTAGTCCTATAAAAGCCTAGGTAATATTAACCTGGTACTAGGTCTAGTTATAAAAATATTAAAATAAATTAAAGAAGTACCTACGTTACTGCTAAAACCCTACTACCTACGATTTAACAGTGTACGCGAACTCACCGCTCTATTAAAGGTTTTATAAAGAAGTAAGGCTATAAGGGCTTACTAAGATACTAGATATATAGATAGAAGGAGGCTAGGAAGCTTATAATATAAATACGGCGAATAGTATATAAATGCGAGGTTTATAGGCTTCCTCTATGCCTTTAGTGCTTTAATAGCTTTTATTTAGCAGGTAATGACTAGGTAACTATTTTTAATCCTCTACTTCCTTATACGTCCAATATTAAGACCTTAAAGCTAATTAAGCCTTTACGGTAGTAACTTTCTTAGCCTCCTTTAAGCCCTCCTCTACTGCCTTTAATTAATCCTCTATACTAAATAATCGTGTTACGGACGCTTTAAGTACGATATTACGACTACTTAGAGAAAAGTCGAAAGAAGCTAGTTAGTTAATAAGAGCACAGTCTAGGATGGAGCCGATAGAGCTATGTAACAAAGAATGGTAACCAAGGTCACGTGGGGTGATCCGTATGATCTATAGGATCTATGTGATCCGTAACAGAGTATATAGAGCACACGTATATTACGTACAAGAAGGATTTTATAGGAGTACGGTTATGTATTTAAGGACCCTTAGTCCCTACCTAGATAGTTCCTTCCTTATAGTAATTCTTAGAATACAATTAGAGTTAATCTGTTGGGCAACTACTCTACTAGTTATTATTATTGTGTTAACTTCTATACTGCATTTCCTATACACCTAACCCAATAACGAGCCCACCGTAGTTCTTGCTATAAGGTTCTGTTATACAATCACTACCTAGTTACGGTATTAGTATAAAGAGTTAAATAAAATGCCACCAAAAGCAGCCACCACGACGCCATTAACGGCAGCAACTACTTTAAGATTAGGTAACGATACTAGTATAGTAAACACTAACTTACAGCAACCTATAACGGTTGGACAATTATAAGAGATAGTTAACTAGTTAATAGAAAACAATATAACGCTAGAAAATAGGATTAACGGGATAGGCGCAGTAAAGGTTAAGTTACTATTAATTAAAAGATACTTAGGAGAGAAATTGAAGCTTAAAGGATTCCTTATATAAATATACTTTAAGGTAGCACAGGAAGGAGCAAAGCTAGCAATACCTATAGATTAAATAGCATATGTAGGACTGTTCTTAATAGGAAGGGCACTTAAGTAGTTTAAGCCTTACCTTATAGAGATATAAGCGAATAGTATAACAACCACTAACTAAGAGATACGGTTTATATTCTTAAGCTAGAACAGATTTATAGAGCGACTTATATAGATGTTTGGAGACCTAAAGGTAATAACCACGGTAGAGAGAAAGCTCCAAAACCTAATATAATAAACCTTAGTAATTAAGTATATAACGCAATTCCAGACGTTAGCGACGCAAGTAAAGTGGAATAATAGGGCGCTTATGGCATAGTATAAATAGGGACTTAAGGCTAAAGTCTAGGACGCGATTATCCTAATAGAAGATGTAGACACCCTAAGAAAACTAATAGATTAGGTAATTAAGATTAATAATTAGATCTACTAAAGGGAACAGGCTAAGAAAGGTTAAAATAGAGTTCTATAGTTATATAAGGCGTAAAGCACGTAACGATAGAAGCCAAGTTAGAAACTATAGTACGGCGCAGAGCCAATAGACCTAAGTAGTACTAAAGAAGCCTATAAAAGACGGAGTAAGAAACTATAGAAACCTAAAGGATAAGGATTAAGTAATTAAGAGTCTAAGGAGCAGAGGCTAAATCAGGGATCTTAGCAGTAGAAGATATTTAGGCGGACTCTATAGTAAGAAAGATGGTTTAAAGAAGGAGCTTATATAAATTGCGGAAAATAGGGTTATTATACTAGAGACTATAGAAGTGGGCAGAGTCACTACGCGGTAAAGGGTATAAGACTAGCAGACAATATATACGTATAGAGGGACGATAATATGCTGCGAAAAACAAAAGAATATTTAATTAGAAGTTTTACGTTCTGTTACAACAACACATACCGAATTCATAAGGACGCTAAGTACAGCGTAAGCTATTGGCCATAGGAGCCACAACCTATAGGATATAGAGGAACCAACGAACTAGTTCGCAGATCGGACATTGAGGATGATAAATTCGACATAGGCGAAACATTTCAAGACAAGATAAGGTAAGCTTAAGGACCTACAATAGACGATAACCGATGGAGCAGAGTAGCGGCTTAGTTTAGTAATATATAAATGAGCTCGGGACGGAAGTTCCCACAGATATAAGATTCTTAAGACGAGATAAGTAAGATTTAAGACTCTTAAGACGAGATAAGAACACTAAGTAAGCCTAGTTAGACTAAGGCAGGAGCTAAGCTCAAGATAGGAGTAAGCTTAGGATTAAGGATTTAAAGGGACTAAGAATTTGGAATGCGAATTAGGATACCCATAAATAAGAGGTAAGGAGCTTCTTTATAGATTAGAGAATCTGCGGCATAAATAGTAACTAGACTAGGAGACAGATATATAGACCCAGAAGACTTACTAGTAGAATACGGCGTTTATACTAAAGATCGAAAAATTAATATAAAGATTAAGAAGTAAAAGAGCTTTAAGGATTAAAGCGTAAGGCACAAACCAAAAGAAACCATAGAAGAATTTAGACAAAGAATTATTGTATAGTAAGAACAGAAACTAGATAAGAGATCTAGTATATTAGGACGTATAAAGGACAGAGCACTAGTATAAAGAATTACTAATAGGCCTAGGGCAGGCATACTAAAAGCTAAGTAGCTTACTAAACTAGAAGATAAAGAGGATTTAGAAATCCTAACTAGGTTCGAAGAATGATATATAAAGGGCTGTTATAATATAGCAATGAGAAGATACTTCCTTATAGATAAGCCGTATACACTCTAGCAGCTATACTAAAAGTGGTATAGGCAGAGGCACAATAATAAGTGGGAAGATTTTTATATATAGCTAGATAAAAAAAGTTATCTAAGACCACCTAATTATAGAAAAGGCTATAACATATATTAAAGGAGCCTTAATTATAACGTTAAAGGATCTAGAGGAATAATTAGAGGACTAGAGAAGCAAGAGACGCATCTTAATACCTATAAATAAAGTCGCAATGTTTAGATTAGCGCGACAAAGGTTTAAACTTAGGGACGAGGATGAGCCAAAAGTTAACCTAAAGCACCTAGCACACCACACGCTGTTATAGATTGCGTGCATGGATAATATATACAAGATGCATAAGAATCCAAAAGAAAAGAATCGGAAATACCTTATAAAAATATACTGGATGATAGACGAGCGACAGTACAGGAATGCTAAATATATATATAAATAGCATCTAGCAGAGGTTTAGGAGGAAGGAAGCTTAGTACTTTAATTAGGAAGATTCCTTATAGAAGAATACTTAGACGGATAATAGTAGTGGGAATGCCTAGAAAACACATATCTATAGCATATTAAAGAAAAGAAGCGAACTAGGCATTAGCTAAAGAGTGAGCTAAGTACACAGGGATTAAGCAGCCAACAGTTAGGAAAAGTAGAGGCCTATAGGACTAAAGGGAGCCAGTAGTAGAGCCTTAGACCCTTAAAGGAATTTAAAAATAATACCTAAATTTACGAGTTAAATAGTAAGATTAATAGTTTAAAGCGCTAATAGATAGTAGAGTAACGCGGAACTATATTTTACTAGCAGCAGTTAAGAGAATAGGGCTACCTTATAGATAGAAGGAGCAACTTTACCTATTAGTTATAATTTTAGGAGATCTAATAGCCTATAGAGGAGGGATTATTAATCTTAAAATAGGACCTATTTAAATAACTATTAAAGGGAGACAAATTAAGATGTCTTTTAATATCCTACCATTAGGACGGGATAAGGTAGTATTAGGCATACCTTAGTTATAGGAATATAATCTAAGGATTGTCACGGGACACCCCCGTGACACCTTATACACGTCCACCTGTTTCCACCGACTCAGCAACTAGAGACTGACCACGAGACGGCAATTTGCGGCAATCTGACGGCAATCTGCCATATTCTGCCATATTCNGCCAAGTTCCACCGAATCCTGCCAAGTTCTGCCAGGACCACCACCTGAATCCTATTCTGCTCCGTGCACGTGTTGACNAAGCAACCAAGCTAACGATATATACCCTTTCTTCCCGTTTCCCTGCCTTCTCTCCTTACGCAACGTCTTGACCTTATCACACAGTTCATGTATATAGCTTAATAGTATCTACTTTGCTACATATTATCACCGCTTATACTTACTCCGTGACAAGGATCAATTAGATTACAGGGCAAGTTAATATTAGGGATACTTAACGCTATAAGCAGCAATAATAAGCTAAGTTAGTATAGTACTAAGTAGAAGTAACCTACAAAGAAACAGAAAAAGGACTAAGTTATATACCAAAGAGATACCATAAGTATAGTAAGAAACTATGGTTACTAAAGAGTAAAAAGCTGTTAGAGTATATAGCATAGGACTATAAGATAGAGTTAGAACCAGGAATAAGTCTAAAGTTTTTTCTAATCTATAAGCTTACCAAAGAGGAAGGTAGAGCACTAAAAGAGTTTATCCAAGAAAACTTACGGAAGGGATATATTAAACCATTATAGTCATTAGCGGGTTATCCAGTACTATTTATACTAAAGAAGAATAGTAAATTAAGACTGTATATTAACTATAAACAGTTAAATAGCATCACTAGGAAGGATAGGTATTTTTTACCCTTAATTAGCGAAATCTAAAACAGAATAGGTAACGCGTAAATCTTTATAAAGATAGATCTAAGATAGGCGTACCATTAGATCAGAATTAAGGAAGGCGATAAGTAGAAGGCAGCCTTTAGGTTAAAGAAAGGACTATATAAGCCATTAGTTATATAATTCGGGCTTATAAACGCACTAGTAATATTCTAGAAGCGTATTAACAATATATTAGGGGAATACTTAGATGAATTTATTATAGTATATCTTAACGATATTATTATCTACTTAATAACTAAGGAAGAATACGGGGAATATGTTAAATGGGTTTTAAAGAGACTATAAGAAGAACAGATGCTAGTAGTAATTAAGAAATGCGAGTTCTTTACTAGGAAGACCAATTTTATTAGATTTATCATTAAACTAGGCTAACTTAGTATAGATCTAAAGAAATTGGCAAGAACTGGAGAACGTTATATAGTTAAGATCGTTCCTAGGGTTTTGCAATTACTATAGAAGGTTTATAGTATAATAGTTAAAGGATATTAAGCCGTTTACGCGATTAATAAAAAAAGAAGAACTATAGGTATAGGGAGAAAAATAAAAAGAACTCTTTAAGAAAGTTAAGGAGTTGTTTACCCAGGAGCTAGTTTTTAAGATCTATTAACTAGGACTAGAGACGGTTATAGAAACAGATGCATTAGACTATATATTAGGGGCATACTTTATATAAAGATATTAGGATAAATAGCACCCAGTAGCATATTATAATTGGAAGATAATACTACTAGAGTTAAACTATAATATCTATAATAAGGAGTTGTTAGGTATAGTTATAGCATTAAAGGAATAAAGAGCATTCTTGCAAGGTATAGAAAAACTATTTATAGTTAAGACGGATTATAAGAACCTAATAGGATTTTTAACAACAAAGGAACTTAACTAAAGATAGGTTAGATAGGCAGAGATGCTTATAGAATACTATTTTAAGATTTAGTATACTAAGGGTATAGATAATACGCGAGTAGATGCTCTAAGTTATAAGGCTAAACTATAAAGTAATAGAAAGCTATTAGGGGCTCTACTATAAAAAGATATAGATGGATTAATTAGGTATAATTATTTAAAGATTATAGTAACTTAAGAAGAACTAGATAGAGTTTATAAGTTACTAGAAAGCTTTTAGGTATAAAGGATTTTAGAAGTATAGCTAGAAGATCTATAGATGGATATATACGAAAATTAAGAAGTAAAGTATATCCTAAGAAGTATAGTAGAGTAGTTTATAGAGGACTTCTATAAGGGACTAACTTAAGGACATAATAGAGCTATAGGCTTAGTATTAAGACTCTAAGAGGAGTATATTATTAATGGAATCTAAAGGATAGCTAGAAGGGTTACTAGAGAGTGTCTAGATTACTAAAGGAATAAATTAATAAGGTATAAACTATATAGAGGGTTATAACCTATTAAAACACTAGAAAGGCCATAGGAGGTTATATTATAGGACTTTATTATTAAGTTACTAAAGTTAAGAGATTCTATTACCGGACAAGATTATAATATAATCTTAGTAATAGTAGATAAGCTTATAAAGTGGGGATACTTTATAGTATGCACAGAAGAAATCTTAGCGGAAGATATTGCTAGAATCTATATTAAAGAAGTGTTCGTAAGATATAGAGCACTAAGTAAGATTATATCGGATAGGGATCTAAGATTTATAATAGTATTCTAAGAAGTATTCTTAGCGGAGTAAAGAGTTTAAGTAGCAACTTCTATTATATATTATCCGCAGATAGACGGTTAAACGGAAAGATTAAATTAGACGTTAGAATAGTATTTAAGGTATTATATTAATTATGCATAAAATAATTAGGTATCGCTATTACTAGTTACGTAGTTTTTATACAATATAACACCTTAAGAAGGAATAGGCACGTTACTATTTAAGGCAAATTACGGATATAAGCTAAGAATATTGTTATTACTATAGTAAGCGAAGAAAATAAGTAGCATAGCTAAAGAAAGAATAAAGATATTAATAAATCTTTATATAGACCTTATAGAATTAGTAAAGAAAGTATAAGAGAGAATAAAAAGGTATTATAACGCTAAGAGATCTAAGGGACCAGATCTTAAGGAGGGAGATAAAGTATAGCTACTATATAAAAATTTTAAGAGTTAACGACTAAGTAAGAAGTTAAACTATGTTAGACTAGGACCTTTTAAAATTACGTAGAGAATTTCACTAGTTATATTTAAGTTAAACCTACTAGCCAGAATAAAAATCTACCCTATATAGTATATCGTAATGCTAGAGCCAGTATATAGGAATATTAAGTTACTAGTTTACGAAGTAGACACATATAGAGGATAGGAAGAAGATAAATAGCAAGTTTTAAGAATCGTTAGTTATAAGGACATTAACAATAAAATATAGTATAAGGTTAAGTGGATAGGCTATACTAAGACTACCTAGGAACTACTAGAGAATTTAAAGAACGCTATAGGAAAGGTATAAGAGTATTAGAGGAGATTAGGTTAGGCAGTATTAATAAAGAAGGATTACTAAAGAATAAGTTACCTAAGGGGGACCTAAGAAGAGCAGCTACTAAAGTACTTAAGTCTGTTTCCTTCTCTATTAGAGGAGAATCCGTTCTTTTATTGCTAAGTTCCTATAAACTTTATTTTATAAGTTTCTATTCCTTAGAATAAACCTTCTTACGAACCTTCTTAAAACGAATTAGCTAAGCAGACGCCGTAAGACGAGATTTAAGAGCCTATTATTAAGCATTAGCAGCTTCTTATTTAGCATTATAAGAACGGCATAGTTCCGCTAGAGTAATAGACAGTTTATTATCTAGCTATATAGCAGTAGATTAAATATAAGACCCTAAGATAAATTAACTAGGGAACTAGACGGCTATTAAGAGTAATAGGCCGTATATATTTAGTATTAGAGATAGAGCAAACGTTATAGGATAAACGAATATTTACTTTAGTATACTCTAAGTAAGAGGATAGTTGTTGTGAAGATAGGTTCGCCAACGTAATATAAACTAACCCCTTTTTTAAATAGTAAGAATATGGAGACAGTATAATCTCACTAAGAGATAATATTGCAGCAATAGTGCGAGCACGATGGACGGTTAAAGAAGAAGAAATTGCTTTAGGTATAATAAGTAATAATATTAACCAAATTAATTAGACGGATATTATACCTCTAGTAAACAACTTAGAGATATTTTAAATCTTTAAGAATAAAGATAAAGAGAAGGGAGATGGTATTACGGACGCTTTAAGTACAATATTATAACTACTTAGAGAAGAGTTAGAAGAAGCTAGTTGGTTAATAAGAGCACGGTCTAAGATAGAGCCGATAGAGCTATATAACAAAGAATGGTAACTAAGGTTACGTAGAGTAATCTATATAATCTATAGAATCTATATAATCCGTAACAGAGTATATAGAGCACACGTATATTATATATAAGAAGGATTTTATAGGAGTACGGTTATATATTTAAGGACCCTTAATCCCTACCTAGATAGTTCCTTCCTTATAGTAATTCTTAGAATACAATTAAAGTTAATCTGTTAGGCAACTACTCCACTAGTTATTATTATTGTGTCGACTTCTATACTGCATTTCCTATATACCTAGCCTAATAACGAGCCCACCGTAGTTCTTACTACAAGGTTCCGTTACAAATCGCTAATTAAACCGTTTAACTACCTGTAGCATCTTACGCATCTTATTTAATGTATATAATACGTCCTTTATTATAACCTTAAGCTAATCCTCCACTAGTTTATTCTTATTAATGTTAGGAACGCGTATAAAGCGTATATATGGTAGAAGTTTAGGGGAAGACTCTAATGGAGGATTTTCCTATATAATTAGTAGCTAGTTAATGGAAGAATGGTAAGAACGTATAACTGTAACGTTATGTATTATAACTTTTTACTTAACTTCCTTAAATAAAATCTGTGGTCGGTGTTTTTGGGGTTGCCTTTTATAGTATTTCGTTAGCATTATGATGTTAAGGTGTTTTAGTGGGGCTTGCTAATAAAATTGCGCTAGCTGGGGTGCCTGTAGCATGCTAACCCAAGCAAAAGCGCCAAAAGCGCCCAATACGAAAAGTGACTTTTGCCACACGAAGGGATAAGGAGGTGCCAAAAGATCCCTTACAGAGAACCAGGGAGCACTCGCTGCATCAAGCCCAAACGACATAACCAACTAAAAAGACTCCAGAAAATCCCAAAAGAAACCCTGAGTTGCCCGCATCACAGGTGAGTCATATAAGAGACGACGCGCGCCTATATAAAATTCGAACCGTTTACTAGACCACCATACGAAGGTTTTGCTCAAAACGGCTTAGTGCGCGGCAAAACCCCGGTATGATGGTCTGGTACCGAGATAACGCGAAGCTCAGGCCGCCCGCTGCTGACTGTGCCCCGCCTGGCGGGCCAATGGCGGGCCGCTCGCGCCAATCCCACCTCTGGCTAGCGCTTGCGGCTGTGCCTCGCTGAGACGATCACACCTCAGTCCATGATAGCTGCCAGCAGGCAGCCGGCCACAATGCAGGCTGAGTGGCAGCAAACGTCGTTGCCAGGGCCGTCAGAACACCGCTTCACCCTCTCCGCGAGCATTTCTCCAGGACAACCCCTCCGCCCCCTTACTTCCACCGTAACGACTCCGAATGTCGCGCCGACTGCGGCGCGAGGAATACACGATAGGATGGGTATGCGCCCTGCCGGTCGAGCTGGCTGCGGCGCAGGAGATGCTCGACGAAGAGCACGAGGACCTTGAGCGCGACATCAGCGACCACGACGAGAATCTATACTCTCTGGGTTCGGTTGCAGGACACAACGTCGTGCTTGTGTGCCTGCCAGCCGGCCGGATCGGCAACAACCCCGCGGCGGCCGTGGCGACACAGATGAGGGCGACGTTCAAGGGGATCCGGTTCGGGCTGATGGTCGGTATCGGAGGAGGCGTTCCAAGCGCAGAGGTGGACATCCGACTCGGGGACGTGGTGGTCAGCCAACCACACCAGACCTTTGGCGGCGTCGTTCAATACGACCTCGGGAAGGCCACGCCAAGCGGCTTTGAGCGGACGGGGTCGCTGAACTCTCCGCCGCAGATGCTGCTCGGAGCGGTGGCCAGAGTGCGGGCGAACGAGCTCCGAGGCAGAAGCAAGCTCTCTAAACACGTCTCCAAGCTCGACCGCATTCCCAAGTTCCAGCACGACAAGACGGGGCCTGATGTTCTCTTCGAGGCAACTTACGACCACGAGGGAGGGCAGACGTGCAACCTGTGCAACACGGACAGACAAGAGGCTCGGCAACCGCGCGAAAGCGAAGAGGAGGTGGTAGTGCACTACGGGACGATTGCATCGGGGAACCAGGTGATAAGGGATGGTCGCACGCGCGATAGGGTGAGCAGGGAGCTTGGCGGCATTCTGTGCTTCGAGATGGAGGCAGCGGGTCTGATGAACAGCTTCCCCTGCCTCGTAATCCGCGGCATCTGCGACTACGCCGACTCGCACAAGAACAAGAGGTGGCAGGCGTACGCGGCAGGGATGGCGGCGGCATGCGCGAAGGAAGTGCTGTCGGTGATACCGCCAGCAGATGTGGCGAAGACCTGCACGGTGGAAGAAACAATCAGAGGCTCAAGCAGTTAGTGTAGCAGTCGTCTTGTATTGAATAGTATGTTAGCACTAATGCCGTGGCAGACCGTGTAACTACATCCACCTACTACATTCCGTTCCCCAGGAATCGATATTTCGTCGGAAGAAGGGCCGAGCTTAATGTGCTAAAGCGGAAGTTAATAGTGAATCAGGAGTGTCAGAGGATGTCTGTCGTCGGGCTCGGTGGAACCGGTAAGACGCAGATTGTGCTGCAGTTTGCCTACACGGTAAAAGAGACCTGGCCGGAATTCTCCATCTTCTGGGCGCCCACACTGAGCATGGAGAGCTTTGAGCAGGCATGCGCGGATATCGCAAGAGCGCTGCACATACCCCAGGCGGCAGGCGGGGAAGAGGACGCGAAAGAGCTAGTAAGGCAGCACTTGAGTGCGGCTCGGGCGGGACGGTGGCTGTTAGTAGTTGATAACGCCGACGACGCGGAGATTCTCTTCGGCACCGGGCAGTCGAAGGGCATCGTCGACTACCTGCCAGAGAGCGAGGAGGGCGTGGTCGTGTTCACCACGCGCACACTGGAGGTGGCGGTGTCGCTGACACGCGGCGACGTGATCGAGCTAGGGGCGATGAATCGACAAGACGCCGTCAGCTTCCTAGAGAAGTCGCTGATCAGGAAGGACCTTGTCCGCGACGATGCGGCCACGACCGAGCTGCTAGACGAGCTGGCATGCCTGCCTTTGGCAATTGCGCAGGCAGCCGCCTACCTAAACATGAACAGGATGTCTATTGCGAAGTACTTGCGGCTGCTGCGGAACACGGAGCATGACATTATCGGCCTCATGAGTAGGGAGTTCCGCGACGACACGCGATACAAGGGCTCGGCGAACGCAGTGGCAACGACATGGGTGGTGTCGTTCAGCCAGATCCGCGCACGCGATACGGTCGCGGCGGATCTTCTATCGTTCATGTCCTGCATCGAATGGAAAGCAATACCGCGCTCCATCTTGCCGGGCGTGCAGCCGGAAGAGCGGATGGAGGACGCCATCGGCACGCTCTGTGCTTACTCTTTCCTGGTAAAACGTGACGACGAGGACAGGTACGATATCCACAGACTCGTGCACCTGGCGACTAGGGTCTGGATCAGCCAGCACGGCGATATAGCAGATGAGGTAGAGAAAGCAATCCAACATGTCGTGGAAATCTTCCCGTCTAATGACTACGCGAATCGGGCAGTGTGGAGAGCGTATCTGCCGCATGCACTACGACTGCTCGGGGGCAAGGAGGATTGTGATGTTGAAGAGAGGTCTGAGTTGTGTTTGTTAGTGGGACAGTGCTTGCAGGTTGACGGCAGGATCCAAGAAGCAGTGAAGTGGCTTGAGGAGTGTTGCCAATGGAGGAGTAGGCTTGATGAGAAGGAATCGGGTCGGCTGCTGTCGCAGCACATGCTCGCGATGGCATACGAAGCAGACGGACAGGTGAAGAAGGCGATGGAGCTGCTAGAGCATATCGTCGCAGTGGAAGCAAAGGTGCTGGCGGAAGAGCACCCTTCTCGACTGGCGTCGCAGCACGCGCTCGCAGGAGCATACCGAGCGGACGACAAGTAAAGAAGGCGGTGGAGCTGCTAGAGTATATCGTCGCAGTGGAAGCAAAGGTGCTGGCGGAAGAGCACCCTTCTCGACTGGCGTCGCAGCACGCGCTCGCAGGAGCATACCAAGCAGACGGACAGGTGAAGAAGGCAGTGGAGCTGCTGGAGCACGTGGTCGCAGTGCAAGAGGCGGCTGGCGGAAGAGCACCCTTCTCGACTGGCGTCGCAGCACGAGCTCGCAGTGGCATACCGAGCAGACGGACAGGTGAAGAAGGCGGTGAGCTCGCAGTGGCATACCGAGCAGACGGACAGGTGAAGAAGGCGGTGGAGCTGCTGGAGCATATCGTCGCAGTGAGAGCGAGGGTGCTAGTGGAAGAGCACCCTGATCAACTGGCGTCGCAGCACGAGCTCGCAGGGACATACCGAGCAGACGGACAGGTGAAGAAGGCGATGGAGCTGCTGGAGCACGTGGTCGCAGTGCACGAGGCGCTGGCGGAAGAGCACCCTTCTCGACTGGCGTCGCAGCACGCGCTCGCAGTGGCATACGAAGCAGACGGACAGGTGAAGAAGGCGGTGGATCTGCTGGAGCATATCGTCGCAGTGGAAGCAAAGGTGCTGGCGGAAGAGCACCCTTCTCGACTGGCGTCGCAGCACGCGCTCGCAGGAGCATACGAAGCAGACGGACAGGTGAAGAAGGCGGTGGAGCTACTAGAGCACGTGGTCGCAGTGAAAAAGGAGGTCTTTAGAGACGATCATCCTTCGCGACTTATATCACAAGAGGTACTCGAAGATTTATATATAGAGCTAACCACTAGTCTAGACCTAATATAATTTACTATCCCTTTTTAGACTTTTAGATTTCTAGCTCTATATACTATACTTTTTAAAGGGCTTTATATAGATAGATAATAAGCTTAATATTTTAACTATTTCCTATATAAAAGAGGTTTTAGATTAGGGAACTAAAAGGGATAACTTTTAATTAACTATAAGCGAGGGAGTGATAGGTTAAGAATTAGGTAGCTTAGTCTTAAAATTTCTTATTAGTGTTTTAGACTACTCTACTAAGAAATATAATTTAAGCGTAGTTTAAAGCTAGCACTATTATATAACTAGTAAAGTATATAAGTATATTATAAGCGATATATAACGGTAATATATATATAAAGTAGTATATTATATTGCTACTACTAGTAGGGAGAGCGGCTGACTGGCTTTTACTATTACCTTAATATTTAGACCTTTTTTATATATAATTAAAGAAAGAATTTAGGGGGAAAAGTCTTCGCTATATAAGAGTATAATATATAGGTTTCCGCTAGAGGTTTATAATACAGCTTTTAGCTATAACTAGATTTAGACCTATAGGGTCCTAATTTATTAATCTAGTTTATTAAAACCTAGAGTGGGAACTAAAATAGAGTCTATAGCTAGCTAGCTATAGGTAGGCCTCTTAGATATATAGAAACTTAAAGATAAAAAAAGTTATAATAATTAATAGAGGGCTTTATAAAAATTGGCCTTTATACCTTTACGCGGTGGAGCCCGGGAATCTAGTATGCAGCTATTGGCGTTCTATTAGGATCGTGCTAATAGACTACTAAAGCAAACGTAGAGACGTATATACAGCAGCGTGCCGGCGCTGCGACGTGGTGGTAGCGTGGAGAATTTTAAAAACGACCATTACGTCCAGTCTTGGCCATGTCTGTATATTAAAAATACTACTTAAACCACGGCATCTATATCTAGCGTCCCCCCTTCCTTTTATGCGAATACTTATATAGCCTAACGACCAAATGAGCTGCACACGGCAACTAATAAGCCGTATACGGCGACCGAATAAACCGTATACGCCCTAGGAAGCCTATAATAAGTCTCTTATTCCCTACCTTATGTTAGCGACTCAGTCAATCGAGGCACGAGCACGGCAAGAGGGACGCGCAAGCCTGTACGATTGGTAGTCTATAAACGAGGATCTAAAGCTAGAGAAAGAAAAGGAGACGGAGGGCGGCGCCGCTCGACGTTATATACGATCCTCTAGTTACGTGACGGCAACTGTCTGGAACTATATAAAACTGTCTATAACTATCCGCCATAATCCACTAATATCCATTAGCCACAATCCACTAGTTTCCACCAGTGCCGTAACATTACCCCCCCCTCTAAAAAAGCCTGCCCTTAGGCTTTATACGTCCGTATTATATTTATAGGGTATTCTTATCTTTATACTTAATAGGCAGCTTATTATCTTTACTATTCTAGCACTCTATCTACTTATTAAGGTACTTTAGAAGTTTGGGTTTATTAGGGTAATAACTATAGAGTTTTTAAAGCTTATAGGGACTACCTATAAAGTTCTATATAGGGTACTAAGTAGGGTCTAGGTTATACCCTTTCTAACTAATATAACGGAACCTTATAGCAGGAACTACGATAGGCTCGTTAATAGGCTAGGTGTATAGGAAATGTAAAGATAGTAGTTAACAACGTAATAATAACTAGTGGAGTGGTTGCCTAATAGATTAACTCTAATTATATTCTAAGAATTACTATAAGGAAGGAACTATCTAGGTAGGGACTAAGGGTCCTTAAATATACAACCGTACTCCTATAAAATCCTTCTTATACGTAATATACGTATACTCTATCTACTTTATCGCAGATTATACAAATCCTATAAATTATGCAGATTACCTTACGTAACCTTAGTTACTATTCCTCGTTATATAGTTCTATCGGCTCTATCCTAGACTATGCTTAAATTAACTAACTAGCTTCTTCCAACTTCTCTCTAAGTAGTTATAATATTGTACTTAAAGCGTCCGTAATACTATCTCCCTCCTCTTTATCTTTATTCTTAAAGATTTAAAATATCTCTAAGTTATTTACTAGAGGTATAATATCCATCTAATTAATTTAGTTAATATTGTTACTTATTATACCTAAAGCAATTTCTTCTTCTTTAACCGTTTATCATGCTCGCACTATTACAGTAATATTGTCTCTTAGTAAGATTATACCGTCTCTATATTCTCGCTGTTTAAAAGAGGGGTTAGTTTATATTATATTAGCGAGTCCATCCTTACGGTAACCATTCTTTTATTTAGAGTGCACTAAAGCGAATATTCGTTCGTCTTATAACGTTCGCTTTATCTTTAATGCTAAATATATATAACCTATTATTCTTAATAGTTATCTGGTTCCCTAATTAATTTATCTTAAGGTCTTATATTTAATCTACTGCTATATAGCTAGATAATAAACTATCTATTACTCTAGCAGAACTGCGCCGTTTTTATAATGCTAAATAAGAGGCTGCTAAAGCTTAGTAAAGAGCTCTTAATTCTCGTTTTACTATATCCGCTTAGTTAATCCGTCTTAAGAAGGTTTGTAAGAAGGTTTATTTTAAGGAGTAGAAACTTATAAAATAAGGTCTATAGGAACTTAGTAATAAAAGAATGGATTCTCTTCTAGCCGAGAAGAAAATAGATCTAAGTAGTTTAGTAACTGCTCTTCTTAGGTCCCCCTTAGGTAATTCATTCTTTAGTAATTCTTCTTTATTAATACTGCCTAACCTAATCTCTTCTAATACTCCTATACCTTTCCTATAGCATTCTTTAAATTATTTAGTAGTTCCTAGGTAGTCTTATTATAGCCTATCCACTTAACCTTATACCATATTTTATTGTTAATGTCCTTATAACTAACGATCTTTAAAACTTGCTATTTGTCTTCTTCTTATTCTCTATACGTGTCTGCTTTATAAACTAGTGGCTTAATATTCCTATATGCTGGTTTTAGCATTATAATGTGCTGTATAGGGTAAATTTTTATTTTAGCTAGTAGGTTTAACTTAAATATAACCGGTGAAATCCTTTATATAATTTTAAAAGGTTCTAGTCTAACATAGTCTAACTTCTTACTTAGTTATTAACTCTTGAAAATTTTATATAGTAGCTATACTTTATCTCCCTCCTTAAGATCTGGTCCCTTAGATCTCTTAATATTATAGTATTTTTTTATTCTTTTTTATACTCCCTTTATTAATTCTATAAGGTTTATATAAAGATTTATTAACGACTTTATTCTTTCTTTAGCTGTACTACTTATTTTCTTTACTTATTATAGTAATAATAATATCCTTAGCTTATATCTATAATTTGCCTTAAATAGTAATATGCCTATTCCTTCTTAAGGTATTATATTATATGTAAACTATATAACTAGTAATAGTAATACCTAATTATTCTGCGCATAATTAATATAGTGTCTTAGATATTATTCTAGTGTCTAATTTAATCTTTCTATTTAACCGTCTGTCTGCGGATAATATACAGTAGAAGTTACTACTCTAACTCCTTATTCCGCTAAGAATACCTCCTAAAATGCTGCTATAAATCTTGGATCTCTATCCAATATAATCTTGCTTAATGCTCTGTATTTTATAAATACTTCTTTAATATAGATTCTAGCAATATCTTTTACTAATATTTCTTCTATATATGCTATAAAGTATCCCCACTTTATAAGCTTATCTACTATTACTAAGATTGCGTTATAATCTTGTCCGGTAATAGGGTCTTTTAACTTTAGTAACTTAATAATAAAGTCCTATAATATAACCTCTTATAGTCTTTCTAGTATTTTAATAGGTTATAGCCCTCTATATAGCTTATACCTCGTTAGTTTATTCCTTTAGTAATCTAGATATTCTTTTATAACTTTTTATACTAAGCCCTAGATTCCGTTAATGATATACTCCTCCTAGAGTCTTAATACTAAGCTTATAGCTCCGTTATATCCTTAAGTTATTCCCTTATAGAAATCTTTTATAAAATGCTCTGCTATGCTTCTTAGGATGTACTTTATTTCTTAATTTTTATATATATCTGTTTATAGATCTTCTAGTTATACCTTTAGAATTCTCTGTACCTAAAAGCTTTCTAGTAACTTATAAACTTTTTCTAGTTCTTCCTAGGTTATTATAATTTTTAGATAATTATACCTAATTAATCTATTTATGTCTTTTCGCAGTAAAGCCCCTAATGGCTTTTTATTGTTTTATAGTTTAGCCTTTTAACTTAAAGCATCTGCTCGTATATTGTCTGTACCCTTAGTATACTAAATCTTAAAATGGTATTCTATAAGTATCTCTGCCTATTTAACCTATCTTTAGTTAAGTTCCTTTATTATTAGGAATCCTATTAGGTTTTTATAGTCCGTCTTAACTATAAATAGTTTTTCTATACCTTATAAGAATGCTCTTTATTTTTTTAGTGCTGTAATTATACCTAATAACTCCTTATTATAGATATTATAGTTTAACTCTAGTGGTGTTATCTTCCGACTATAGTACGCCACTAGGTGCTATCTATCTTAATGTTTCTATATAAAGTATGCCCTTAGTATAAAGTCTAATATATCCGTTTCTATAACCGTCTCTAGTCCTAGTTAATAGATTTTAAGAACTAGCTCCTAGGTAAACAACCTTTTAACTTCTTTAAATAATTTCCGCTGTTTATTTCCCCATGTCTATATTTCTTCTTTCTTTATTAATCGCGTAAATAGTTTAATGTTCTTTAACTATTGTGCTATAAACCTTTTATAGTAATTATAAAATCTTAAAAACGATCTTAACTGTGTAACGTTCTTTAGTTCCTACTAATTTACTATAGCCTTAATTTTCTTTAGATCTATACTAAGTTGGCCTAGTTTAATAATAAATCCGACGAAATTGGTCTTTCTAGTAAAGAACTCGCATTTTTTAATTGCTACTAGTATCTGTTCTTCTTATAGTCTCTTTAAAACCCATTTAATATGTTCTCCGTATTCTTCCTTAGTTATTAAGTAGATAATAATAATATTAAGATATACTATAATAAATTAATTTAAGTGTTCTCTTAATATATTGTTAATACGCTTTTAGAACGTTGCTAGTGCGTTTATAAGCCTAAATTGCATAACTAATGGTTTATATAGTCCTTCCTTTAACCTAAAGGCTGCCTTTTATTTATTACCTTCCTTAATCCGGATCTAATAGTACGCCTATCTTAGATCTATCTTCGTAAAGATTTACGCATTGCCTATCCTGTCTTAGATTTCGCTAATTAAGGGTAAAGGATACCTATTCTTTCTGGTGATGCTATTTAACTATCTATAGTTAATATATAGTCTTAGTTTACTATTTTTCTTTAGTATAAACAGTACTAGATAACCCGCTAATAATTGCGATAGTCTAATATATCCCTTTTATAGGTTTTCTTAGATAAACTCTTTTAGTGCTCTACCTTCTTCTTTAGTAAGCTTATAGATTAGAAAGAACCTTAGACTTGTTCCTAGTTCCAATTCTATTTTATAGTCCCATACTATATACTTTAACAGCTTTTTACTCTTTAGTAACTATAGTTTCTTACTGTACTTATAATATCTTTTTGGTATATAACTTAAGCCTCGCTTAGTCTCTTTATATATTGCTCTAACTTAGTACTATACTAATTTAGTTTATTATTGTATTTTGCGGCGTTAAGTATCCCTAATATCGACCTAACCTATAATCTAATTAATCTTTAGATTATATTTCTATAACTAAGGTATTCCTAGTACTGCCTTGTTATTTCCTAATAGTAATACATTAAAAGACATCTTAATTTATCTTCCTTTAATGGTTAACTAAATAGGTCCTATTTTAAGGTTAATAATCCCTCCTCTATAGGTTATTAGATCTCCTAAAATCGTCACTAATAGGTAAGGACACTCCTTTTGCCTATGTAGTAACCCTATTCTTTTAACTGCTACTAGTGAGATATGGTTCCTTATTGCTCTACTATTTATTAATGCTTTAAACTGTTAATCTTGCCACTTAACTCGTAAATTTAGGTGTTGTCCTTAAATTCCTTTAAGGGTTTAAGGCTTTACTACTAGTTCCCTCTAGTCCTATAGGCCTCTACTTTTCCTAACTATTAACTACTTAATCCTATTTATACTTAGTCCAACTTAAGCTAATACTTAGTTCGCTTTTTATCTTTAATATGCTATAGATACGTGTTCTTTAGGCATTCCTACCACTATTGTCCATCTAGGCATTCTTCTATAAGGAATCTTCTAGGTTAAAGTATTAAGTCCCCTTATTCTTAAACTTCTATAGGGTGCCAACTATACATATACCTAGCGTTTTAATATTTCGCCTTATCTAATAACCAGTGTATCCTTATTAAGTACTTCCGGTTTTTATTTTTTAGTGCTCTATATATATTACACGCATTATCTACATACGCTATCTATACCAATATGTAATGTGCTTAGTGTTTTAGGTTAACTCTTGGTTTGTTTTTATCCTTAAGTTTAAACCTTTCTTGTACTAGTCTAAGCGTTACAACTTTATTCGCAGGTACTAAGATTTATCTTTTACTTCTCTAGTCCTCTAATCGCTCCTTTAGATCCTTTAATATTATAATTAAGGCTCCTTTAATATAACTTATAGCTTTCTCTATAATTAGGTGGTTTTAGACAACTTTTTCATCCAACTATATATAGAAATCTTCCTACTTATTATTGTGTTGTTGCCTATACCACTTTTAGTATAGCTGCTGGAGTATATATAGCTTATCCGTTAGGAAGTATCTTCTTATTACTGTATTATAATAGCCCTTTATATATTGTTCTTTAAACCTAGTTAGGATCCCTAGATCCTCTTCTTATTCCAGTTTAGTAAGCTACTTAGCTCTTAGTATGCCTGCTCTAGGCCTATTAGTGATTTTTTGTACTAGTGCTCTGTCTTTTATACGACCTAGTGTGCTAGATCTTTTGTCTAGTTTCTGTTCTTGCTATAAGGTAATTCTTACTCTAAATTCCTCTATGGTTTCTTTCTTTTCGCGTCTTATAAGTGGATCCTTAAAGTTATCTTGCTTTTTAATTCTAGTATTAATTTTCCGATCTTTAGGCCGAATACTATATTCTCCTAGTAAGTCCTCTAGGTTTATATATCTGTCTCCTAATCTAACTGCTATTTATGCTGCAGATTCTCTAATCTATAAAGAAGCCTCTTGCCTCTTCTTTATAGATGTCTTTATTTAAACTCCAAATTCTTAATCCCTTGGATTCTTTAATCCTAAGCTTGCTTCCATCTTAAGCTTAGCTCCAGCCTTAGTCTAACTAGGTGTCACGGAACCCCACCGCAGGGGCCTCCATAGGAGAGCCCCGTGCTCTCGCGTACACCTCGCGTACAGCTTATGTCAGCTACGCGTAGGTATATCACCTCCTTACGCCCTTAACCCTTACGATCGATCGCGTAACGTCTTATAGACTCCTTAAATACATACGTCTTGTAGCCACTGCCCCGTCCCATGACATTACGTTGCGCCTTTTTACTACCGACACCTAGCCTATAACCAATTCTACGTCTCTGCAATACTATAGGCGCTGCTAGAAGCAGCGTGCCTATAAGTTACCTTACTTTATACTTTTAAGGAACCTATAATAGTAAGATAATATTTCTTACTAGCCATTATATTAAACCTAAAGAACAATCTAATACCTATACTCAACCTACGACGCCAATTAATCCCAGGAGAATTCGATTTATTAGCCCTAGCCTTAACCCCTAAGGAGATAGACACCAATAATGTCTTATCTTTTATTAACTACACAACTACGGACAAGTAAGTGGAAGGGCTACTACCTATTAAAATTAAAATATGAGACGCTAAGATGTTCGCAAAAATGGTAGCACGAGAACCCGATAAATACTACCGCCTTCTATAGAACTACTACCTAAAGCTTATATAAGCCGAGATGCGTACTACTTAAGATTGCGATATTATCTAAGACCTACAAGCTCGCGAGGCGCTTGCTAATAACACGCGTTAAGAAACCAAAGACGACCTCTGTGTGTCTGAACGCGACGTCTAATAGTTAAAGAAGGCTAAGATTGCACTTATTGCTACGGTTACTAAAAGAGAAGGCATAATTAAATACCTATAATCTTAGCTTAACGAGCATATTTGTAACAACGCTAGACACCTCTTTACTGCATATAACGCCACTTAAGTCTCTATACCCTTGGTAACTTTACCTACTTAACGCTTAATAGAGGGTTAGCGCTAAGCAGCCTTACCTAATAGGAACCCCTACTAAAGTAATAACAAAAGCTATAACGACTAAACCTAAGCTGCTACTATAGGGTCTAATATATGTTACCTTAATCCCCTAGTTTTTTAGGGAGACCGTAAAGAATATAGCTACTAAAAGATGCAAATCTACAAGAAACTAACTTAGAGCGCCTACCTTTTTCCTACGGAAGATACTAAGATTGGCTATATTATTGGGCGAATAAAGGGTACACCGTTTAATAGACTCTTTGCCTAATAGAAAACTAATAGCCCCTAGAAGTGGCAGTCCCACTAAGAAGTCCTTAATGATCTTAACCTAATGTACCGTAACTATAACCTACTAGCTACCAACTAAGCTAAACTATATACCCTAAAGATAAGCCCTACTAAATTATTTAACAAGTTTTATGTTAAATTCTAGGAATATACTAAAGCCCTTGCCTGAGATAATACTAAAGACTAGAAAGATCTCCTTAAAAAAGTTACTTATTGCCTTAGTTACGCAGCCGCTAGCTACAACTATAATAATGTTTATAATATGGTAGCAGCTATACGGAAGATTAAACAACGACTAAATTAGATCGCTACTATAAACCCCTACCTAAAGACCTCCCTATAGAAGCCCTCTGGACCTACTAAACTACTAACGCCCACTACTTTAAGTAATACTACTGGTCCTAATATTAACCTTTTTATACTAACCTTCCTGTAGAAGCTACTAGATAGAGAATGCGAGCTACTCTAGAAGCTAAAGCGTTGCTATAGATGTTGTTAAGAAGGCTATTATAGCTATAGCCTAAACTACCTAATAGCTAGGTTTAGCAGCTGCCGCCTAATACCTAACCTAGTACCTTAAATACTAAATACATTACTATATGCTACTACCATACAAGATAAAGACGTAGTAATAGCAGTAGAGTTAGATATGGAAACGGAAAACGCCAAGTCTTAGCCCTAAGTCGTAGGTTAGGATGCCCTAATAATAAGGGGATCTATATATCGGCCTGCTTAATAAATAACTTAGTAAAGATAAATAGACAGAAATAGATAGTTTTACCTATAATAGGAACTACTGCCAAAAAACAATATAAAAGCCGTTCTATAATTGATTATAAAACTACTAATAAATTTATAGATACCTAATTTGTGTGTACTTATAATCTACTTACCTTACCCCTTACTAAAGCCCGCGCCCTATAACTCGCCGATAGTAGTTGTACCGTATAGAAGATTACCTATATAGTATAACTCCACCTAGATATAAATAGGCACCAGGAAGAACTCTGGGCCTATATTATACTACTTACTAACTACTCTATTATCCTTAGAATAAACTAGCTTAAATAATACAACCCCGCCATTAACTAGAAAAAGAGAGAAGTAACCTTTAACTTTAAATACTATAGAGAGACCTGCCTAGGATATGGCCTAGCCGCCTCTATTTACTCCCTAGGATACTAACCTAAGGAACCCCTTATTACCCTACCTATAACCAACTACTACTATATAAGTGCTACGGCCTTCTACCGCATAGTATATAGAAAAGGCTGGACTGTTACTATAGCCTCCTAATTACAACTATATAAGCTTAATAAAGAATAGGACTACGTCCTCTATAGTAATAGGATAGATATAGTCGACCTTTTAGAAAATAATGCCCCCGCAAAACTCTACGGACTTTTACCTTTAGACTTTAAGAAGTTTATAAAGCTTAAAAAAGGACTTACCAACGAGGAACTCCGCAAGCTCCTCCCTAAGAGGTACTATGACTTTATTAACGTATGCTTATAAAAGAGCGTAGATATACTCCCCCTATATTAACCTAATAACTATGCCATTAATATTAAATAAGGAAAAACGCTACCCTATAAGAGACCCTACCTAATATTAAAAGACGAACTTCTAGTTGTTAAAAAGTATATTAACAAACACCTTAATAAAGGGTTTATTCGCCCTAGCATGTCCCTAGTAGCCGCCCCTATCCTCCTTACTAAGAAGCTAAGAGGAGGTATTTAATTCTACGTTAATTATAGAGGACTTAACGCTATTATAATTAAGAACCAATACCCCGTACTACTTATATATAAGACTTTTAAGCGGCTTAGCCAAGCCAAAATCTATACTAAGCTTAATATTATTGCCGCCTTTAACCGCCTCTAAATATAAGAAGGTAATAAATAGAAAACTATATTTGCATCGCGCTTTAGCTAATTCGAATATACCGTTATACCCTTTGGCGTATATAACGGCCTAGGCAGCTTCCAAAGCTATATTAATAACGCCTTATAGGACTACCTTAATAACTTCTGCTCTGCGTACCTGGACAATATACTTATTTATAGTAATAACCCTTCTAAGTATACTGAGCACGTTTAAAAGGTCCTATAGCGCCTTAGGGACGCAGGACTTTATATTAATTTAAAGAAGTGCGAATTCTTAGTTATAGAAGTAAAATACCTTAAACTAATTGTTACTACTAAGGGTGTCCGTATAGACCCTAAGAAGGTATATATAATTACTAAATAGTAAACCCCTAACTATATTAAAGACGTATAAGCTTTCCTTAGTTTTGCTAACTTCTATTAAAAATTTATATATAACTTCTTGGGTGTTATAGTACTACTTATAGTAATAATGCGAACGAAGGGCCTTTCCGCGAAAGGAAGAAAAATATATTTATATTTTATCTAGACGCTTAAATGCGAGAAGGCATTCTAAGACCTTAAAGATACTTTTACTAAAGCACCTATCCTAGCTTACTTTATACTAGGACGACAACTTTATTTTAAGACTAACTCCTTAGACCATATTAACGTAGGCGTCCTTTTCTAGATAGGTGACGACGGTCTCCTCTACCTAGTCGCATTCTATTCGTCTAAGCTTATACTATAAAAATATAACTATAAGATCTATAATAAGGAACTTCTTACGATTATATAAGCGTTTAAGGAATTCCGACCGGAACTTTCCTTAGTAAAACCTAACTAGCTAACTAAAGTCCTTACGGATTATTGCAACCTTAAGTACTTTATAACTATAAAATAGCTAAACTAACGCTAAGTACGCTAGAACGAGTTCCTCTCTGGTTTTAACTTTAAAATTATATATAGGCTAGGAGTATAAGGTACTAAGCCTAATAGCCTAATACGCCGCTTATAAGACCTTCCTTAGTCTAAAGATAACCCCTATAACTAGTTCTAATAATAGACGATTCTAAAAGCACGGAATTTGGCCCTAGGTATGCTACCTATAATAGAGCTAACTATACCTTAGCTCTACACTATAGAACTAAAATTACCTCCTAAAATTAACGAGCTTATTACCACGGTATATAACACCTCTGTTGACCTATTATTATATTAACTTATTGCCACAAAGACTGCCAGCGCCCGTATACTACCGACTAAACTCTAAAGCTTAGGCTAAATTAATATAGCAGCCTTAGAAGTAAAAGAGAATAGGCTCTATTATAGAGGCCGTCTATTCATCCCTAACTTAGAAAATCTATAACGGTAACTAATCTAAATAGCCTACAACCTTTAATTAAGCGGCTACCTAGGTAGAGGAGGAACCTATAAGCTTCTTAGCCAATACTACTTCTGGCCTAAAATAATAGACTTAGTTAAACGCTTTATAGGCGCCTACTATAGTTATAAGCGCGCTAAGGCCTTTAATATAAAGTACTAAGGACTACTGCACCCTCTACTAGTACCTATATAACAATGGGCAGATATCGCCATAGATTTTGTTGTTGACCTACCACCCTATAAGCGACATGGCCGTACCTATAAGAACATCCTTATAATAATATGCCGACTTATAAAAGAGCGCCACTACGTCCTAACTAAAGGTATAGCCGTTAGCAACGTTACTAACGCCTTTTTTTACAAAATCTACTAATTACATAGGTTACCTAACTTAATTACGTCCGACTAAGGCATATAATTCAGCTCTAATGTATAGAAACGAATCTACTAACGCCTTAGCATCTCCGTTAAGATATCTATATCCTTTTACTACAAAACTACTAGGCAACCAGAAAACGCTAATATTAGTATAAAAGCGTACCTATAATAGGTAGTTGCCTATAGTTAAGATAACTAGGTAGATTACCTCCTACTAGGTGAATTTACAGCAAATAATTACGTCTTAACTACTATAGGACTTACCCCGTTCTTCGCGAATAAGGGATATTACCCCTAATCCGGCATAGAACCACCAGAACCTATTAATAAGAAACTACTATATAGAAAACGCCTTAAGATACTACTTGCTAACTAGCATATAGACTATATAAAAAATCTACTCGACTACTATAAGGGAGAAATGGCCTGGGCTTAAGTAAAGTAGGCCTACTTTGCCGACTGTTATAGAACGCTACCACTAGAGATGCGTGTTAGCAACTGGGTATAGCTAGATATATGTAATATCTCTATGTAGAGGCCTATAAAGTCACTCGATTATAAGAACTTTAGCCCCTACTTAATTAAACGAGTTATTAATAGGGGAGCCGCATATAAGCTAGAGCTCCCGCCTACCCTAGCCACCCGTGGGATATGGCCTGTATTTTACCTATAGCTACTACACCTTTACTAGCCTAACCCCTTACTAGGGTAGACACAGCCCAAACCCCTACTAGTATTAATTTAAGATAAGAACGAAGACGAGAACTATAAGGAGTAGACCATTAAACGAATTATTAACTCTAAATACTTTAGTAAAGGCAGAGGACGACGGCTCTACTACAGAGCTATATATATAGGATTTGACATAAATTAGCTAAAATAGTAACTATAGGAAGACTTTAAAAATGTAAAGGATCTAATTAGCAACTTTTACTACGCGAACCTATAGAAACTGGGCCTAAGCAGAGATTTTATACCTAATCCTCTATAGGAGCCCTTATAGAGTTAAACCGTTATATATTACTATATAGGGGCAAATTGCCATTAGATTGCCGTTAGATTGCGGTAAAGTGCGATTATATAACCGGAATATTGTTAAGATGTCCAGGAACTTTAACCGGCGGTTAAAGTTATCTAATTAGTTAGATTTTTAGATGCCAAGCCTTATTACATAATATTATTTTAAGCCTTTAGTAATACCCCCCTTTCTTCTTTTCTATACCCTAAGTGTCCCTTTTATATGTATATAGTAACCACAGCGTCGCCGGAGCTCCGCCTCTATAGGAGGGGGGGTAGTGTTACGGAACCCCACCGCAGGGGCCTCCATAGGAGAGCCCCGTGCTCTCGCGTATACCTCGCGTATAGCTTATGTCAGCTACGCGTAGGTATATCACCTCCTTACGCCCTTAACCCTTACGATCGATCGCGCAATGTCTTATAGACTCCTCGAATACATACGTCTTGTAGCCACTGCCCCGTCCTGTAACACTAGGCTTAGGTGTTCTTATCTCGTCTTAAGAGTTTTAAATCTCACTCATCTCGTCTTAAGAGTCTTATGCCTGTGGGAAACTCTATCCTAAGCTTATTTATATGTCTTTAAACTAAGCTACTGCTCTGCTCTATCGGTTTCTATTTATCGTAGGTCCTTAAGCTTACCTTATCTTATCTTAAGAATCTTAGTCATCTCTTATCTCATTTTAAGAATCTTAAGCCTTTAGCCTTTTGCCTTTATTAAGTGCCAAAGTGGTTTACTGTCCTACTTCTCTTACGTCTCGTAAAGCGATAGACATCGTGTCTAGTAGGGTTTTAATCCCTACTAATGTTCCCTATTCTATAGTAGAATCATCCTCTACTTTTAGTATAATATTTCCGAGGTCTATATGCTCTTAGTAAGCTGCTTTTATCGCCTTATTGTTATAGAATGTTTCGCCTACGTTAAATTCATCATTTTTAATATCCGATCTGCGAACTAGTTCATTAGTTCCTCTATACTCTATAGATTTTGGCTCCTATAGCTAATAGCTTATACTATACTTAGCGTCTTTATAAATCCAGCATGCGTTATTATAATAAAACGCAAAACTTCTAATTAAATATTCTTTTGTTCCTTGCAGTATATTATCGTCCCTCTATATATATATGCCTTCTGTTAGTTAGGTTCCCTTTATTATATAGTAACTCTAACTATCTTTATAATCCCTTGCGAAATAACCTTATTTCCCGCAATTTATATAAGCTCTATCTTTAAACTATTAACTTTATTATAGAGTCCGCCTAAACATCTTCTGCTATTAAGATCCCTAGTTTGGCCTCTACTCCTTAGTCCTATAATCACTAGATCCTTAACCTCTAGGTTTCTATAGTTTCCTACTCCATCTCTTATAGGCTTCTTTAATACCACTTAGGTCTATTAGCTTTGCGCCATACTATAGTTTTTAACTTAGCTTTAGTTAATACGTACTCTACGCCTTATACAACTATAAAACTCTATCCTAACCTCTCTTGGTCTGCTCCCTTTAGTAAATCCTATTATCGATTTTTATTGCTTAATCTATTAGTTCCCTTAAGGTATCCGCATCTTCTATTAGAATAATTACATCCTAGACTTTAGCCTTAAGTCCCTATTTATACTATACTATAAGCGCTTTATTATTCCACTTAACTTATATTGCTAGCGTTTAAAATTACGTTATATACTTAATTACTAAGGTTTATTGCGTAATGTCTTAAAGTTTTCTTTCTGCCGTGGTTGTCGCCTCTAGGTCTCTAAATATTTATATAAGTCGCTCTATAAATCCGTACCATCTTAAAAACATAAACTATACCTCTTAGTTTATAGTCGTTATTCCGTTTACTTATATCTCTATAAGGTAAGGCTTAAACTATTTAAGTGCTCTTCTTGTTAAGAATAATCCTACGTACGCTATTTAATCTATAGGTATTATTAGCTTTACTCCCTCTTACGCAACTTTAAAGTGCATCTACGTAAGGAATCCTTTAAGCTTTGATCTCTCTCCTAAGAATCTTTTAATTAATGGTAACTTAACCTTTGCTGCGCCTATCCCGTTAATCCTATTTTCGAGTACTATATTATTTTCTATTAACTAGTTAACTATCTCTTATAGTTGTCTAACCGTTATAGGTTACTATAAGTTAGTATCTGCTATACTAGTGTCATTACCTAATCTCGAAGTAGTTGCCGCCGTTAATGGTGTTATAGTGGCTGCTTTTAGTAGCATGTTGTTTGACTTTCTATATTTAATACTATAACTAGGTAGTGATTATATAACGGAACCTTATAGCAGGAACTACAATAGGCTTATTAATGGGCTAGGTGTATAGGAAATATAAAGATAGTAGTTAATAACGTAATAATAACTAGTAGAGTAGTTGCCTAATAGATTAACTCCAATTATATTCTAAGAATCACTATAAGGAAGGAACTATCTAGGTAGGGACCAAGGGTCCTTAAATACACAACCGTACTCCTATAAAATCCTTCTTATACGTAATATACGTGTGCTCTATCTACTCTGTCGCGGATTATATAAATCCTATAGATTATGCAGATCACCTCACGTGACCTCGGTTACCATTCCTCGTTACATAGTTCTATTGGCTCCATTCTAGACCGTGCTTAAATTAACCAACTAGCTTCTTCCAACTCCTCTCCAAGTAGTCGTAACATTGTACTTAAAGCGTCCGTAACAACTAATATAATATTTTAACGTTCCCCTTATAAGCTTATAGGCTAGTATTTCTTTAATTTCCTATTTATTATTGCTATTAACTTAAATTAGTAGGGGAGATTTATTCTTTTATTTAGGTAATAGGTTATTTATAGCTTTTTATAGTTTATTTAGAGAGAAAATAGGGTAAACTTTAATTAAATCTAGGAGCTTTACTTTATACACGTTACCTATCTTCTTAAGAACTTTATATGGTCCTACTATCTAATAGTCTAGCATATAGCTAGGTCGTTCCGTCTTCTAGTTCTTTATTATAACCTAGACTATATCTCCTACGGCAAAGTTAGGCTCTTACCTATACTTATTCGCCTACTATTATATTAATTTTTAGGCCTTTTCTAAATTTATATAGGCTACCGTCTAGGCTTCTTCTAAGCGCTTAGCGTACTACTAGGCTTCCTTATAAGATAGTTTTTTATATATAGTCTAGGGTCCTTCTAGTCTTTCCTAGTTAAAGCTTATATAGGGTAAGTAGCCCATTTCTAGCTAGATAGGGGTAAATCCTATATAGTTATAAGGTAGGGTTACTTAGGCGTAGTCTATTAGGGGTAGCAGTTTAGCCTAGTTATCTTAAAAGTAGTTAATAAAGGGCCGAAGTCTCTAGTTTAAGTATTAATTTATAATTTCCGTCTAACTATCTATCTAGGGGTAGTATACTGTAGAAAGCTTTAGCTTAATACCTAAGATTTAGGTAAACTTATTCTAGAAAACTAAAATAAATTATAGCCTATAATTAAATATAATAGTATCTAGTAGTCTATAAATTTGGTAGACGTAATAGATATATAATTAGGCCGCCTCTTTAGTATTAATATTTTTATAACAAGGGATTAAGAACGGGCGCTTACTAAAGCGGTTAACTAGGATTATAACTATATTATATCCGTTATAGTCTATAGGTAGTTTATAGAAGTCTATAAAGATATACTACTAGGGGCGTTCTAGTATTAGGAGTAGTTTTAATAGTCCTAGGGTTTTATCTTATAGAATTATAGATCTATAATAGTTGTTATAGTTCCGTATATAGTAGTTAATATTTATAACTATTCTGGGCTAGTAGTAGCGGTCGCTAATAATCTTACGAGTCTTATTTTTTTAGGGTAGGCCGTAAAGACCTAGGTATAAGCTTTAGCAATAAGCTGGGTCTATAAGTTCTATTTCTTAGCTACTATTAGCCGTTCTTAGTGCTTAAGTAATCCGTTTTTAAGGGACTATAGGCTAGTAACGTTCTTTGCTTTTTTACGGTACTCCTATAGAGAGGGGGTTGTTTAGTTAGCCTATAGTAGTTTATTAATAAGGTTAAGTTTAAAGGAGTTAATAGAATATATCTTAGCGCCTAAAAAGTCTATACTTAGTTCTACCTATATCTAAGGGTTAAGGTATTTTAGTTATAATAGCGTCTAGGTCTATAATAAGATCTTTATAGCTATCTAGTTATTTAGGTTTTACTTATACCTTATAAGAGCGTCCGCATAGTTTATAGCGCCTAGTCTATATATAATTAAGAAGTTAAACTAAGATAGAATATCCACCTAGCGTACCTACTAGGCTATAAGGGCCTTAGTTATTATAAAGTATTCTAGGGCCTTATAATCTAAAACTACCTTAATTAGCTTAGGGGTCCCCTCTAGCTATATACGCTAGTACTAAAAGCTAAAAATAATAGCTAGTATTTCTTTATTATGGATATAGTAGTTTAGCTTAGCATCTATTATAGTCTTTAAATAGTATATAATAGGGTACCACTCTCTATCTAGTTACTTCTAGGAAAAAATACCAGCTATTACGCCGTTTAAGGCATTAGTTTCTAGTATTAAGGGCTATTCTAGGTTAAAATAGGTAAGTAGGGGAGCCGATACTAGCCGTTTCTTAAGCTTATTAAAGGCCTGCCTATATATAGCGTTAAAGTAAAATAGCTAGTCTTTTCTAGTAAGACGGTTAAAAGGCTAGGTAATTCTACTATAGTTCTTAATAAAGCGTTAGTAGAAGTTATAAAAACCTAAAAATAATTATACCCCTTTTACGGTCTGTAAAGGTACCTACTAGTTAATTACAGCCGTCTTCTCTAGGTCAGTTTTAATTCTATTTATACTAATAATAAAACCTAGGTACTTTATACACTTAACACTAAACTCTAACTTCTTAATATCGACCTAGAGGCTAGCCTTGTAAAGCTGTTATAGGACTTTATAGACATACTCCTTATATTCTAGCTTATTCTTAAAGTAGATTATAATATTATCTAAATAGGCTGTATAGAAGTTGTTAAGGTAGTTAAAAAGTACATTATTTATATACCGCTAGTACGTAGCTAGTCTATTAGTTAGTCTAAAAGGGAGTACCTTATATTTATACGTTTTGTAATAGATCTAAAATATAATAAGATCTTTAGACCTAAGGTTTATCCTAATTTAGTAAAAAGTCTAGCGGATATTAAGCTTTATAAAAACCTTAACTTTACTTATTTAGGCCAAAGTCTTATTAAGTAGGGGCAGCGGATAGCGGTCCTTATAGGTTATATTATTTAGCTTATAGTAGTTAATANANAAGCGGNGTCCTCTATTTAGNTTTTTAATAAAGANAATAGGNNAGGNNAAAGGGGCTTANCTAGGCTTAATAAAGCCCTTATTTAGGTTATTAATAAAATACTACTTTATAGCCTATAACTTAATAATAGACTACTTATAGAGGGGGCTAAAGCTAAGGGTATTTTCCTTGCCCTGCTTAATCTTAATCTTATAGTTATACGGTTAGTAAGGTAGAAGTATATTAGACACTACTTTAGAGAATACGTCCTTAAATTTCTAGTATTAATAGGGCAGCTTTTATTCTACTAGTTCCTTATCTATAAGCTTACTTTCTTATCTACTAAGCTTACTTCCCTTTTCCTTAATTATTTAATTAATTTTATATAAGCTCGTTATAAAGGTAACGGTATTAGGCTAAACTAAGTTCTAGTAGAATCCTACAGCACTAATGCAGCAGATATTAACTAGTGGGAGGTCCGCTAGTTTTCTTATAGCTATTTTCCGGACCGTATTTTACAGTTTAGGGTTTATAATCTTTCTTAGCTCCTATTCTATTTTCTATAGATTATCCCTCTAATCTATTAGTTTAGTATAACATCTAATATCCCTTACTATTCTTCGTGGCTATATAGGGCCTAAGCTCTCTATAGGGGGCTTTTTTAGGTTACTACTGTGGTGGTGTAGATTGGACGTCGCCTACTGTCTTGGCATTTTCCTATATTTATAGAGCCTTCGGCTTCCTTCCTTCTTTCCTCTATTATATACATATATATCACGACCTTACCAGTTACCGGAAATACACTCTTTTCTTTCCTTCTTACTAACTGATTATAACCGACTGACCGACCGACCGACCGACCGACTGACTGACAGACTGACTGACAGCACTGTGACTTTCCTATCTTAGAGAGGTCGTACCCTCCCACACTACTAACTTCTTAGGTTTTTAATGCGGGTGGCGTAATATAAGTAGTCTGGGGGCGACGTAGTATACAGATCCGTTATAAATTAAGCTATATATCTTTCTTAAAGGCCTAGTCCCTACGCATAGCATCGGCCTAGTAAATAGTATTAATCTAGGGCTATATAAGGGTTTTTATTATAATACTAATTTCTTTTATAAAAAAAGGGGTTAGGGGTAGGGTTTTAGGCTAGATAAGCCATTTACTCTATACGTTAAGCTATAAGCCTAAATAGGCTAGCTATTTTCGTCTTAAGATTATATTATAGCTACCTAGGTCCGTAATAAGGAAGGGGATATTATACTACCTTTATCCGTTAATACGGAGGTAAATTTATAAGATAGTTATAATAAGTGGCCCTATTCGCCCGTTATACCCATAAATAGAAATTAGTTTAGGCAGTTCTTTAATAAATATATTTAGAAAGTTAGCCAGCTTTATAGTATACTAGGTGTCTATTAAGGCAAAGGCATTTACTCTAAAGTTAGCTAAAATAGAGGTTAAAACTTAGTATTTATTACGGAATAAAGTATAAGGAATAGTGTAGCTTCTTTTACTAACTAGCTAACCTAGATTAACATCTAATATATTAATCCCTTTTAACCCTAAAGAGGAGTCTTCCTCTAGGGTTTCTTTTTTTTCTAACTTTGTACTATTCTCTTAGATTAATAGAACCTTATCCGCTTTTACACCTATTAGGTAATCCTTTACACGGTAACCTTTTTAACTATAAGAGAAGTAAGCTCCTTAATCACTAAGGGCCTATATATAGAGGTTACTATATATAGGCCGAGTATTCGCCGGACCTATAGCAGGACTAGCCGTATAGCTAGCTACTAAATTAGTAATAGGCTGTATAAGCGGTACTATAGGGGTTATTAATCGTGCTAGGGCATTACGGGCCGTTCTTATATTGCTTATAGTCTAATTTAAAGGGTTTTTAGCTTTATACCGTTTGGCGCATATTTTAATTTAGTAAAGGCCTTAGTTAATAGCTAAGCACTAGTCCATAAGTTCCTTTAGCGTCTATATAGTAGTAAAAACTAATAGTACGGCTCGCTGCAGGTCTAGGGTAAGCTTATTAAATAGGTTTAGCATTAAATCTTCCTAGGGAATTTAAGCCTAGCCGGCTAGGTGCAGAAAGCGGGTCTAAAAGGCTAAGAAGGTCTCTATTATTTTTATATTTAGGCTTTTATAATTAAGTTAGGCGTTCTATACTTTAAAGGGGTCCTTATAAATAGAAGACAGGTAGATAATTATCTCTTCTTTAGAGAGGAAGGGATCTATTAAGTCCTATATATACTAAGGACGTAGGTGCGTTTATATATTTCTACCGGTACGGCTAAAAACATAGGTCATTTTAGCCTAAGTAGTAGGGAAGTAGTCCGTATTAACTTTAAGCTTATTCTATAATTAAAGCTTCCAATTATTAAATATAGAGTTAATTCCGTCTATAAGCAATAGGGGGTCTATAACCTTTACAGACCGTAATAATATTAATACTATATATTAGGCTAGAGCCTTAAGGACTATAGTAAGTCTTTAAGTATTTAATAACTCTTTATTAGGTATAGGGGGTTCTCTAGCTTTAAGTAGCTCTTAAAGTTATTTAATTTTGGCATTAGCTACTATAAGCTCTACCTAGGAGTTTAAGTTAGTTGTTATTTTATTATTAGAGGTATTTAAGGGTCCTATAACTGCTTTACCAGCTACTATATTTCTTAGCATTATAATACAGTTATTAGAGTAACTTTTAGTAGGATTCTGCAGGGGTTCTGGTCTATACATATTTTATAAATCTTATTATTCTTTAAGTTCTAGTAATAATCTTTAGGTCTACTTCTGTATTCTATTCTTATTTATAGTCTATAAATATTTTTAAGTTCCTTCTTAGGAAGAAGAGGTAGTTAAGCTTTAGGTAATATTAGCGACTTAGTTAATTAAGGCATAAGTACGGTAAGAGGGACGGGTAAGCCTATATAATTAGTAGTCTATAAATAAGGATCTAAAGCTAAAAAAAGGAAAGGAGACGGAGGGCGGCGCCGCTTAATATTATATACGATCCTCTAGTTACGTAACGGCAACTGTCTAAAACTATATAAAACTATCTATAACTATTTATAACTATTTATAACTATCCGCCATAATCTACTAATATCTATTAGCTATAATCTACTAGTTTCTACTAGTGCCGTAATACCTTACCTAATAGCCTAGACTTACCGCGTAGTATTTTATTTTCCTTTATACTTTTAGCTGGGGGTATATATAGGGGACCTAGGTTAGGGCCCTAGGATAAAATATCTAGATTTAAATTTAGATTTGTTTTACTATTTCTTAAGGGTAAAAATTATACTATAAGGATAAGGGCTATAGGCGTATATATATACTAGCGTCTATATATTGCTTAGCAGTATCTATCTTAGTAACGCACAATACTAAGACCTCCTACAATATTCGCGAATATTGAACGCAGTCACTACGTGGCTAATTCGCTTTTAATATCGCTAAACTTATTAATATTTATTATATATTTATTATTTATTCGTTTAAGAATTATTTTATAACGCTATTACCGCCTATAACTAACTAGAATATTTATACGCGTGTATAATTCTAATAAGTAAACTTACCTAGACGACCTACTTTAACTACACCATCGTCTATAACCGCTACACCCTCCTCTATTAGTCCTATAATGCTATCTAAAGCTAATATACGCGCCGCTGCCGTAAAAGAGCGTAAAATTACTAAAGAGTAAAGGGAATAAGCCTAAGATAAAAGGGAGATTTAAAAATATAAGGAAGAGCGTAAAGCCCGCCTAGTACGTCAGGAAAAAATTTAGCAGCATTTTGCCAGCATTTTTAGCATTTCGCAGCATTTCGCAGTATTTAAAACAGACCATACGCATTAAGCAGCATCTAGGCAGCTCTATATATATATTATATATATATAGAGCTGCCTAGATGCTGCTTAATGCGTATGGTCTGTTTTAAATGCTGCGAAATGCTGCGAAATGCTAAAAATGCTGGCAAAATGCTGCTAAATTTTTTCCTGACGTAGAGGAGGCTTACTAGCATAAATATCATCTAGCTTAAATGGCTTAATTATAGTTAGGCTTAGCCGCTTCGGCCTTATAAGCTATTATAATAGCTACTTTAGCTAATATTCTTAGTAAGCCTCTCCCTTTTAGTATAAAGTTACTTAAACTCCGCCTTCCTAGCGTTATAAAAAAGAATTACCTAGACATTTTTAAGGATACCTTTAATCCAGTAAACCTCGCCCACCTTTAAGTTTATACCGCTTAAATTAAGATTACTAATAAGATATAGATTAAAAATGGTACTCTAGTTATAAGGAAGGTAAAGGTAAATAGAAAGCTATTTATAGATAAAGGTGTTTAATTTAAAGGTTTTACTAACTACGTAGTTATTACTAGCACCCTCTATATATACCCGCTGGACCTTATTGCTAGTATACTTCTCTAAATATATATAATTCGCACCTTATTAACCTAGTATATCTAAGTAGGTTATATACTTAATTTAGCACTTAACTATTACACTTTTATAATAACTAATAGCCAACTAGAGCCCGCTAATTAGTAAATACTAGCCTAGTATATAGCGCCATACCTTATAATATCTAGTACTATCGGCTTTACCGCCTTAAAGAGACCTAGATTAAATACCTCTTATACCTCTAATACCTGCCGCAAGTTTAATAGTAGAGGCTGCAATAATATAGCTTATAAATACCCGTATAAGTACTTAAAGTGTAGTAAAGATCATATTATATTATCTAGAGCTTATACCTAGAAATAGTAAGGCGAACCTTATAAAGTAGGGTCTAGCCTAATAATAATATTAACTTTAATTATACGCCTGGGACCTAGGCCTAATATATTACTATTATTCCCTACCTTTATAAAGGCGAAAGCTCTCTACCACTCTTTATTACCCCTAAGGATCTTAATATAGTACTTCCTTTTATCTAACTACCTAGGTAATCTACTAGCTATCTTAGTAGGTATCCTAACCTATAGCTATAAAATAGGAGCCGAATTTATCCCTACCCTAAGATTATATAAGAACTATAACTCCTCTTAAAATAACACCGACCTTATCTTTAAGAAGATAATATTAGACCTTAAAAAAGGACATATTAGAATTATAATAGGGCCTATTATAGTCTTACCTCTTAGCCTAGTGCCAAAATTAGATAGAGGGTACCACTAAATTTACAACCTCTCCTTTCCACTAGTATCTTTAGTTAATAACGCAATCCTAGAAGAATATAGAGCACTAGTATACACTACAGTTACCGCTATTTAAGCCTATGTTATTTCTATAGGTTATAGATATCTACTGCTTAAAAGAGATATTAAAGACGCGTTCCATATAGTCCCCCTATCTTATAGGGTAAGATTATTAATAGGCTTCTCCTAGAAAGGTATTACCTACTAAAAATACTACCTATCCTTTAGTCTTTAAACTGCGCCGCTTATATTTAACCTCTTTATAAAAGGCCTGCACTAAATACTCTATTTATAACTACCTTATAAGGTAGAACACTACCTAAATAACTTTATTTTTATTCTTACCAACCTAAACAACTTAGCGGCTGTTACCTAGACTTATATCTCTATTACTAACTCCCTAGGTATCCCTTAAAATGGCTTTAAGGACATAGCAGGAACTATTATTAAGGTTTTAGGATACACTATTAACACTGTATAAATATAAACGTAATTATTACTATAGAAATAATTACGCACTATTAAGAAAGTCACTACTGCATTCTAATATAGCTTATTATTGTTCCTTTAAGCCTAGTAGCTTATGGGCTACCTTATATAGTACACCTATATAATTAAACTTGGTTAATCTTACTCTAAATCCCTCTAAATCTTTATTACTACTTAACTAAAGACTCTAACAAATAAGTATAAACCTAGGCGATTTAGCACTAAGTTGCGACGTAACTTATATATCTAGCTTAACCTACTTACTATAAGTAATAGGGTATTGTTCTTTAACAACATTAAGCGTACCTATATTTATCTCTTTACTAACGCCTCTACCCGGTTTAGGTTTGGTGGCTTTTACTTCTTTAAGGAACTTAAATACAAGAATAACTAGTAGTAGTACACAGCTAACCTCCCTTAATCTTAGGCGTTTAGTATATTACCTAAGCCCAGTTAATAAGCAGACTATATTAATCTAAAAGAGATATATACTATTGCTTACGCATTTAATCTATGGTCTACCAACTAGCAGTATAGCGCGCTATCTATTTACACTAATAGTATAGTGGTTTACTAGGGTATTAAGAAAACTGTTATCTATAGCGTAGTAAACAAATCGCTCCATAAGATTATGCTAGCTACTATAGCTTATAATATTATAATATCCATAAAGTAGATCCTAGGTGATTTAAATAGCTTAGCTAATATACTATCTTAATTTTAGGCTACGGCTATCTATTAGTTCTGCCCATACTAGGCCCTTAATTTATTACTACTAAAGCTAATAAGTTTTTAATAGGTGCCGCAAACCTAATAGACTACTTATAACCACCTATAAACTTTAAAGATAATATTAACGCGCCATTTAACCTCTACGCGCTCCTTCTTTGGCACGGCCTTACGCTAGCAACCCGTAGGAACTATTCTTTAGCAGTTAATAGCTAGGAGTTATACTACGCACTTAAAGAAGTCTTCCCCTACCTAGCTAAGCCGCGTAAACTAGGCGAATGGATTGCCCGCCGTATATTTAGTACCTCCTAGCCATAAATAAGTAGGTTTAAGGCCGAAACCTTATAAGCCTATATCTCCGTAATTCGCTCGCGCCACGTAGATTACGGTATCTTAATTACAGCATTTAAGGATCCTATAGTACACCAATTACTCACTAAAGCAGCCACTATCTCTCCTTTAGTAAAAAAGGACAAGTAACCTATTACTAGGGATATTTTAGCCTAGGTAGTAATATACGGCCTATTGCTACCGGATATTAATACTAATGCCGCATTCACCCTTACATTTACTAGATTTCTATAAATAGGCGAGATTACGTATACTATGGCGGAGTTTAAGAACCAAACGACCTTCCTAGCAAAAAAGGCCACCTGGTATAATATCACCTTTATACCTAGTAGGATAATATTCCGCCTTAAATAGAGTAAAGCTAATAAGTAATACTAGGGCGTTAATATCGCTATTACGGCGGTAGGCGGCCTATTATACCCAGTCGCTACTATAATAAAGCTATTTAATAGGGACCCTTAACCCCTTAACTCTCCCTTATTTAGTCTTAATAGTAAACCCTTTACCTCTCTAGGGGTTTGCAAGATCCTTTCCTCCTATCTAGTAGCTACTAGGATTAACCTAAGTAGCTACTTAAACCACTCCTTCCGCTAGGGCGCTGCTTGGTTTACTAAAGATTTAGGGTGTTTATATTAGCAAATTTAGTAGCTAGGTTGGTAGTTATTAGAAGCCCTTTGCTTATATATTAGAACTAAGACTACTAACCTCCGTCGCCTTAACTCTTACTTCTAGCGTAGTATGCCTCTCTTAGCGTAAGGATTACTAGGTAGTAGGTTAAGATATTAAGACGGCCGCTAAGGCGCTAATAGTAAATAAGCTAATAGTAATTTTCTATACCGGGCATAGAAAATCCTAATTGGTTAGCTTATAACTTAGGGTCTATAGAATATAGCAGAATATAATAATATAGCAGAATTTAGCAGAATACGATAATGTGGTAGAATTTGGTAGAATATAATAATATGGCAGAATTTGGCAGAATGCGATAATATAGCAGAATTTGGCAGAATATAATAATATAGCAAAATTTAGTAGAATACGATAATATGGCAGAATATGGCAGAATACGGTAATGTCTTATTAGGCGCAGGAGCTTTACTTAGGGATATCTGGCCGCTTTAGGGCAAATGCTTAGCAGATTTAAGTGCTAGGTACTAGCAAAACTATTAAAAACTAGCCCTAGAGCGACCTTATAGCCCTACGCCTCCCAATTATATAAAAATTAAATATACCCTTACGTGACTGTGATAGATAAGGCATTTAAATAGAAGTGGGGGTAGGATTATATTATTCTTATAGCACTTATAAATTTAAAAGAAAGTATAGTATAAGTGGTAGATAAGGCAAGATAGGTAATTAGGACACTCCTATATAGGAGTCTTAAAGTAGTAACCTAATAGTATTTTTCCTCCCGTTAATATAGTATGGGTATACTACTTAGAGAGGTACTCTTTATATTACCACTTATATTTACCTTAGAGGTTTTTTATACCTATATTATAGTAGTAGTCTATATAAACCTTAATTAGGACTATATTAGACGTTAATTAAGAATTAAGAATAAGAATTAATAGATAATTCCTTCTAAATTATTATTATTTAATCTTATTTAATATCTAATACGGTTCTAAGCTTAGTTTATATAAATAAATACTAATTAATTAGGTATAAAAATCCTCTAAAAAAGGCGATATAAGAGGTAATATAGTATATACCACTTTAGGTAGTACGCCCGTACTATATTAACGGGAGGGAAAATACTATTAGGTTGCTACTTTAAGACTCCTATAAGGGAGTATTCTAATTACCTATTTATAAAGGCTTAGTTAAAAGAACAGAATTTATTAGTAGCTAGTAAATAAGAATTCTAAAATAAGGACTAAAAGAAGGTTAAGGAAAGGATACGTCTATATATATAAGCTAAGGCTTAGCTTAGCCGAGTCCCTAACTAGGGCCTATAATAGTACCGTAATATTACCCCACCTTTAGTAATATAATGGGACTTTATAGACAGGGGGCTATAAGGATATAATTATAGAATAGGTATTACAGCACTGGCAGAAAGCGGCAGCTATAGTAGACGTTATAGTAGATATAGGGCTTACGTGACTTTTATGTGACTAGGGATCGTATCTAACTCCTCGCGTTACTACTTATCCTTTCCTTTCCTTTTCCTTAGCTTTAGATTCTCGTTTATAGACAATCCAATTATATAGGCTTGCGCGACCCTTTTGCCGTACTTACATCTTAATTAACTAAGTCGCTAATATTATCTAAAGTTTAAACCACTCTTTCTTCCTAAAAAGGAACTTAAATATATCTATAAGACTATAAATAGGACCCTAAGGACATTACTAGGACTAAGGAAAGAACCTAAAGGAAAAGAATAGAACCCTAAGGAAAGGACCTATAAGACACGCATAGACTAGAACCCCTAAAGAGATTACCTAGAATTACCTAATACCCTAGCACTATACTACAAAATATAGTAGTATCTTAAGCAGCTATAGGATCCGCAAACACCTTAGATAAGGAGATAATTAATATCTTAACCCCCTAAGCGGAGCTCGTAGCAGCCAATGCCGAAATTAAGCGGCTATGAGAACTGCTTAAACCTAGAGATACCCCTATATCTAGCGATGACCTATTAGACAGACTCGCTACGGTCCTTAAGGCCCTAGCCTAATATATAGTATTAGTATTGTTATGGTCTATAAAGGTCGCGGATCCCCTATTGCTTATAGACAGAGCCGACCCTATATTTAATAATTGGAAGCTTTAATTATAGAATAAGCTTAAAGTTAATGCGGACTACTTCCCTACTACTTAAGCTAAAATAGCCTACGTCTTCGGCCGTACTAGCGGAGACGCCTAAACGTACCTACGTCCGTAATATGCTATAGACTTAGTAGACCCTTTTATCTTAGAAGAAGAAATAATTAACTACCTATCTTCTATCTATAAGGACCCTTTTAGGGTATAAAACGCCCGCCTTAGCTATAAAAGTCTAAACATAAAAATAATGGAGACCTTTTTAGCCTTCTAGACCCGCTTCTTATACCTAGCCGGATAAGCCTAGATTCCCTAGGAAGATCTACTGCTAGACCTCTTTAATAAGCTTACCTTAGACCTATAGCGGGCCGTATTACTAGCTTTTACTACTATATAGATGTTAAAAGAACTTATAAACTACTGCCTGGCCATTAACTAAGGCCTCTATTAAATTAAAGTACGAGCTAACCGGATAAAGGCTAGGAATCCCTTAAATTAAGCTATAAGTAATATAAGAACGGCCTATAATACCCTAGTATAACCCGCAACGCCTACTACACTAGCCGCCAACCTAGTAACTAGCCGTGTAGCTAGCCCTACCGCGGGCTAAGCGTTTACTCAGCCTATCTACAGCGACCCCTATATATAGGCCCTTAGCGATTAAGGGGCTTGCTTCTTATATAGTTAAAAAGGCTACCCTATAAGGAATTACCTAATAAAGGTAAAAGTAAACGAGGTCCTATTAATTTAGAAGAATAGTATAGAGTTAGCAAAAGAGGAACCCTAGAGAAAGACTTCTCTCTAGGGTTAAAAGGGATTAATATATTATATATTAATCTAGGTTAGCTAGTTAGTAGAAGAAGCTGCACTATCCCTTATACTTTATTTCGCAATAGATACTAAGTTTTAACCTCTACCTTAGCTAACTTAGGAGTAAACGCCTTTATCTTAATTAATATAAAGTGCGCTATAAAACTAGCTAACTTTTTAAATATACCTTTAGAAGAACTACCTAAGCTAATTCCAATTTATGGGTATAACGGATAGGTGGGACCTCCTATTATAACAATCTTATAGATCTACCTCCGCGTAGATAGACGAAGGTAATATAACATCCCCTTTCTTATTACGGATCTTAGGAGCTATAATATGATTTTAGGGAGGAAATAGCTAGCCTATTTAGGCTTATAGCTTAACGTATAAAGTAGACGGCTTATCTAGCCCGAAACCCTACCCCTAACCCCTTCTTTTATAAAAGAAATTAGTATTATAATAGAGAACCTTATGCAACCCTAGATTAATACTATCTACTAGGCCGATGCTATATGTAAAGACTAGGCCTTTAAGAAGGATATACAGCTTAACCCGCAACGGATCCGCATATTACGCCGCCCCTAGACTTATATTACGCCACCCGCACTAAAGACTTAGGAAGTTGGTAGTGACCTATCTAAGTTCCTAATGGAGAACTTAGGCCCTACGCAGCTATAAAGAAAGGCTAGGAATATTGGACGATATACTAAACAGATAAACTAGAAGGATAACTTACGGAAAATAGAATGCGAGCTAAGGAAGACTATAAACCCTATACCGCAAAATACGGCCCAATAAATATCCGTAAAGAAACCTACGAACCTCCTACCAGTTAATATCTACTGTATTAGCGCTATAGGATTCTACTAGAACTTGGTTTAGCCGAATACCGTTACCTTTATAACTAGCTTATATAAAATCAATTAAATAATTAAAGAAAAAGAGATATTAGCCTAAGATAAAGACAAGCTTATAGATAAGGAGCTAGTAGAATGGAAACTACCCTATTAGTACTAAGAGTTTAAGGACGTATTCTCTAAGGCAGTATTTAATATACTCCCACCCTACTAACCATATGACTATAAGATTAAGATTAAACCAGATAAGGAAAACGTCCTTGGCTATACCCCCCTTTATAAATAATCTATTGCCGAATTATAGGCTACTAAGTAGTATATTATAGATAACCTAGTAAAGGGGTTTATTAAGCCTAATTAGGCCCTATTTGCCTCCCCTATTCTCTTTATAAAAAAGCTAAACAGAGGACTTTATTTCTACATTAATTACTATAAGCTTAATAATATAACCCGCAAAGACTATTATCCGCTACCCCTACTAAATAAGACGCTGGCCCGAATAAATAGAGCTAAGGTATTTATAAAGCTTAATATCCGTTAGGCCTTTTACTAAATTAGGATAAACCCGAGATCTATAAACCTTACTATATTTCAGACTTAATACGGATTGTATAAATATAAAGTACTCCCTTTTAGACTAACTAACGGACCTACTACGTACTAACAATATATAAATAATATACTCTTTAACTACCTTAACAACTTCTATACAGCCTACCTAGATAATATTATAATTTACTTGGAAAATAAGTTAGAATACAAAGAGCACGTCTATAAAGTCCTATAACGGCTCTATAAGGCTGGCCTTTAGGCCAATATTAAAAGGTTAGAGTTTAGTATAAAGCAAATAAAGTACCTAGGGTTTATTATTAGTATAGATGGAATTAAGGCAGACCTAGAAAAGACGGCTATAATTAATTAATGGGAACCACTACGGACCGTAAAAGGGATATAGTTATTTTTAGGCTTCTATAACTTCTACCAACGCTTTATTAAGAACTATAGCAGAATTACTTAGCCCCTTAGCCGCCTTACTATAAAGAACTAGCCCTTCTACTTTAATACCGTATATAGGCAGGCTTTTAATAAGCTTAAAAAACGACTAGTCTCTACTCCCTTACTCGCCCACTTTAACCTAAAACGGCCCTTAATGCTAGAAACCGATGCCTTAGATAGTATTATTGCTAGCGTTTATTCCCAGAAGCAGATAGATGAAGAGTAGCACCCTATTACTTACTACTTAAAGACTATAGTAGATGCTAAGCTAAACTACCCAATCCATAATAAAGAAATATTAGCTATTATCTTTAGCTTCTAGCACTAGCGAGTATAGCTAGAAGGGACCCCTAAGCCTATCTAAGTAGTTTTAGATTATAAGGCTTTAGAATATTTTATAATAATAAAAGCCCTTACGGCCCGGTAAGTGCGCTAGGCGGATACCCTATCTTAATTCCACTTCCTAATTATATATAAGCTAGGCACTATTAACCGTGCGGACGCTCTTATAAGGCGTAAACAGGACCTAAATAACTAGATAGCCGCGAAGATCTTATTACGGACCTAGACGCTACTATAACTAAAGCACCTTAACCCTTAGATACGGGAAGAACTAAGTACTAAATCTTTAAGCGCTAAGATATATCCTATTAACCCTGTGGAATTTAACCTTATTAATAAACTACTATAATCAAACTGCATAGACCCTTCTCTACAGAAGTACCGCGAAAAGGCAAAGGATATTAGCAGCCTATAGTCCCTTAAAAATGGACTACTTAAGTATTAGGAACGGCTAGTAGTAGTAAAAAAACAGAACTTATAAACCCGGCTTATTACCAAAGCACATACCTAGGTCTTTACGGCTTACCCTAGAAAAAATAAGACCTATAAGATTATTAGTAACCGTTACTACTGGCCCGGAATAGTTATGGATATTAACCGTTATATATAGAACTATAACGACTACCATAGGTCTATAATTCCACGAGATAAGACCTTAGGACTATTAAAGCCACTCCCAATACTAGAGCGCCCCTAGTAGTATATCTCTATAGACTTCTATAAACTACTAGTAGACCGTAACGGGTACGATATAGTTATAATCTTAGTTAACCGTTTTAGTAAACGCTCTTTCTTAATCCCCTATTATAAGGATATTAATGCTAAAGAGGCGGCTTAACTATATATCTATTACATCTACTAAATTTATAAACTACTAAATACTATTATATCGGACCGCGGACCGTAGTTTATATCGGCTTTTTAGAATAAGTTTACTTAAATCCTAAAAATTAGGCTAAAGCTTTTTATAGCATACTACCCCTAGATAGACAGTTAGATAAAGATTATAAATTAATACTTAGACCAGAGACTTTAGCCCTTTATTAACTACTTCTAAGATAACTAAGGCAAACTGCTACCTCTAATAGACTATACCTAGGCGACCCTACCTTATAACTTTACGGGATTTATACCTATCTAACTAGAAATAGGGTATCTACTATAAATAAGCTTTAACTAGGATAGACTAAAAGGACTACGGACTATACGCAAGAAACTGTCTTATAGGGAAGCCTAGCACATCGGGAAAATATTCGCAGGATGAGATTTAAGTAGACTTTGGTTTTCGCGTTTCGCGTAATTAACATACAATTTAACTAACTTAACACGCAATTAACTAACTTAACACGTAGTTGACCTACTTAATATACAATTTAACTAACTCGACACGCAGTTGACCTACTTAATATATAATTTAACTAACTTAACACGTAGTTAACCTACTTAACATATAATTTAACTAACTTAATACGCAGTTAACCTACTTAATATGCAATTTAACTAACTTAATACGCAGTTAACCTACTTAATATGCAATTTAACTAACTTGACACGCAGTTAACCTACTTAATATGCAATTTAACTAACTTAATACGCAGTTAACCTACTTAATATGCAATTTAACTAACTTAATACGCAGTTAACCTACTTAACATACAATTTAACTAACTTAATATGCAGTTAACCTACTTAATAACTTTAAAAGCTAACTGTATATCCTTTAACACGCAGTTAACCTACTTAATAACTTTAAAAGCTAACTATATATTTCTTAACGTGCGATTAAGGTAAAGTTATATACTATATATTTAACTATTATATATAATCTTATATAATCTTATACAATCTTATACAATCTTATAGTCTTACTACTTAGAGGCTCTGCACAAGGCTCTACACGAAGCTCTGCGTACAGAGGCTCTATATAAAGCTCTGCGCATAGAGGCTCTGCACAAAGCTCTGCATGAAGCTTCGCATAAGGCTCTACACGAGGCTCTACACGAAGCTCTGCGTATAGAGGCTCTGCACGAAGCTCTGCACAAAGCTCTGNACGANGCTCTGCGCGAAGCTCTGCACGAAGCTCTACACGAGGGTCTGCGCGAGGGTCTGCGCGAGGGTCTGCGCGAAGCTCTGTGTATAGAGGCTCTGCACGAGGCTCTGCGAGAAGCTCTGCGTACAGAGGCTCTGCACGAGGCTCTGCGCGAAGCTCTGCGTACAGAGGCTCTACACGAAGCTCTGCGTACAGAGGCTCTACACGAAGCTCTGCATCGGGTCCCCGCTATATTCCCAATAGCCTCTACACGTGCCTCTACCCTATGTAGCCACCTTATTTTTTACCTTCTTCCTTCTTTATATCCCCTCCCTACCTAGGGAGGCACCAGAACGGCAGCCAGCAGAGGACCGTTGCTAGAACTAGACGACCGTCGCCAGAACCAGATGACCGTTACCAGAACCAGACGACCATCGCCAGCCAGACGACTGTCGCCAGAACCAGACGACCGTTGCCAGAGCCAGATGATCGTCGCTAGAACCAGACGACCGTCGCCAGCTAGACGACCGTTACCAGAACTAGACGACCGTCGCCAGAACCAGACGACCGTCGCTAGCCAGACGACCGTTACCAGAACTAGATGACCGTTGCCAGAGCCAGACGACCGTCGCTAGAACTAGACGACTGTCACCAGAAACCAGACGACCGTCGCTAGAACTAGACGAACTGTCGCCAGAACCAGACGAACCGTTACCAGAACCAGACGACCGTTGCCAGAGCCAGACGACCGTTGCCAGAGCCAGACGACCGTCGCTAGAACCAGACGACCGTCGCCAGCTAGACGACCGTTACCAGAACTAGACGACCGTTGCCAAAGCCAGACGATTGTCGCCAGAACAGACAACCGTCGCCAGCCAGACGACCGTTACCAGAACCAGACGACTGTTGCTAGAGCCAGACGATTGTCGCCAGAACCAGACGACCGTTACCAGAACTAGACGACCATTGCCAGAACCAGGACGACTGTCGCTAGAACCAGACGACCGTTACTAGCTAGGACGACCGTTACCAGAACCAGACGACCGTCGCCAGAACTAGACGACCGTTACCAGAACTAGACGACCGTTGCCAGAGCTAGACGACCGTCACTAGAACCAGACGGCCGTCCGCCAGAACTAGACAACCGTTGCCGTCGCCAGATGAAACACGACTAGGCCAGCCAACCACTATAAACGATCGATTGAATTAATCGAATTAGGTAGCACAGACAGGTAGGCATAAATAGGTAGATGCTAACGGGTAGGTTAAGATATAGATAGTAGGTAGATGCAGATAGGTAAGCAGATATAGATAGGCAGGCAGATGCAGATAGGTAAGTAGATGTAGATAGGTAAGTAGATGTAGATAGGTAGGCAGATATAGACAGTAGATATAATAGGTAAGCAGATACAGATAGGTAGGTAAATGCTAATAGGTAGGTAAATATAGATAGGTAGCAGATGTAGATAGGTAAGGCAAATGCAGACAGGTAGATGTAGATAAGTAGGCGATATAAATAGGTAGGCAATGTAGGCAGGTAGGTAAGTCAATAGGTAGAATAGGTAGAAAGAACCATCGCTGTATTAATATTAAATTATCTAAAATAATAATATTTATTTTGCTAGCCTTATAAATAGCTTTAAAATAGCTTATTTTATTTAAAATATATTATTAGTATAAAAGAGGTAAATATAATTATGGTTGCCAAATGCGCAGATTGCTAGCAGGTTGCGCGCAGGCTACGCGCAGGCTGCGTGTCAAAAAAAAAACACGACATAGGCTAGTCGGTCGAGTTGCCAAATGCCCTCAACTGCGCGCCAATTGCGTCAACCACCAACCATTGAGGCCATTTAAAGGGTACCATATTTTGCCGATGCAGTACGCTAAGCGCTTAGAGGAAGCCTAGACGGTAGCCCGTACAAATCTAGAAAAGGCCTAAAAATTAATAAAATAGCAGGCCAATAAGCATAGGCGCGAGCCCGACTTTACCGTAGGTAATATAGTCTAGGTTATAATAAAGAACTAGAAAACGGAACGGCCTAGTTATAAGCTTAATTATTAAATAGCAGGACTGTATAAGGTCCTTAAGAAAATAGGCAACTTATATAAAGTAGAGCTCCCAGATTTAATTAAGGTTTACCCTATTTTCTCGCTGGATAAGCTACGGAAGGCTATAAACGACCTATTAGCTAAATAAAAGAACAAACCCCCCCTGCCGATCTAAGTTAATAGCGATAATAAATAGGAAATTAAGGAGATACTGACCTATAAGCTAGTAAGGAAAACGCTAAAGTATCGTGTTAGTTGGAAAGGCTATAACCTAGATCTTACCTAGTACCCTATATGGAACTTTATCGGCAGTCCCCATAAGCTTTAAGAATTCTATAGCCGTTACCCTAATAAACCGGGACCGCTAAAGTACCTAGACAAATGGATAAAATACTAGTATAATAAAGATGATAAGCTACCAAAAGAGTATAAAGATAAGAACGCCCTATAGGTATAATACGGACATATAAAGCCTAAGGGCAGGCTTTTGCGGAGGGGAGGGTAATGTTACAGCACTGGCAGAAAGCGGCAGCTATAGTAGACGTTATAGTAGACGTAGGGCTTACGTGACTCTCACGTGACTAGGGATCGTATATAACTCCTCGCGTTGCTACTTATCCTTTCCTTTCCTTTTCCTTAGCTTTAGATTCTCGTTTGTAGACAATCCAATCGTACAGGCTTACGCGACCCTTTTGCCATGTTTATATCTCGATTGACTAAGTCGTTAACAATAGGATAGATTAGTAAGAGAGACAAATCTTTAAGAAGGTAAGGCCTTTAAAATTATAAAGACTATATACTATAGGCACGTACCTCTAATATATAACCGGTAACTATTTAAAGGGCGTTTAGAGGTTATCCTAAGGGCAATCTAAGGTGTCCGCAATAATATCCCTTATATTACTCCCCCTTCTTATAGTTAGCCCCTAATTACTATTACCTTATAGTAGGGAGATTATAAGGACTTATCCTAAAAGGGGTTTAGAGAGATATTAGAGAGGTATTAGTATACTACTATATATTATCTATCTATCTAACCCCTACTTTAAACTTCTAAAAAACCTTAATAAGGAAAAAATATAACTAGAGAAAAGATGTAAGAATTACTAGGAGACCTATTAGAAGCCTACTAGAAGTATATTAGTAACTACCTAGGCTAATATAAGGACTTTTATATAACTCTACTTCTAAGCCTTTATACTAGTCTATAATTAATTATAAGTATTATAGGTAATTTAGTATTTTAGTATAGTTCCGTAAAACCTTTTAGTATAGGATTTAATATATAGAGCCTTAGCTTACTATTATCTTTAACTGCTAAGATATAGTTCATAATCCTTTTCTTATAATCCCCTATATTACTAATATATTACTCCCGCATTTACCCTTTAGGCTATTAAATGCGGTTAAGGTATTAATTAGTTATTTAAAGAGACTTATCTCTTAAGATTTAGTATATATACTTTTAAATCTAGTGGTTCTATACCGTATATTTAGCGTGGACCTCCGATAACTTGAGGGAGGGTGTTGGGGCGAACCTCTTGGCAGGAATCTGACCAATCAGACAACTTCGACCGGCGGTCGAAGTTCCTTGAAATCTCTTCAACCACCTATATAGAAAATAAGCAATACACAGAGTTTTAGCTCCATAACCTCAATTCAACAGTACCCCCATTGGATTTAAGGATACGTTGTTGTTGACCTTCACTTCGCGAACGCTCAGAGTTAGGGAAGAAGAAGAGCTAGTGGTACCCTTTTATTGTTGTTGTTGATCCAGGCAGCCCAAATATCTTGAAGTTACCAGTTTCTACAGTCTATCCTTCATATTTGTTTGGCCCTGGTATGTTCTCCGCAAAAGCCCTAGGAGTAGTTTGATCATATTGGCCAGGTAATCCCGACATTATGATCACTTTGGGCTATTACCACCTTGACGGCTGAAGCCAAGTTCGGAAGTTTAGCTACTCTACGCAGGAACGGTTTGGATACACCACGCGTAGGTTTATCAGTTTTGCATATGAACGATGTTACTGGAAGGTAGAAACGAATAGAAGTTAACATTTCAGATTGTGTTGACGACCTTTTTAATCATCAGTCTTAACAAACCTACGCTGTTCCTCCTGCTTTGATCCGAATTCACTATTAATGGTATCCATTGCACGCCTGAGCAATGGCGTGAATACCAAGCTAAGAGTGAGGAAGAGTGCAACAGTGAGTTCAACGTCCTAAATAGCTTCGCTAGGGCATTGAATAATTTAGTAGTTGTGGTTACAAAGGCAAAATACTGACAAGGATATACACCACTAATTTCAAACCAGGAACATGAACGTGTTTCAATTCATGCCTTTGAGACGTTGACATTAAGAGCCACGCCCCAGTTACGTAAGAAGAGATTAAATATCTCGTATGCTATCTCTACTGAAATTTCAGAACGCCCCTAATGCATTATATTACAAACACACCCGCGTATTCCGACTTTAGGCACGCTGAATGTTGTACAGAGTTACCCAGCCTCCGGTAAACTCGGATTGCAATCCATTCCCACACCATTCCCACCATTGAGTAACATAACGTGTGGGAAATATCTGGCCTGGAGGACCGTTCTTCATCCAATAATATAACCCATACAGTCCGCCGCAGACATTTCCAGCTAAAATCCAGCAATCATTTGATGTAGGGACAGTTACTTATTCCCGCCGCGTTTCTGCTCGAGGAATAGGACTTGCTTCCGTACTGCAAAAAGAAAAGAAAATATTAGCGACAAAGTCCTAAACAGTATTAAAACAGTCAGACACGAGTGTGCTGCCTATCCCAGCCATTACTCATCGCAAACTTGAGCATGCAACATGACCTCCCATCCATAACCAAACAGTCTGTTTCGGCACCACGAAACTGCGGCCCCCCCCCTCAAACGGCATCCATTGGTTGCTGGTCGCATCCAGACCGTCGTGTTCTAGGGCCTTCGAGCGTAGCGAGAGAAAACGTACCGATCGGATCATACTTAAGCATGCTAAGCGGTCTGTGTGCGCGCGGTCGCATAAGCGTTCTGTAATAGCCAGTCATGGCCATTGAAATGAGGCGCACCATGATGGTGCGGGACTTGGCTGCGCACAGTAAGTGTTAGTATACCAGACATGTCAAGCGATTGTTGTTGCGTTGAGAGAGTAATTGAGGATTTGAGGAGTGATGACGCTCCGTGGGCGGGCTAGGGAACAAGGCCAGGAGCACCTGCCGGGAGAGGCAGCTTGGTAGGCGAGGATTGGTACCTTTTTTAGCCATTGCAGCAGAGGAGGTAGGTCGTTGATGGAAACAAAATGAGGAATTTGAGTTGGGACGTGAGGGATCGGCTCGGCGTGATAGTGGCAACCCATCGGCGCATATATCAGCACTAGTGAAACGCCACCGCAAATATTACCGTTGCCAATTGAAGTGTACTAAATTTCAGATAGAGATACTGCTTCGCATAGAGTTTGTCCATTCATAGCTGATTAAAGCTTTTACGGTTTGTCGAATGGGTTCCATTCATTCATGAAGGTCATGCCATTCTTGTATAAAACTTTCAGATGGCTCCTTTATCCGACTCACTTCTAAGCTGATTTCAATAATTATATTTTAAGTCCCTAACCGAAGAAGTGAGACAAACCCTTTATCAACCTTATCTAAAAGTGTTTCTCCTGAATGGAATCCGTCTTACCATAATGCTAAATTAGCTCACTAACATTTTGAGTCTAAGGCCAAAGGGCCATTATTGACGATCTTTCGAGTACTTCCCCCTATCTTCGTAACATCCTCACTTCTGCGAAACGTTTAGGATTGCATACCACAAATATGGCCTGCAGAGTTAAGGTGGTAGTGTCTCCGACATTTAGGCCAGTAAGAGAAAGGCGCTCACCGAAAGGCCGCCGTAACCGCAGGTTCAGAGATGGACGTGCCCGCTCATAAAATAGAAGCAATAATGACGCCTTGTTATGAGAAAGAAGCTCATGAGGTTGCGAGACTGTATTTTGATGACAGAAGGGGTTTCATGGCTAACTTCTACATTACAGCAATAATATGGAATGCAGTATTTAAAATTGAATTAGTAACATGCATGGCTGATGCGCCGCATCCCTACTATATGAATGCAGACTCCCTCAAGCTCCACTCGGAGTTTAGCTCTGCATCCATGCTAGCTCTAGGCGGTTTACGTAGCTGTGCTTCGATGCTTCGATGCCGATGGCCCGATCTCTTTGATCTCTGGGGTACATATACACAGTATAGACCTTATCTGCATTCTACTTTCGTCATTATTCTGTCATCATCACGCCGGCTGTTCACCATGTGGCGGGTGGACATGCAGGGTCTCAGGGTAGAACGGTTGCTCGATTCCGTAGATTGTGCCAGATCGTCCATCTTGATCATATAAAGTATGGAGACAGCGGATACCTGCAGGTCGAAGGGGTTATAGATTGATGTGACGTAGCTGGGAAGCGGTGAGCACAGAGGTAGAAGGCCAGCGTTAGGGCCTCAGGATTTTGACACCTTCTGAGTAGTATTCTCCTACTGATGATAAACTGACAAAGTGGTTGAGGCATTTGATACGGTCAAGATCGTGGGCCACTGGGAAAGCACTAGGGTGATTAAAATGTATGACTTCTGCAATGCGATGAGAGTTAGGAGACTAGGTTGCCGTGGGCCATCTCGAGAAGCAAGGCGCTGGGGTGAGCATCATGGCCATGAAGTATGACTATACCTGCGAAGAGATGAGTTTGCAAACCAAAAATCTCCAGCATTGAGCGACGGAGAAGACCTAGTTTAGATTGATCAGCATTAAGAGTCCGGCCTTCTAGCATGGTGGCACCATGGCTAGGCTCCAGACCCCTTTGAAGGATTTGGTCAGCGTGCATGTCTGGGAGAAACCTTAGGAGCCTGTTGCCAATTTATTGCCAATTAGGAAGGGAACAATTTAAGTGTCTAGGCTGATAACCTCAGTTAAGACAAATATGGAAAGTAGTGTTCCAGGCAAGCAAGGTAGCTACTGTTCGTCATCCGCTCCACAGTCTTGGGAAACGTCAAATGTCTCGAACACACCGAGAGTGATGGCGACATGTTCGCTCACTTCGATGACGGCCGCTAATGACTAACGGATGATTGCGGCTCTTCTAGGCGCAGTCAAGTGCACAAATAAAATTTCCGAAGAACAGCGAGAGATTCGTTGATGCAGTGACTCAGCCACTCTACGAGCGGGTCCTACGACGTGAATGGGACCAGAGAGACGGTACGTTCGCTCGGTCGGCGCCCAGAGCCGATAACCTACCCTAGAGCCGGGATTATTTTCCAGGCAGCTGAGACCTCGTGGCGTTAGGCGTATTTGAAATGGGCGAGAGAGGTGAGATTTACGTATGCATCGACACCTCAGGTTGACAGGAAGGGCGGGCTCGGCAGAACTTCATCCCCAGAAAAGGTAATTGCGGGGAAAATGACCGATTTTGCAAAACAGTGACAGAAAGGAAGGGTGTGATGAGTTGCCTAGCCATTATGAATGCTTCACTGCTACCTAGGTGGCTCAGCTTCCAAGAGGGGTATTGAGAAAAGCTCTCATACCCAGGCTACCAGGTATACTCGACAACTAGACGCCTGCACAAAACTAAATGACGCTCTGAAACAACTAAACTGACGACCGGTCGACATAAACGTTGCGTCTGCTGTGTGCCATGTGCCGTGTTCTGTCATGACCGGCGGGTTGATGCGACTGAGTCTTGTCTGAGGCTTGACTTGCACTCATGCATTAATCATCCCGAGGTTGCGGGAGGTGAACAAAGTGCAATGTACTTTATAACATGGTCAGGTGAGCAGGCCGACCGGCAGGCAAACATGACTGGACGGTTAATGGAGGTATGGTGCGGTGCGGGCCGAAGTCGACTCCAGAAGACCGGAAAGGCGTCGGGTTACTTCTTTCGAAGAGCAACTTGTCGTTGCAGTGACTCACCGGACATTCACTCATGTGCCACGAAGGTCGAGATACTCAAGCAATGTGGTCAAACAAGAGAGCAAACGTGTATCCAAAGAATCCAGAAGCCTCGTGGCACTCGGGGAGGGTGTACGTCGACTATTGTAATGCTGTGTGGCAGCCCTGGCAGGTGTGGCAGACGCACAGCACAAGGAAGCGACACCGCCCCAATTGCTCCGATCAGCTCGACAGGGACCACACAACCCTTGAGAGTCCAGCACTGCCATAGAGCTCGCCCTATAAGGAACAGCCGTGCAGCGGGCCTTATTCATCAGTGGCTGGAGGCTTGCCAAGCCCGCCTTCCACCCTGTCAGAAAGTTTCCGGTCAACCAGAAACGGATGCTAATCTGAAAGTGTCCCGGACTGGCGAAAAGTTGCGCTCGAGCACACACACACTACAGCATCTCACGCAACAACGGAATACACGGCAGTCAGTTTGAGCAGGCAGGACTTGTTGCGGTCCGGTGGAAAGCGTGTGATGTTCTCATCGCAAACAGGCGTGACAGCTAATAGCTTCGCCGCCATCAGAAGGCGACAGGTGGTTTCACGGCTGCATAGCCTCGAGGGAAACAAATCGTCAGCAGGCGAGATAGGGGGCAAGGTGGTTGACGCTGGCCTCTATACAAACCTTCAACACGGACGAGTCGTTCTCGAGTTCATGGTTGAAGCGACGGGATGTCGCGCATCCCCGTCGCGGCCACACCCGCGCGCTGAGGCTGTGCAACGTGGAGATTTTCTTGTGTTGCGGTGAGGGGCGGTTCAATCAAGCGCAAGGGTGATTCGAAGGGTGTTTTCGATTGCGCAGCTTGGCCAAGGTGAAGCCTGGGGTTTCCAGTGAAAACGGCAGGGAAGGGTCACGGCTGCACCTTGCCTGATGGAGCGGGGCTTTGCATTGAAGCGAGACCATTCTCCACCATCTCGTTCCTCCAGCTCCAGCGCCAGCAACGCCATCCTGAGGCGGAGTCCACCAATCGAAGTGGGGGCTGGGACGGTGGGACGCGATACTCCGACACTGCGACACTGCGACACTGCGACACTGCGACAAAAGCGACAATGGAATGAAACTCTACAGTCCGAGTACGTTCATGCTCACGCATACTCCGACTCTTCCGGGGGGAGTCACCCCGCGGCTCCTGAGCACGCCTGGGCTGGACGAGGTTGCGCAACAGTCATAGGCTAGCAGCAGCCCGAATGGTCAGACTCACTGGACGGGGGCATGCCAAACATGTTTCTAGCGCGTTTCGCTGCCCATCCGTGCCAGCTCCTGTCGTCATGAGCAGGCAGTGGACCCCGGTTGACCGCCCTCCGCGTCTGCGCCTGACGGCTCGCTGCGCGCGACCCCTGCACGCAGGCATTGTGGGGGCCCTTTGCATGCATGCCCAGTCCAAGCCCTAGGCATCCACTCCATAAACCCTTCCTGGTCAACAGCATATATCTTCCTCTATGCTGCCACCTTTCTTTCCCACACCCACGCTCCATAAATTCTGCGATACTCCACCACACCAGGAAGACTACTGTTCAACCAGCTCCCGCGCCTTTCAAATCAATCACGACATATTACTTTGCCGTAGGCAAAGTGGCCGCAACCATTCCAGCACCACTAGCCTCGACGCCTTTCACCACGGCGCGCCGCCTCAAACCCATTCTCAAGAAATCCCCGACCACCACCATGCCTTCCGTCTCTCGTCGCGACACCATGCCTACTCCTGCTATCATCCACACCAAGACTGCCGCGCCTCGCAAGGAGCGCGCGGTGGAATTCCTGCCCGAACCCGTGACCGGTGTGTCTCGTCCGGTGAATGCCAGCGAGAGCTGGGCTGCGTACAACTTCGAATCACACGCGCGCAAGTGTGCTTACTGCCACAACCCATACGAAGTCCACCGGAACCACGACCAGCTCTGCGAAGCCGGCCACAGGCTTGCCCAAGATGTAGCCCGCTACATCTACAACCGCGACGGCGAGACCTACAGCTTCAACGAGGAGGGCCACAAGCTCGTGCGCGTGGAGATTCCAGCCGATTACAACGAAGTTCGCGGTCTCTTGAAAGCAGTTGAGCGAAGCTTGAGGCACCGCAGCCGCAAATCATTCCTCAGCATGGACCGCACCTACTACGTCCCTCCCCGTACTCACCCAGAACGCAGTCGCTCGGTCAAGGTCGAGCAGCCATCCAAGCCTCCTCGACCGCGCTCTGGCGAGATTGTCGACTGGCCGCAGAAAACCAAGGTCACCGCTGAAGTCTCCAGCTCTGCCTCGAAGCGTGGCTCCCTATACGAGATGGATCTTGCGCAGCAGCGCCGCGATTCCGTACGCTACAGGGTGGAAGTCCGCGAGCCATCTCGGCGGGACATCCGCGAGCACCGCCTGTCAGGCTACTACCGCTGAAACACAGCACTTACGGACATTCTTCACAAAATCTGGTAACACATGGAGCGACTACTCTTAGACCTCCGTCTACCTCCGCCTGCTACCGCGACAAGTCCGGCACTTGCGCGCAGCAGTGCGCAACCTGGGGGTGGACCTGAAATAGGCCACCTCACCAGGTCGCATTCAACGCTCCAAATATGTCTCGCTTTATAAAGGATTAGCAGCGAGGCTCTGCTTCACGAAAGCAAGTGCAAATTTTGGGAGCGAAGTTGGACTCATGTCTCGGCATGGCAATCATTGAATCAATTCCATTGTCCGCAAGAACAGTTACTTGCGCATTGAAAAGGATATTCGAAGGCTGTCTTTGGGAATTTTGGGGAGAGTGAAACTGGCAGGATTATTTGGGAAGAGGCTTTGGCTAAATTAGCAGCTACATTTACAAATGCAAATACATTCAAAGTCCAAATATCAGTCAAATTGTGCCAATAGCGGGGACGGCGTGAAGTGCAAACCATGGCCCCGTGCGCAGCGCAGCGACGGAGTCCGAGAAGCGTCCTTATCCAAAGGTCATTTGCGCGCAGCGAGTAATAGTCGAAGAACTATAGCGGCGGGTGGCCTGACCTGCATTGGAAAGGTTGAGCCTGCAGGCGGGCGCGGCACCAAGAATGCAGAGGAATGCAGAGGAATGCAGCGGAATGCAGGTGTGACTGGTTTTTGCTTTGAGCCGTACGTAAACTTGAGTTCGGCAGCGCGAACAATCTGCCGAGAAAAGTTTTGCAAGCCACTGCCCCTCCGCTGCCTCAAAGTCAATAAACATATAGAGACAAAAGAGTCACTGATTGCAATATCCCGTAATCAGCGCCTATGCACGGCACCAATTGTCGCAGCACCATGTCTTAGTGTCTTTCTGTGACAAGGGCCATATGACTGACTCTTGCGATGATCTGGCATCGTCGTGGTCGAAGGGCGCTGTCGCCGTCGCCGTGCCGCTATCTCACGGGGGAGGGGAAAGGGCTGGAGCTATCGCCCTTTTACTTCCACGGGGACCTTCGCGCGACAATCCCACGAAAATCGCCATCATATACTTCTGTGTTTAGCAGGTTCCTCCTCGCTGCAGCCTCACCCAGGCACCACTACCTGGACCAGTTGGACAGCTGGTTGTCCATCACTTCCTAATTTCCAGACCGGCCATTTGCCACAGCGATGCGCTGGCTAAGGTCTCCCTCCATATATCTCTCCTCCTCTTCTATGCTACATCACTACAAAGGGTGCCTGTTCAACCTTGGCAGTCTCAGAACGACCATGGAATTGCCCAAGTCCAAACTTTTGTCATTCATTATCAAAAAGCACACCAAAGCACCTGCCGGCCGGTCAGACAGCCACAGTCGCTGCGGCTCGCCAATCCAGACGCGGCCTCCAAAAAGTGATAAGTCTACACAATAAGGCCACCCTTCCAGGCCCTTCCCAGTCCCGCATCAGTCGCAGCACGCAGTTCAATTCACGATGCGCCGCGCGCCCACAAGGATAGCCCACCTATACGATGTGCAAAAGCGTGCGCCCCGGATGGGTCGGATGAAAGGGCTTCACCGTCTATCGTTTATCTCAGCGGCGACCTTGGACATCCCGCTTTTTTCCTTTTTTTTTTTTCTGGTTTCAGGCCTTCCTCCTAATTTCCAGGGCGCAGACAGGCCGGGCCTAGTCGACGGCCGACACGCGCGGGGTCCAACGGGGCAAGAGCAGTGTCGGTAGCGACGCGCGAAGCGACGATCGACTTTCCCGCCGATCCTGCACGGCATCACCCTGGCGGACGGCCAGTGTCACCTGGTTAACGGGGCGAAGAGGCCCCTCGGCTGGTCGGGCACCCAGAGAAATCACTAGGGTGCTGACCAGAGTTGCGGGGGAGAGTTGAGCATTGCCCGGGCGACGTGAGCGCGGCAGTGCGGAGCAGCGGATTCCGGTTTTGGAGATAGATTGAGGCTGGGAGAGAAGATGCGCGTTTGAGGATTCTGGCAGAAAAACGGACGCTGAGTGGTTGGCGGGCTCCGCACGCTTCGAGATAAGGTTTTGGTGTTTGGCCCTTTTGGGCCAGTGAGGGGATGCCAATCACGTGATACAATTCCATTGTCAATATTCCCTACCCTAGCAACCAAATTTTAATTCCAGTTTTCTTGCATACGTGCAGCGCTTCGTTTCAGAAGAACCCCCTTATACGGGCAGAAAAACCACTCCTAACTGGCCAGCCCAAATGAGAGGTCCAAGATTGGGGTCCTGGTGTTGGCAATTGGGCTGAGGGGGGCCGAGCTTCAATCACGTGATGGCGAAGCCCACCCAGCCCTGTGTAAATATAGAAGTTGCCCTATGCGATCGTGGCTTAGGGAAAAGGGGAAGCTCGGAGCCAGTTTCAACTTCACTCCTACGATCGACCAAACGACGAACGACCTTTGAGTTTTCTGCCGCCAAGCAAATCGCGACAAATCTCCTCGTCGCGACCAATTCGGCGTCTGGGGTTCCAAATATAACTCTCTTGTTTTGAGGTTTCTAGATGCGCGTTTCTGTCATCGCGGCTTTCCCATCGTGCATGCCGAAGGCTTTACGGATCTAGGCAGGTCGGCCGCATCGTAGTGGTCTGCTGAGAGGTACGGATCCCCATCGTGAACGAGCTTTCGAATAGACCAGAGGTTCGGAGGTGCGAGGTTGGAATCCCCAACCGAAGAGCTCAGGGGTCTCTTCGTTTCAGCTGCCCTTGCTTTTTTATCCCCATCGGAGCTCTGATGTGCTCTGTTAAGATGCCGAGGTTTGAGTTCCGAGCGCCGACCCTGAACGGAATTTCTACTAGCTTACACGGCCTCTCTTATAATTTCCGAGTATCAGAAGCCTCTTTTTCAACATCCCGTGTCTGGTAGGGTTAGATGGGGTCGATGCGAGTGCATCCTTTGTTGGTGCTGCACCAGCTAAGGTGTTCTTTCTCTTTCACACTGGCGATATTGCACCAGTTGAGCATTTTTTTCCGTCTTAACAGACTAGCTCTTGTCCGAATTGATTTGTAATCTTCGGCATTTTACTGGCAAGGATGTGCGGTAATTTAGGTCTCATAACCGATGTATTTCCTCCTCAACCTCAAGTACTCACCGAGCTCCTCGCGTTCAAGGCTCGCCCCAATTCTCTCGCACATTCCCCATTAAGTAAGAACCCAAGCAGCAATGGTTCCTGGAGGTTGTCTCTGTGGCAAAATAAAGTACGAGCTTAATGACGGGGATTACACAGCCGTATGTCCACCTCGCCATTCAGAGCTGCAGTGTCCGTGATCTGACATTGCAACCAGGGGCTCTGCCACTGCAGCATATGCCGCATCAACACCGGCTCCGCCTTCAGCACCAATCTTTTTGTGCCGGTCTCATCTTTCCACCTTCTCTCGGCTCCGGAGACGGTGTCTCGTTTCGAAATTGATGGCACACGCACTGGGTCCGGCTTTCCCTCCGTAATGTGCTTCTGTTCTTCTTGCGGGACCACGCTGTGGGCAGAGCCACAGAACCCGGAATATGCTGGCATGGAAATTATTAAAGCTGGCACTGTGGCTGATAGAGCGTGGCTGGAGAAGCAGGCGCTAAAGGTGGAGCTGTTTAAAGAGGATGGACTAGCCTGGGTTGGAGATCTAGTGGGTAAGGAGAAGGCCTAGGGTGAAGAAGAATGACGAGTGCTTCGGTAGACAGGATATACTAAAAGACAATATACGCCCTCTTTCTTGAGCCTTCATCTGGTTCGGAAATATTCGTATGGTTTCTCGTCCAGCACACCACTTCTTCGTACACTGTTTAGCTGTTCAACTGACCCATCCCACTTCATTCCCCGAATATAACAATATCCGACCAGGATGAAATGGCCATCTCGTTGCCTTAATATATATGGAGCAACAGCTCCGATGAAGGCGCGGAGAATGTCGTCAGTTCTAGCTTCGGGGAGAGCTAGCCCCATGTGGCCTTCTAACGTCACAAGAAACCTCCGCTGATAGCATGCTTTGCAGACCGCGTGGTAGCATTCCATCTTAAGGGCGTTTGGGCCGGGGCGAGTCGGGTGGGTGGCTTGATTGCCCTAAGAGGTTCCCCACCTAGTAGGACGCAATTGAAAACATATTCTACTAAGCCTTCCGTCCCTAACCCAAAGCTCCACCATTCGCGTGCAATGCTACGCCACTCTACGAAGACCTTAGAGTCCCAATGCCGGGGGCCGACGTTACACAGATGTTCCATGTCAGCAATAGTACCAATTCTGAACCCGCACACAACCATAGCCCCGCTTTTTGTGAGTTCCTTGGCTCTGGAAAGTGAAGTTCGGCTTCCGTGAGGTTCCATATATTTGCATCCGGAAAGACTATATCGAGTTCTCTTGTTTCGCATATAGGCCAGCCAGGGGCCCAAGTGGGCAACCCAATCAACCCAGAACGCCCTTGAACGGCTTTAAGAACGTTCAAGCCAACTCCCAGGATTAAAAACGCAGCAACATTAGCAAATACCTCAACTGTCGACTTGCTGTAATCCACGAGTTTAGGAAGATCATACTGAGGTACCGAAATGGAAGTTGACAGAGAGATCAGAGGTAGGAGAGCAAAAACTTTGTCTTTGGGATCTGAAGAATCATAATGTCGAGCAGAGCAAAGGGTGTGAAATAGATGCCCAGCATCAGTTCCAATTAGTTCCTGAGGGATGTGTCAGCCAGCATAAAAGCTGCTCATGTGAAGAACGGATGGTATTTTTCAACCGGTTCTTAAACGAATTCGGAACGAATGGCCTTGGAAAATGTCCTCCAACTTATGGCTTGTGGGCCATGGAACACGATAGCAGATGAAGATGAGGCGGCCTCTTGCGGAACCCATAGTCTACCGAACCACGGCCGCTTCAGAAAACTGTGTAAGCCTTAACTTCAAGTAAGGTAGGAGGAATAAAAGAGGTATTGAGTTTGCTAAATCGGTTATTGCAAACTTCATCCATTTTCGCTCTATTCTTGATGTAATCCATCGCCATCCTGCTGTTCCTATCCTCTTCACCTACATATATGATAACCTGTGTAGCTAATTTATGAATGCGTGACATCAGACTAATTTGAGCGCTGCGCTCCATAACCGCCTTGATCGATGCAAATCACATCTACCCAGGAAATTCTTGGTCCTAATTTGTAACGTAGTGCCCTTAAAGCAGCTGCACAGTTCGCAGTAATAGATACCCTTTCTCCTGTGGGAAGCAGTGCGATCTCCTGGCTTCGCTCAGTGCCCCACGTTTAAGAGAGCGTTTCGTTTAGCCGTGCTTTGGTCATGCAGTGCGATCTCCTGGCTTCGCTCAGTGCCCCACGTTTAAGAGAGCGTTTCGTTTAGCCGTGCTTTGGTCATGCAGTGCGATCTCCTGGCTTCGCTCAGTGCCCCACGTTTAAGAGAGCGTTTCGTTTAGCCGTGCTTTGGTCATGTCGCAACCGGGACAATCCGGTGCGAATCCTGTTATATGACCCCATGGGCAAAGAGCTAATTCGGTGTGAATGAGAGCCCCTTGTAGTTCATCGGTATGGTTTCCAGGCTGAAGGACCAACAAGCGGATCTCGTTGCTGAATAACGATACATGTTTTCGCGCAAGATTGTCGCTTTCAACTAGGTAAATGACAACAAGCAGTAAATAGCAGTGCCTTATATCGGAGGGTAGATATATTTGTTACCATATTTGTTAGGCTCCAATGGAAGGCTGGAAAGAAGTCGTTGAGAATTGGTCACGTGGAGGCCTCCCTTTACGGATAGTTTATCCTTTAGCCCCCATCTCTTGGTACTGTTGAGAATTATGCCTCGCAGGATCAAAGCCAAGAACTTATCGTTTACTATCTTACATGAGCCCACATTTGCTACTCTCTAACTGGTACTCCAGCTCTTTCAGCTCTTTTACGTAGGATGATACCCATGTTCTTTTCCAGGATATTGGAGGCGCTGTTATGTAGTATTAACAGCGGGTCAGCAACACAGCCTTGTAAGGCTTTTCGCGTGGCACCGCCTCTAATTCCTTCGAGGTACCAGTGGAAACCTTTAAATATTAGATCCTACATGAACTCATACATTCTCTTAAAAATCTGAATCTTAATTATAAGATAAAATTCCCTCGAGTCCGTTTGCCCCGTTCTTGCACTCAATTTCTTTCCAAATTTCCGACATCGGAAGTACGCTCAATCTTCATCCAAGATGACTTCGCCAATCTTCAACTTTAAAATCATTAGCAAAAGCCCTGCACATATCCTTAGGGCTCTTACCATCTTTACATTTCCTCCCGCGTTCATTATGCTCCTAATCCATGGCATCACCTCTTCCCGCTTCAATCCGGCTATGGGACTACTCCCACTCTCCGCGTCATCAGCGTTCGGGGCTGCCATTCTCTGCAATGAAAAAGAGTGCGACTGCGAACCATTCAGTCTTATACGTTCCCCAATCCTCTGCATTATGGACCTAATTCTGGGAGTTGGACTTTTAGTGGCTCTGATCGCAACGTGGGTCACTCTTCCGTACCATTGGAACGGGAGTTCGGTCATGCTTGGGACGTACGGAACGAACTTTCTCCTTATTAATTTGTAAGTCTTGATTTTGTGGTCTAATGTGACTCGAGTGCAATACGCTCTTGCTGACAAGATTTATCATCTAGTCTCGTCCATGCATATTTTGTTATCCAGCAGCTTTACGAGTTACTGCCTAACATCGCCAATCGCACCACCCCATGTCCACAGTGTAACTATTCTCCACTTACACCCAATGCTGGACGCAGGCATGCGAAGGGTTATGCTCCCCTGGTAAACAACGAAGAGCAAGAAGGCTGCCGTGACTGCAAAACTGTGGGTGAAGTTGCTGAGCAACCTGAAGGGCCTAGGGATGCGTCCAAGGCCGGCGATGCGCTAGATTTGGTGTAGAAAGTCATAAGGGGCAGGAGTTATGGTTGTCCAGAGCCTGCATCGGAGTGGTGAAAGGCATTGCGTTCGGGGGCTCTTTTAAGATACTGAAGGTATGGGTTACTCTCATTTATCAGCGTTGCAAAGACCCAGAATTATCTTAGTGTACAATCCACTGTAGACGGTCAGTATTTGATATTATTTGCGCGGAGACCAATAGAATGGCAATTGGTCAGGGAGATAATCAATGAAAGCATGCTGGATAGGGAGATAGTAGTTTTCGCGTTCAGGGCGACGGCCATTCTTAGGCTCAAGGTCGACTCTATTTTACAAGAGAATCTGTTTTAGACATGGTCACTCCTTGTAATTACCAAAAGGATAGGTCCTGCAGCATCGTGATCTCGAACGCAGGAACCGCTCAGCAGCTTTAAGTACCAAGAATTCAAGCCGCAGCCCTATAAAAACCTCCTGCTTTAGACAGGAGATTTTCCGAACCAAAGGTTGACCCATCTCATGGACTTGTTGACTCTGAGGTTCGGTGGTATCTTCCTAAAGTACAAGAGAAAGCAAGTTTGACCGCGTTTGCTACTCATACGTCATGTCTCTCGTCACCAATACATTCGCATTGTGTTGACCGTAAAAATTAGATCAGGACAGGAGGACTCATGTGTAGACTGATCTATGAAGAAAAGAGACTATGTATATACATGAGATGGGTGGCGAAACTGTCGAACGGCGTGCTAATTGCGATCGTCGTCCTGTTTCCTATGTGGGTACAGATTAGGGGTGTCTTGGCTATTTCACTTGACTGTATATATTAAGCCTCAACAACCTACATTAATTCGACAGAGTTCTCCTTCTTGACCTGTCCGTTCGACAGAAACGCTGACGACGATGATTCGTAATTGCTACTGGGACCACATTGCCACCTCAGTCGACAAATTGTGGAACATGAACTTTGCTTCTGAAAAGTCGCCCGTCGCCCGCTACCGTTGGAATATGCAAGCGCTTCTAAGAGCGCGATCACTTTTCTGTGGGCTCAGCCATCAGTCTCTTTTATTCTGTCGACCAGGATCAGACCCGCGTACTTTGTCCCTGATGCCTACCGCCCTATGACTCACCACCCTGCTACCTACCACCCCCCGTTCTGGTTGTGTAACGCCCTGTTTCAATTACATACCCCCCCTTCCCCCTATTTCCTATACCTTCCTCATGTATATATAGAGGCCATAGAGCCACATTTAATAGACAGAGTCCTCATCCTTTATTGTCCGATCGACATATTCATCTTACAGCATTCCTCTCACCTCTCCCACACTACCTCCCATACCCACTATCATGCTCATCTCGCCGGGATAATACAGTCTCTTCCTAGACCTCTCCGGCCTCATAGGCCTGTCAAGCCTTTCTAGCCTTCCTGACCGGAATGGCCTCTCTCTTGTTGGTGGTCGCTCTCTGGTCGGCGGTCTCTCCCTGGTTGGGGGCCTCTCCCTCGTTGGTGGTCTCTCCCTAGTCACCGTTATTTCCCCAGTTACCGGCCGCTCTCTAGTCACCGGCCTATCGCCAGTCTGCAGAATATCCGGCCTAGGCGGCCTCGGAGGCTGCATCAGCAGACTCTCCAGCGTCTTCTCGATCGTCTTCCCGATATCGCCGTCGTACGTCCGATACCAGGCCTAGCCCGGCTGCACGATCTCGCGCACCGCGGATGTGCGTCCGCTGCTATAGCATGAACACGCCAAGCGCTATCAAGCAGATGATGCTGACGGCACCCACTGCGATCTCGGCGATCTCGGCCGGCGGCAGGCCCGCCCGCAGCGTGCTGTCGATTACGTCTGATGCGCGGCTGGGGGAAGCGGAGGGTGTGGGAGGGGGTTAGAGGGGAGGGACGCCGGCGAAGTCACATCCGGATTGGGGGATGACCGCATTTGCGGTGGTGCATTGGAGCGCGTGGATGAGGAATAATTGGGTAAGGGGAAAAGGTGAGTTGCATGTTGAAATCCAGATTGAGGTGCGGGCAAGGAGGATGAGAATTGCTGTTAAGAGAAAGATTGCTGGGGTTGCGTATGTTGAAGAGTTGGAGATGTCGTCGTGATTTATTTGGTTAGATGTGCATGCGTGGTGACGAAGTTTGGCGGTAAACACCGGAAAGGGTTAGTATGCTATGAGGGAATGCTCGTTCGTATAATATTGGATATCGCTTACAGTGGAGATATCATAGTTGATGGCGTAGATGGCTGGAACATTTAGAGCGGAGGAGAACAAAGCACCAACGGTGAGCGCAAACACGGGATTTGCAAACAAAAGTATCGCACGATGGTTGTGAATGGCTTCAAATGCTAAACACAACGAGGGAATAACAGTAGAGAAGATATGCAGGATTACAAAGCCGCTTCGCGTCGTAGAGAAGAGAAAAAGAATGTTGCAAGAATTTGGAAGATGGAGGGAAGTTAGAAGAAGGCGCACAAGAGCAGCGCGACATTGCGAGGTGCATCATGAATCGTGATTGAAGTATCGACGATGGGTTGATCTAGCGTCTCAAGAGGCTTCGTCAAATATATCCGTTTACGAAAGTCTGAGTAGTTTTGGCTGATGGATGATTCGTTCTATGCATGGAATGTCGCAGGTTTTATTGCAATCTCCGCATTCGGCTAAGAATCCGAATGCGGGGAGCATCCACGATCGTTTAGGCGAGCGAGATAGCCGTCCACCAATCTGCTGCCCTGCAGGTCCTGTCCGGCGCAAAACTTGGCGATGGATTGAGCAAGACAGACTCACTCTCCAATTTTCGGGCCGACCTGGGCTCTTTTGGGAATGCCAGACAAAGGCTAATCATATTCTCGCCATGACCGACTCCCTCCAATCTTCTCACCGAGGAGCTCTATGCTACAAAAGAGCCCGGACTTGGAGCGCTTTAACGGCTGTGAACACAGCCACGCAAGCGGACGTCATGCTAGCTCACAGGCGTTGTATTGCCACAACAAAGGCCTCTCAGGTAACGCGTTGTTTGGATTCTGGTGTTCTGCACGGACCACTTACTCCATGGACGCCAGCGGGTTAAGGGATAGGGAAATTGAAGCACGTGAATCATATCCGGAGATTTCTCTTGTTGCACATATTTCCAACTGATATCGGGTATATCCTGCAGCGTGGGTCCCATGGCGTAATGATACTATTTCCATCTCACCCCTTCTAGGATTGGGTTGGTATTGAGTAGCAGCTGAAATTGCTGTCAGTTTGTTTCATCAACAGACACTTGTTCATTTGTAAAATTATGGGGCAGGGTTGATGTGTATAAGCGGATGATAAAAATTGGATAATGAGAATTCCGTGTGGGTACTCGCGAAATCCCGAAAAGTTGGCCGTTCAGCATGAGGGAAAACTGTCGGGAACACGTAATAACACTTCCGAGCTCTTCGTTGAAGTCTTCAGGTTTTTTGTTCCTTTAGGTGATGTGCTGCCATAGCCCTGAACTTTTGCGAAAGTTCGGTCGGACTGAGGGTGTAGCTTACGTGTGGGAAATCGTGTTTTGCTAAGATATTGGCAGCTTTCTTCTTCTCTGGATACTTCTCCCATTCAATATAACCACCCCAGCCTGGCCTCTCTTCTCAAAACAAGGTATTTCACCTTATTGCTTGAATGGCAACGCATGAGATTCTGCTGGAGACATGCTATGTTCACCGCTGGAAATTTAATGCTAAAACCCCGTGGACGGGAGGTGATGATAAACCTTGACTGCGATAGTCAATGCCCTCGAGTCCACAGGGTATAGTCGCAGTTGCACAACCGGAAAGCTGGAGGGAAGGGCAACACATCCGGATCCATGCTCAATACGTCGTCGTTAGCATCTGTTGGTTGCTTGCTGAGGCTCGGTAACGGCCGCTGGGATTGCATGGCCTGCCGAGGCCTGCAAAACCCTACTGGTGAGAATGGATAGCTCCATACGGAATAGCTGCAAGGTCGTTGCTAGCATTTGCTAGCGTTAGTGTTTGCAAATGACGAATTAGGCAGGACATCGCAAAGAGAACAGAATTCAGACAAAGCGCGATTTAATGAGATTGTCATGACAAAGGTATCCCTTGTCCTGGTGAAATTCGTCCTACGATTATCGATAAGATCCAGCCAATAGAATCAATAGGATCAAGGCTCCGTGATCGAATCTATGTGGTTGTAGAAGCTGTCGATTTAATATACAATTGCTATATACATTCAATCTTTAGAGTTAAGTCGCTTAATATGAATATTAAATCGGTAGAATAAAGTCTATATCATTAAAAGTACAATTGGAAGGCATGGCTGATTGATGTATATTAATTGAATTTATGAAGGTAATACGCGTACATGGTGTTTTGGTGTTCTGCGCACGGTCTAACTTTCGTAGGACATCACCAGGATAAGGGATGATGAAATTGACAAATGGTGGCGGACTGAGGGATTATGCGAAGGAGAGAACTGCTGCCGAATGGGTTTTTTCTCTAAACCAACCTCAAGGTACAGCAACATTTTGGCAGGTTTATCACGCGAGATTGGGAGTGCGTGAGGTGGCTCAGGCATCAACTCGAAGCAAGCCGCATGCTGATCCGCAAAGGGAGAGAAAATGTGTGTGTGTGTGTGTGCGCAACTAGTTCATCTGCGGATTTGTAGCCCTTTCCTGACATGTGCGAGACGAAATAAAACAGTGGGGACTGGAGCTTCCGCGCTTCCGAAGAGGCTAGCTGTATGCATTCCTGACACGAATTTTAGTAATTAACAGCACGTGACTGTCATTGGATACCTTGGAAACTTCTCGGGGTTCCCGCCCCTCCGCTTCATGCGCTGACCACCACCATTCATTCTCTCCACTCCCACAAGCTTATCAACCTCCATCTCCTTAGCTGCAGCCAGGATAAGTACTTGCAGATATGGGCTTGACACTCCCCGACGGCCCGGATAACGAATCTGAGCCACCATCTTGACACGCTCCTGGCGTCCTATATATCGCCTTAGATCTTTAGTAGTTTGAGTATAAGTCTGAGGCATAAGTTGGAAAATCTCCTTAAACTGTGGATATGGTCGATCGTCCCCTACTTTTGATTTAGAAGTCGCAGGGCTATTTCATCACCGCTTGGCATACCTTGATGCTCAAGCTCCCCACAAACAGTCTATTTCCTGTCAAGCGCTTTTCATCTGTTACTCTTATTGAACTTGCAGCAAAGCTCGGCGTGAGAGCATACCTATGACCAACAGGCAATTGCTCATCCGTACGCCAAGTTTTTACGTGCTGCCGGAGTCTTTCTTGCATTAATCCTTCGTCTCGGAAGACCCACATCCAGATCTGGCCGGCGAGGTAAAGTTCCCCAGCTCCGAACTGTTTCCTAGGCTCGAATCTCTCGTCCCCGGGTTGCCTTCCTCTTTGGTGCTCCGCAGATTAGCCGATGCATGCATGAGTGGCACAGCACTGTAAACGTGGCCATGTACCCGGAAACTAGCCTTGGGCCTGCAGCATTAACTAGGTTGTCTCCATGACTTCGGAGGAATGACAGAAAGCGATCCATTCAGAACTTGATGGATCCTCCCGCAGTGCTAACGTTCTGCATCCACATATGCACGCATGGCCTGTCCTCCAATACGCAACCAAATGGCCAAGCGGCATGCAACTGTCGAGTCGGGAACTCCACCGCAGTCAGCGAGCCTACTTAAAACGAATCTGATGCCGGTGTGCGTTCACCGGCCACGTTCTCTATCACCAGATATCTGCGCGGCATGAAAGCCGGATGCCGCTATTGGCCTTCTAAAGCTGAATGAGAGCGGCACGGTATAGGAACGGGACGATCTGATAAAGTGTGGCCCTTGAAGTCAGCTTCCAGGCGCCCATGGTGCGAAATAGACTCTCGGGAAAGGGGGTATACGAATCCTGAGTGATGAGAGCCTTGCGCCTCCCCCGCAACGGGGATTAGTGGCCCAGGTATATAGTCCCCACTATTATCTGAGCATTCGCAGCTCTGGCACAGATATTGAGCGTTCTTTGATCAATTCGACTCGAAACAAATGGCTCCGTTCAACAGACAGACCGAGTTGATGGATAAAGCAAGGCGTGGTGCTACCTTTGACACTTATCAGCTTACATGTTTGATACATGGAGGGTAAGGGCACCAGCTCCTTGGACTGCATAACCAATACCCGGGACCGTGGTTTACCATGAAGCAGGGCAGACACCGTCGAGAGGCGTAGAGCTGCATTTCACCGAGTTGAAACAGTTGCCAACACCTTACACCAATCACAACTCCCCCGTTCGTATGCGAATATGGACCGTGAAGAAGCTTATGACGAAGGATTAGAATGGGGCAAGGCTGCTTTTGAGGATGGAATCAGCTACAACCATGACTTCTTCGATAACATCACGCCGCGATACGTTTTGAGTAACGCTAGCCCGTTTGGCCTCACTACCGTCATGTTTATACCCACAATAGAGCTTCAGGCAACTGCCGAACAGAAAGCGTATTGGTTGCCTCTTGCAAGAGCAGGGAAGGTCAATGGAGCTTATTGTCAAACGGAATTAGGCCATGGCACGTTCGTTCGTGGTATCGAAACTACTGCCACCTTAGACTTTAAGACGGACGAGTTTATCATACACTCCCCAACACTATCATCCACGAAGTTCTGGCCAGGGGCAATCGGGTTCTCCTGCACTCATTCCATAGTTCTAGCTCGACTTATTATTGGCGATAAGGACTATGGACCACATCTATTCATGGTACAGTTTCGATCCCTTGAAGATGGTACTCCAATGCCAGGTATTGAGCTAGGCGACTTGGGTCTGAAAATGTCTTACAATGGCACCTGCAACGGCTTTGCAACGTTTAATCAAGTCCGCATACCGCGCACCGATATGCTGATGGGCAATGCTACTGTGTCTCAGGAGGGCACTTACACAAAATCCGCGCACGCAAAGCTCTCATACGCCACCTTGGTATACGTACGAACCGTTATCATTCATGCTGTAGCTTTCCAACTGGCTCAGGCAGTAACAATCGCCACAAGATACTCCACAGTACGGGAACAAGGACTGGGCCCGAACGGGATGGCCTCAGCTGAGACCGCCCTCATGGCTTATAAGTCTCAGCATTATCGGATCTTAACTAATATCTCCAAGGCATATGCCATCCTTTTTGCTTCGTGGACATGCGACGCTGAATATCAGGAACTCAGACGGCAGCAGACCAATGGCAACCATAGCATCCTGCCATTCAACCATAATCTCGCTGCTGGACTCAAGGCGTGGTCGACACAAACTGCTGCTGATGGCGCAGAAGATTCTCGAAAGTGTTGTGGTGGACAGGGCTATCTCATGACATCCGGGTTGCCGGAGATAGTAGCTTCAGTGACAGCAACAGCAACCTTCGAGGGTGAAAACTATGTCCTCTGGCAACAAGTCGGGCGCTATCTCTTCAAGTGTATTGACACTCTTAAGACTGGCAAACGGATCGATCCGCAAATGTCCTACCTGTCGGATGGCTATGACCATTTCTTTTGCGTTGACAAAGCTGTTAGAATCACAGCTGGCCCCTGCGATGCTAGGCGTACCCGATTCCTCGATCCAGCTGTCCAGCTGTCCATATTCCGGCACAGAGCTCTCCGCCTCATCTTCACCAGCTACAATGACCTCCGCTCTTCAACCCTTCCTCCCGCTGATGCCTGGAACCAGCACATGATGAGCATTATCTCCGCAGCTCGTGCACATATTGAATACCTTGTTCTCTCATTCTTCATCTCACATACTCATACACTCCCTTATACACCGCACCAACGCGTGCTCACGAGACTCTGCTCGTTATTTGCCCTGACAACCATCACGAACCCTGCATCCATCAATGCAATCTCCTTTGTCGAAGATGGCCACCTCTCTCTGATACAGCTCCGCGATATCAAGGATTGTGTCAATGACCTACTTGCCGAGCTTGTCCCCGATGCCGTCGCGTTGACCGATGCGTGGGATTTTACCGATGCGAGCCTGTGCAGCGCGCTCGGCATGCGGGACGGGAATGTGTATGAGACGCTAATGAGCTGGACGAGGCAGATTCCGATCAATGTGCACGCGAATCAGAAGAGGGGTGTTTACGAGAAGGGTTGGAAGGAGTGGGTCGAGCCGGTGCTGAGGGCGAAACTGTAAGTAGAGGGGTAGAGATGAGGGGATTTCAGCTACGATCTGCGAGAAGAGGACGCTAGGAGATAGTGTGGAAGATTAGTGTTGACCACATGTCAAGAGCATAGTTTGGATACGACAATGAACATTGTTGTGCAGAAGCGATGAAAGTAATGATGTGACGAGACACATCATGATCAAAGCCTGTGCTTATTTTCCTGCACTCTCGAGTCATTCAGCTGCAACCCATCCGAGAAAACTTTCCGTCTCCGCACTTGCGCACGTTGTTGTAAGCGGCTAGCCCAATGGCAATGCATAAGGCAGGTCGGCTGCAGTTGTTTTAGCGATTGGCACGGACACGACATCCGTCACCGAATTTGGCGCAGGAACCGTCCTTGCTATCAGAATGGCGAAAACCAATTAGCGTAACTTTTTCGAGCGACTCGCAGCAACTGCTTACATATGCCCCGTCTGAACGCACCGGTTCTGCTTCGGTCTGGGTCAGATGTCGATGAAAGACACCTTCCTCTTTGCACCTCCCTCAACACCACCTCGGCATATCCCATTCAAGCAGCGTTGATCACGCGCGGCCGCTTCAATGTACCGTTACCCCGGACGTGGTTTTTCATATCTGTAAGGACGACGTACATTTGTAATAAGACGCGCTAAGATGGGATATGTTCTCTTCGTAAACTTGCCCAAAAGTTGCTCCATTGAGAATTGAGTCTTGGCATTGATTTGGGCGTTTAGGCGATTACCTTGTGATATGAAGTGCTAAGTAGACGGACAGAATGTGACCTGAGATTGTTAATTTAAGATAATACCCCAGCAATTCTGCTTTGAAGACTAGATGAATAACCACTTCGGGGTCCTCAGCGATGTTTCAAACCCAGGTCTCAATATATTTTCTTCGAGCGTTTTCATAAAAGTACAAAATCCGAAAAGCCCCATCGGTTCAAATATTTCCCGATTGTTCATTGGCTCCACCGATTTTTTGAGTGGGTATCTAAATATAGTATCGAACAAGAGGAGAATTGTGTAGGAGAAAGTATGTATAATGTAGACTGAAAGCTTGGAGCCGCAATATCATTGTAACAGGATTCTAGGAAATCCCATTGTTGAGTAATGGGATGAATCCGACCTCTCCAATCTAAGGTTGATCCTCAGGATTAGGATAACCAGAATCGATTCCTCCGAATATTCTCCAAAGCTCCGTAGGAGAGTAGACACATTGGGATGGCAGAAGAACGCTAGTGGGCTTGAAAGACTGCATTCATTTTCGTGCCGGAAGCTCCGCGGGAAGGAGGCGTGATGTGCACAAGCGAATATCGATCCGCAGTGAGGTAAATAAGTAGCCACCCCTCGTTTTGTGCGTTTGGCGTATAGACATTTGTCGATAACGCTACTTCTTCGTTTGGAGGAATTGCTTTGAAAGGGTCGAACTAGTATCAAATTTTCTTGAGTAGATGTTGGTCCGATCGTTCTTCTCGCATGCGGGTGGGTGATGGAGAGCTGTTTTTATTCACTGGTTGAAATTCCAGTTTGGTTCCGAACATGGCTCCCAGCTGTCCGTGAGATTCTTTATCCTATCCATAATCCATCCAGACCTATACCCTAAGGTGTCGCCATGTGCGCGTCGTCCTAGCCGAATGACTTTCCCCAAGGAACACTCGGAGGGTTTGTATCTGTACTGCACGCAATCACTGTATTGCTCGCAAGTATATTTGCAGCTCTCAAAAGATGCCGTTGAATCCTTATCAAGATCCGAGAGCTTGTACCAGTCCGCGCCTTCAGTAAGGGAATCGTCATTAGCGGGTTTGGTCATTATTTGATCCTGGGAGAGGTTGTCCCAGTTTTCACGGTCAGGAGAGAGTCGTGGAACTACAAATTCCTCAAAAGCGTTCTTAATCAGATAAGGAGTGTCCCAACCCTAATGTAAAAGTGAATGGTTATTCCTCTCATAATTTCGTATAGCTAAGAAACAATCGCAGTTGACTGGACTGTACTCACATTCCGCTTGACCCATGCTTGTTGAAAGTTCCACAGAATGTCAATCTCGTTTGGGCTCATATGGTGCCAGCTAACGACCGGCACACACCAATGCCTCTTCGTCCAGTCAAGTGATGCCGGTGTCTCTCCTTGCAGAAGCGGGAATGCAGAGTAGAACTCTACATGAGCATTTTTGAGCCCTAGAGCCAGCGCAACATCACCACAACACTCCCCAGCAGTCATCTTCTCCCACTTTGACACGTACTTCCGTTCATATGCAGTTGCGTACAACTCTGCAGCAGCTTTTGACAAGAGAAACCCACCTCCTCGTTGAGCAAACCTGATATCGCCAACGTTGCTGGGTGCACCGACGTAATATGGGATCCTAGAATCCAGACGGTTGACCCACTGCAAGAGGTTTGTCCAGCTTAGGGATGTATCCGCTTCGATAAAAACGAAGAATTTCGCCTGAGGTCGCATCTTATATGATTTGTATACCATTGGCAAGAACTTCCATTTGTCTAGAGCCTTTGTACCTTCACCTTTTAGATCTGCAAACTGTTGCCATTCTGCTCCATATTGTTGAATTTTCTTATAGTGTTCAAACTCTTTCTGCTTTTCTCTGGTTTCTGCGGTAACGTTCTCGAGCGCATCGTATATATTTTGCCCGGCGACAACGCCTTGTAAGTCGGAGAAGATGGCATAATGAGGCGTGCAGCGAAACAGGGTAAGGAGATGCTCAGGGAGCTTTTCGTATATCTCTACGGCGCTCGTTTTTAACACCACCATAACATCCTCGGCACCTTTCGCGTCGAAGCAAGATATCGCAGAAGGCTCAAAGGGAGCGACTGAAATTGGGGAAGGAGAACTTTCTGGGACATTGATTTCTTCCGACGCAGATGTCTCTGTAGCACTTTCGGGGTATGTTGTGGCTGCCACGTAGCTGTTGCTGAATGTCGCGGGGATAAAGAAGGGTGCAGGTGTTGGAGTTGCTGTCTCCTCTCCCTGCCCAGATATTCTCGAGGTTGGAGAGTACTGTGGTAGGCCATAATTCCAGAAAAGCAACCCGAATGACAACGACGCGACAACGAAGGATAGACGCGATAGGGTAACCCCGGGGCGCGCGGAGGAGATCCACATGGTTCGGAGAGTTACGATGTCAACTGCTGAAATTATGGAAGCGGGACAAGCAATTGAAAATGCGATACAAGAGTATTGAGACGTAGTGAAGCTTTTGGCATGCATGACGACGAGGCACAGATCTGATGCCCGGTGGTTTGACAGTAACACCGAGTTAACGCCGATATCCCTTCGTGTGGCAAGAATTCAAGGACTTTTCGTATATGCACGCCTCATAAGCCAATCTAGAGGCTCTATACTGTATAGAGCTTGGTGTTGAAGCCTCTGGTCAGTGCGATTCTCGGCAGCAAGGGTGCTGGCGCCTCATTGACGCTTGGATATCGAATAACCGCTGGTTAAACTGTTCAACCACTTGCAGCACTTAATACACCTTATTTAAAGTATATAGCACGTCCTCCCTATAACCTTAAGCTGGTCCTTTACCGGTTTATCCTTATTGACGTTAAGAACGCGTATAAAGCGACTCTAATAGAAGATTTTCCTATATAATCAGCAGCTAGTTAATGGAGGAAGGGTAGAAACCTATTCATAACGTTATATATTACGACTTTTTACCCAACTTCCTCAAATATATATATATATATATATATATAGGTGTTTTTAGTGGTGGCCTTCTGTAGCATTTCATCGGCATCGCGTTTTGGTGAGGCTTGCTAATAAAATCACGCTAACTAGGGTGCCTGCAGCATGCTAACCCAGGCAGGAGCCCAATACGAAAAGTCACACTTGCCAGAAGGGATGTCACTCGCGCAAGTGGTTACCCTTTTTAGGCTTGATTAATCTCTGCAGTATGAAACTCAATTGATTAAGTGCATAACCACTGGACTCACAGTATATGAGAGTAAATGCACTTTATCCAGCAATTCGTCTACATAGCGCTGAAAATGTACTTTCGGGCGCAGTACCGGAGGTTCCTCCAAGGAGCTCCTCTCAGTCCACCACACCAGAAAAAGGCAGGCGGTGATTAGTTATACAATACACCCAAACTAGCTATAGCAGACATTTGATCACATAACCCCCTGAGTATACATCCATGTCTCGAGGCTTAAGCCAGAACAGATTCGAAGCGTCAGAAAACAAAACTTAAATGCCTGTACAATATCAGTATCAATATTGGCTGTGCTCCATTTGACCGATCCATTCGGACTCCTGAGCTACACAGACAGGTGTTTGAATGAGAGCACTAGCGCATCCTGGATTTACTATACCGTGCAAATGTATCGCTGGCTTCGTCAATAATCATTCTTTACACCTTACTGCTCGTCCCATCTCAGGCCTTGGACCGACCATATCCTCGCCACCCAGCAGGCAACCAATAAATCTCTCCGTGGCCCATCGACAACTGTTTGAATCTTAAAGTCCTTCCCCTCCTCTATGGCTACGACGTCGCCCCAATTATCCTTCCATTTCCCTTTCTTGACACAAAACAGCAGGTTTTTATTCCACTCATCCTTGGCATGATACCCATACTTATGCATTTTAGCCTCATTTTCTGCCCTTAGCATATCATTGGCAGCGTTCTTCGTCATATGCCAAAATCTGCAAAATCTGCCTCGAAGCCCCGAGCCTTGCTCAATCTTTATAATGCCACGAAGGGTAGAGTCCCGGAGACCACGCATGTCATAGCTAGATATAGTATACATGGTCCCATCCTCATCATAGCTTATTCGCGGCAGTACCTGTATGTTCGCTGAAGGAAGGGAGTGCGCGCGGGACTCGCTAGGGAGTAAGCGGCGGATATGTAATTTAGCAGGCCGTCCAGACTTGGTATACTCTTGATATAGTTGGTATCGGGGACTATTAGAGGTCTTGTTTGCATATATAAGAGGCGCGTGGAGCGTGAAGCTATTCGCAAGCGCGTCGAGTGGCGCGTAGTCTGGAGGCTCGTCCGATAATACGAAGGATGGCCCTAATGATGAGGGAGTTGTAGCTACTGATCTAAGTGCATTGCCTTGTGTAGCTGTAGGGGTAAATGGTGCTGATAGAGTACCTGGCTTAGATAGTGTGATGTCATATTCGCTCCCCGGATAATGCGGGGGAAGGTCGCGATATTGATTCATGGTGCTGTGGAGTGAGAAAGGCACCCCAAACAGTCAAATCTGGCTTCGACCGTAAAGCGGAGGCAAAAGGCAGGAGGCATGACCCCGCAAAGGTAGATTATGAGGGGTTTTGTAGGAGTATGACCATGCCATTGCCTCCATACAGTCAAGATTTTAGTAGCTAAAGAAAAACTCCACCCCATAAACTTTTTTAATAAAGTTAATACCTTTTTTAAATATCCTTAATTAAGCCGCTATAAGCTCTATACCTTTAATTTTTATCTTATAGTTAATAAGATAATATAATACTTTATAGAATGCATTTCTAAAACTATTAATATTCTATTAAAACTAATACCTAAAGGCTTTAAAATTTAGGCACTAGCTAATAAGGGCTATATCCTTAATTAGTTATAGTATACTAAAGGTTATAAAAAAGATAGAATTTATAGAATTTATTATTAAACTAGGACGAATTAGTATAGACCTAAAGAAAGTTAAACTTATAGTTAGTTAGTAGGAACTAGAGAACGTTATATAATTAAGATCGTTTCTAGGATTTTATAACTACTATAGAAGGTTTATTATATAATGGTTAAAGAATATTAAGCTATTTATAAGGCTTATTAAAAAAATTTAAGCTATAGGTATAGAATGGTAATGTCATGGAAGTAGGCACGAACTAGAATACAATGTACTAAACGGGGTAGTAATTGAGAAGGCTACGTACGCGTAACTATGCGTGGTTGATACAAAGACATTTGGATGCAGAAACAGAATAGGTCAGGTCAACGTGGTCAAAGAAATAGGGGTAGTCGTGGGGCGTAGGTGTTACGAGACGAACGTGCGTGGGTGACTCCCGTGATAGGTAAGTAGAAGAAGCTATTCTAAGAATTTAAAGAGTTACTTACCTAAGATCTAATCCTTAAAATCCACTAACTAACGCTAGAGATAGTGGTTAAGATAGATATATTAAACTTTATATTAGGAGTATACTTACTATTAGTTACACAAGGGGGATATCACGTAGCTACGGTTCGTAGATAGTATAATAATTATTATTGTTTTTATTCCAAGAAAGGGGAAGGGTAAGGAACCTAAGGTTCCTTACCACACTAGTGCCGCAGCAACACGTAACGGCAACTTACCTCACATGACGGCAATTTACCGCATATGGCGGCAATTTACCCTATTCCCAACACTAGCAACTCTTCTTTTTATAGTTGCCATCTATAAACACCTATAGATTGCTACTATACAAAAGTATAAAGCTAAGGGGAAGAAGGAAAAGAGGAAGGGTATTAGGGGGTTAACGCAAAGACAAATGGGCTACTAAGGCGCTAGTAGTAAGCAAGCTAATGGCGATTTTTTATACCGGGTATAGAAAATCCTAATTAGCTAGATTAACAAATGGCGTCAGCAAAACTCTATACCGCCACCCGAATTAATTAGGCACGGCGCTCTTAATAAGAATTTAACTAATTAGACAACTTTAACTAGCTATTAAAGTTCTATAAAATTTTAACTTCTTTAAATTTCCCTTTTAACCTAACCTTTAACTTATATACGTAGAGTATTTATATTAATAAATGTCTTTAGTGCCTTATTTAGGTTTACCTTCGTTATTACATCTACTAGGTTATCTTAGCTATTAATCTATTAAATCTTAAAGAGTTCTTAACACTTATAGGATTACTAAAGTGCCATAATATCGATTATAAGACGCTTCTCCTTTATAGTGCTAAGCTTAACTAAACACTTATAAAGGGAGTATAAGTCGGTGCACACAATTATAGAAATAGTAGGAATTTTAAGTTAATCCATAATTATCTTAAGGGTAGTTCTAATTATAATTGCTATATTAACTCCGCTAACTATTCCATATATCTCTAACGCTAGAACGCTTTAAGTAACGCGTTTACTCTTAGTTAAGCTCTAATAGATAAGGTTGCCATAGATTATAAAGTTATTCTCTCTAGTAGATTTATTTATAATAATAATCTTATATCCTAACTAAGAGCTAAAATCTTTATTATTAGTAAACGATCTATTAATAAACACAAAGATCTTAGCGGTGGGGAGATTAATAGGCATATAGAGTAGCCCTTAGTTAAGATAATTTATCTACTAGGAAAAGCGCTTATTTAAAGCAAAAACGTCATCCTTAGTTAGTTCCTAGTATTAGGCGGCAATAGAGAGATTAAAGGAAGCCTTAGGTTAATAGATAAAAGTAATATAAGCCCCGCAAGCGCGTTATTCCACATATCCTTATTTTAGAAAATTAACATTAATAACGTTAATCTTCTTACCTTAACCCTTCTAGCGTAAAGTAATAGAATCCTTATTTATAAAAAGGATACATCTATTAAAGAGTAATAGTATTATTAAATTAAGTCTTTCCTTTAGCTTTACTATAAGATTTACCTTTACTAGCTTATCTTCTTTAAGAGCTAAGAATTAGTCGTCTCCTAAGATAATTATATTATCAGTTTATATACTAATAATTCTAAATAGAGTTCCTGTAGTTATAATAAGGAAGTAGGGATTAAATATAGAAGTAGTTATTAAAAGCTTTTCTTTATAGTGCTTGCTATAAGTAGCCTATTAATAAGTTCCTGCCTCTACAATTCCGTATAATAGCTTAAGTATAACTATAATCGTGTCTTTAGGATACTAGTGGCGAATTTACTCTAAAAGGTATGCCAATATTAAGCGCTAAAGGTGCATCTCTAATTAGGTGTAGGCTTAAGTAATATTTTATAAATAAACTGCCATTCTATTCTTTATTAAGGAGGGAGCTAATATAATAATAACTCACTAACTAGCTCGTTAAATTATAGGAGATTATATAAGAATTATCTCTTTACTATTATTATTATAACCTTAGATAATAAGCCTTAATTTCTTAAATAGGGCGTTAGTAGCTTTGCCCTTAATCTCGTTAACTATTCTTAACTTAAAGATATAAACTCTATTAAACTTAGTAGGGTTATATTTCTTAAATTTAAAGACTCCTCTTATAATAAGACCGTCAATCTCCTACTTATCAAATACTTAGAAAGGAGCTCCTAGGGTTATAATACAACCTTCCTTTTAAAGCTATTTTACAAGCTTAAAGTTAGCCTTCTCTTTAGCTATTATAAAGGCCATTAATAACTTAACTCTACTCTCTATAGCAGCAACAAATTACTCTTTAAAATTAATAAGATATTAGCGATTTTATAATCCCTTTAGGCGACCTCTACCGCGTCATAATTGCGGCACGTCTACTACAATTATATTAGAATTATAGTCGCCTTCTAGGGCATATTAATCGTGGTTCTCCTCTAGGGCATCTTCTAAAGCATCTTTTAGGGCATCCTGCAAAGGCTTGGAACTATTATCTTTATAGTAGGGCCTAATAACGGTTAAACGGAATTAAGTAGGTCTATAGGGCATCTAAAGAGTATAAGTTTAACTATTAATTATAATAAGTTTATATAGGCCTAACCATCCTCCCTTTTTACGCTATACCCGTACTTTAGATTAGAGTGGTAAATTAAGCATAGTTAAGGTATTTAGGCCATTTCTTATTCCTAGTGCGTTATTAACCTAGTGCGTAGCGTATAGATATTATACCTCCTTTATTACTTTATAAATAGCCTTAGCTTATTATACAATAGAGGGAGATAGTAGAGAATTATTAGTTATTTAAGGGTAGGCGTTAAAGACTAGTAATATAGGTATGAGTTTATTTAGGCCAGCGGAATTATTAATAGCTTTAACAGCTATTTATAAGGTAAGTTCTTCGCTAACGTCCTTTAGTTTTAAAGAGATAATCTTATATACGTAGCGTAATGGTGTATAATATTACTCTACTTTTTTAATACTATTATATGCCTTAATAGGGACTTCCTTAACCTTAATTACTATTGCCTTTATTTATTATCGGAACTCTATAAATAAGAAGTTCTTTCCTATATTATAAATAATTTAATTAGGGGGTCCTAGGTAGACATTAATCTAGTATAATTAAAGGGTATCCTATACGTTTCTAGCTAATATATCCCTTAAGAAACGTGCGGCTTAGAAGAAGGTTAATAAGTTAATAGCTTAGAGAACTAGCTTACCGTTAAGATATATAACATTAATAATAATATAGAAGTTAAAGTTATAGTTATCTTTAAGGGTAAACTTAAATCGGCTAGGGGACTTCTAGTTTATTTAATAGTAATAGCAATACTTTATAAGATGCTTAATTGCCTTAACCTTAACTTTATAACCTACTTATTAAAAAACCCTAAGTAATTAGTAAACGGATAGGTGGCTAAAACGATGGTGTAGTTAACGTAGCTCTAACTTAGTTAAGTAATTTTAAGTAACACTCCTTTCTAGTTATTAGAGGAGCAACTAAGGGTAACCCTACTTACGTATAATAGGCACCTAATTATCTCCCTAAATAAGCATATTCTTAAGGTTATTAAGCTTAATACCTAATTTATTTATATCTTAGATATAGAATAGGAACGGGGTGTTTGCGGGAATAATATAGAAGGTAATATATCCTAATAGGGTTTAGACCTTAATTATGCTAAGAGAAATTATAGTACCCTTACTAAAGCAAATTATATATTAGCCTACTATTAATTAGTTAATTTAAATAGAGCTATTAAGCTACTAAAGAGCTTAAACTTAAGGTTCTCCTACTATAGATACTCCTACGGCTCTAGTATCTAGCATAATACTATAGAAGACGTTCGCTAAGTATCTATTATTAAAGGAGAACGCGGAACTTTCCTTTAGCTTATTAAAGATATCTAACTTTATAATAAAATAGAACATAGATTGGTTATTAAGAATAGCAATAGTTTATATACCATTTACCTTACTATATTTAGTAAAGTATTAGTTAGGAGAGTAGTCCTTAATGTCTATATCCATAAGGAGCTATTTAGCCTTATTAACCTTATCCTTAAGGTCTTTTATACCTTTATATTGGACTAAAAAGCTTTAGAAGTAGGCCGTAGTAATCTTATAATTTCTAACATTTCTTATACTTTATCGGAACTTATTATATACCTCCTTTTACTTATTAAGAGAGTGTCTATTTAACTAGTAATTTAACTTCTTATAAATATAGCACTTCTTCTAACAATTGTTCCAAAATAAACCTCTATAAGGACCTCCACGATTACTTTATAGTTAACGTTAATTATACCCTCTGCCGTATCCCCTACTCTGGCCACTATATATTTAATTAGTCTAGTTATAATTATATTAGTCTAGAATCCCAGTTTAAATAGGGTTTTTGGTATAGAATTATTAGGGTTCTTATATTTATATTACAGTGCCTATAGTAGAGCGTAGTTCGGCATATACTCCTTTAAATATATCTATAGGTTTATATAGCGCCAAGTTACACTTAGAAACGCCATAGTATACTAAAATAACCTAGTCCCTTAGACTGTTCTTATTTTAATAGGTTTTAATAAGTCCGCGTTAGATTTTCTAAAGTTTATTAAAAAATAGTTAAAGGCACTCTAGGCAAGTCGTTATTAGGTTAAAAGCGATAACTCTTTAGAATATAGTCTCCCGCTATTTAGACATATAGAGTTAGCAGTTTTTATTAGTTTTAAAGTGGGCTCTAGTAAGCTAAAGCATTATATTAAAGCTATAGTTTTTACCTATAATATAGTCGTAATAGAACGTCACCGCCCGTCCCTTTAATATAACAGAGAAAGCATAATAGAACTAGTAGCGTTAAATTTTAACCTTATTACAGCAGTTATAAAAGACCTATAGTTTTACTCTAAGTATATTATATAATTCTCCTCCAAACTTCTTCTCTTTATCTAAATATACCTTTATTAAATTCGTAACTTCTTAAAATAGAGGCTTATCGGTTAGCTAGGATAAAGGAGTTAGAGGTAGTAAAGGTAGAGAAAAAGCACCTCTAGGTAGGAGAGCATCTTTAGGTAGGAGAGTAGCGTTCTAGGGGTTTCGTTCCGAATTAAAGTTACTGTTGGGAATAAGGCAAGCGGTCGTTACGTGTCGTCACGTGTCGCCGCGGCACTAGCGTGGTGAGGAACCTTAGGTTCCTTACCTACCCCCTAATTCTAAACAATAAGCTTTATCAACTAACATTTACTGTGTCTACTTGAGTAGCATTGGTGAGTTACCTTATAACACCAACACTAATTAGTGGTTAAATACACAGTCAACTATAGAGCAGCTAGGTTATCAATAGAAGAGATAGTCTTATACAGGGGTGCCATATACGCTTATATGGAATGGATCCCAGCAATACTATGCTACCTTAAACTTGCGGAAAACTAGTAATAGAAGTGTTACTAAGTACTAGGAGATACTAAGTTGTGTCTATTACACAGAACAATTACGTTTATAAAGATTTGGTTAAGTACTTTAGGTTAAAAGTGTTACTAAACCTAAGGTCTTAAGTTGACGTCTAAAACGCGTCAAACAACATCTTAAATTACCTACCTTTGGACAGTAAACCTACGAGATCCTATAAAACCGAAAATCCTACCTACCTTTGACGTATAACACCTCGTTAATTCTACCTACTATAGCGTTAACCTATCTAAAGAAGTACGAGAAAGATATTAACCTAGAGATATAGGACAGAGCCGTAACTAACTTTATAACCGCTAAGTAACAGGACCTAAATAGATTCTTAGTATACCGTATGGAATACTATAAAGACAGCGAATACGATAATACCGCGCTATAGTATTATATGAAGGAGGATTTTATTAGATAGATAAAGGAAATATAGGTTCCTATAAATAAAGATATTATATAGGACTTCCGTAACTTCCTTTAGAAGTATAAAGTATTTGTCCCTATAGATAGGGGTAGTATTAGGGACAACATTTAGGAATACGTTATTAATGTAAAGGAAGAGCATAAATAAACTCTATAAGAGATTAAGCACTAACTACGCACTATAAAGAAGCTTAAATCATAATAAAACCCAAGTAATACACCACTAGAGACACGTTCTAACTCTATTGCTCTAGGCACGAGTTCTAACATTCTATATCCATCGCCTCTACCTCTATTTTTAACTCCCCTGTATCAACTAGCTTAACCTATAGTCTTAATTAATAACCCCTAATAAGCGCAAGATCCCCTTACTTTGCGGTTTAATAACCTTTAAACTCCGCCAACTAGATCTATATTACTATTATAGCCTATAATATAATGCAGCTAAATACTAATTGGAGGCACCTTAAAAATGCTTATAGAGCTTATAAAGCTCTATTTAGAATAGGAGAAGAAGTTTGGCGAAGAACTGTATAATATCCTTAATTCAAAGTTACGTATTTTCTACGACTGTTGCCAAAAGGTTGGACTAGAACCCAATTAATACCATATTACTTATTTAGTTATGCTTAAGGGCCGAGCTAGTACCTTCTATTATAATTATTTAGTAGGAAAAGGATATAATTTTAATTAAATAATATATGAAATAAGATGCCACTTTAAAATAGAGGAGAATAAGCAGTAGTATATATTGGAGTAGAGAGAGACTACCTTTCTAAGAATTATTACTATAAACCTAGGTGCCTCTTAACTTAATTATCTTTAAAAGCTCTTTAATTAACTCTAGATAATTTAGCGTGGTTTATCCAAATTATATTAAGAGGACTTTAGCCTATATAATTAAGTTATTAGCGTATACTAAGGTGTTAAAGAATATAACCTTACTTTCTTTAACCCTATAAGTACTTACGAAGGAGTATATACTTAATTAAGATCCTCTATTAGCACCGCCCTATACTCTTAAAAAGTATAGCAATTTAATACCTAACTCTAACCTACTTTAATTAACCTAGCTAACTAATACGATTATAACTGGACTAATTAAATATATGGTGGTCGTAGTAGGGGATATAGTAGAGGGTATAATTAACGTTAACTATAAAGCAATCGTGGAGGTCCTTGTGAAGGTTTATTTCGCAATAATTAGCAAAAAAAATGCTATGTTTGTAAGAAGCCAAATTACTAGTTAACTAGACACCCCCTTAATAGACAAAAGGAGGTATATAATAAGTTTCGCCAGAGCGCATAAAACATTAGAAATTAAGAAGTTATTATAGCCTACTTTTAAAGCTTCCTAGTTTAATATAAAGGCGAAGAAGATCTTAAGGGTGAGATTAATAAGGCTAAATAGCTCCTTATAGATATAGAAATTGAGGACTACTTTCCCAACTAATACTTTACCGAGTATAGTAAGGTAAATAGCGCATAAACCGTTGCTGTCCTTAATAACTAATCTATGCTCTATTCTGTTATAAGGTTAGATATCTTTAATAAGCTAAAGGAAAGTTCCGCGTTCTTCTTTAACAATAAATACTTAGTAAACGTCTTTTATAGTATTATGCCAGATACTAGAGCCGCAGGAGTATCTATAGTAGGAAAACCTTAAGTCTAAGCTCTTTAGTAGCTTAATAGTTCTATCTAGATTAACTAATTAATGGTAGGCTAATATATAATTCGCTTTGGTAAGGGTACTGTAATTTCTTTTAGTATAATTAAGGTCTAAACCCCGTTAGGATATATTACTTTCTATATTATTCCTATAAATACCCTATTCCTATTCTGCATCTAAGATATAGATAAATTAGGCGTTAAGCTTAACAACCTTAAAAATATACTTATTTAAGGAGATAATTGGGTGCCCATTATACGCAAGTGGGGTTACCCTTGGTTGCTCCTTTAATAGCCAGAAAGAAGCGTTACTTAGAGTTACTTAACTAAGTTAGAGCTACGTTAACTACATTATCGTTTTAGCTACCTATCCGTTTACCAACTGCTTAGGGTTCTTTAACAAGTAGGTTATAAAGTTAAGGTTAAAGCAATTAAATATCTTATAAAGTACTGCTATTACTGCCAAATGAACTAGAAGTCCCCTAGCCAATTTAAGTTTACCCTTAAAGATAACTATAACTTTAACTTCTATATTATTATAGATATTATATATCTTAGCGGCAAGCTAGTACTCTAAGTTGTTAACTTCTTAACCTCCTTCTAAGCCGCACGCTTTTTAAAAGATATATTAGCTAGGAACGTATAGGATACTCTTTAATTATACTAGATTAATATCTACCTAGGACCCCCTAATTAAATTATTTATAATATAGAAAAGAACTTCTTATCTATAGAGTTTTAATAATAGGTAAAGGCAATAATAATTAAGGTTAAGGAAGTCCCCGTTAAGGTATATAATAGTATTAGAAAGGTAGAACGATACTATACGCTATTACGCCGCGTATATAAGATTATTTCTTTAGAACTAGAGGGTGCTAGCGAAGAGCTTATCCTATAGATGGCTGTTAAGGCTATTAATAATACCGCTAGCCTAGATGGGCTCGTACCTATATTACTAGTTTTTGGCGCCTACCCTTAAATAACTAATAATTCTTTACTATCTCCCTCTATTATATAATAAGCTAAGGCGATTTATAAGGCAATAAAGGAGGTGTAACGTCTCTACGCTACGTGCTAGGTTAACGACGCACTAGGAATAAGAAATGGCCTAAATACCTTAACTATGCTCGATCTGCCACTCCAATCTAAGGTACGCGTATAGCGTAAAAAGGGAGGATAGTTAAGCCCATATAAACTTATTGCAATTAATAGTTAGACTTATACTCTTTAGATGCCCTATAGACCTACTTAATTCCGTTTAACTATTATTAAGCCTTACTATAAAGATAACAGTTCCGAGCCTTTATAGGATACCCTAGAAGATACCCTAGGAGATACCCTAGAGGAGAACTATAATTAACGTGCCCTAGAAGGCAACTATAACCCCAATATAACTGTAGTAGATACGCCGCAACTATGACGCGGTAGAGGTTGCCTAAAGGGATTACGAAACCGCTAATACCTTATTAATTTTAAAGAGCAACTTATTACCGCCATTAAGAATAGAGTTAAGCTATTAATGGCCTTTATAACAGCTAAAGAGAAGGCTAACTTTAAGCTCGCAAAACAGCTTTAAAAGGAAGGCCGTATTATAACTTTAGGAGCTCCTTTCCAAGCATCTAATAAGCAGGAGATTAACGGTCTTATTGCAAAAGGAGTCTTTAAGTTTAAGAAGTATAACCCTACTAAGTTTAATGGGGTTTATATATTTAGGTTAAGAATAGTTAATAAGATTAAAGGTAAAGCTACCGATACCCTATTTAAGAAGTTAAGGCTAGTTATTTAAGGTTATAACGATAACGGTAAGGAAGTGATTCTTACGTAATCCCCTATAATTTAATGAGCTAGTTAGTAAGTTATTATTACGCTAGCTCCCTCCTTAATAAAGAATAAAATGGCGGTTTATTTATAAGATATTACCTAAGCCTATACCTAATTAGAGATACGCCTTTAGCGCTTAATATTGGCATACCTTCTAGAGCAAATTCGCCACTAATATCCTAAAGATATAATTATGGTTATGCTTAAGCCACTATATAGAATTATAGAGGTAGGAACTTATTAGTAGGCTACTTATAGCAAGCACTATAAAGAGAAGCTTTTAATAACTACTTCTATATTTAATCCCTGCTTCCTTATTACAGCTATAGAAACTCTATTTAGAATTGTTGGCATATAAACGGATAATATAATTATCTTAGGAGACGACTAATTCTTAGCTCTTAAAGAAGATAAGCTAGTAAAGGTAAACCTTATAGCAAAGCTAAAGGAAAGACTTAATTTAATAACACTATTACTCTTTAATAGATGCATTATTTCCCTAAATAAGGATTCCATTACCCTACGCCAGAAAGGTTAAGGTAAGAAGATTAATATTATTAACGTTAATTCTTTAAAGTAAGAATATATAGAGCAACGCGCTTGCGGAACTTATATAGCTTTTATCTATTAACCCGAAGCTTCCTTTAATCTTTCTGTTGCCGCCCAACACCAGAAACTAACTAAGGATAATATTTTTAACCTAAATAAGTGTCTTTTCTGGTAAATGAACTATCTTAATTAGGGACTACTTTACGTGCCTATTAATCTTCCTACCGCTAAGCTATTTGTGTTTATTAATGGATTGTTTATAAATAATAAAGATTTTAGCTCCTAGCTAGGATATAAGATTATTATAGCGAATAAATCTACCGGAGAGAATGACTTTATAATCTACGGTAATCTTATCTATTAGAGCTTAACTAAAAGTAAATATGTTACTCGAAGCGTTCTAGTGTTAGAGATATATAGAATAGTTAATAGAGTTAATATAGTAATTATAATTAAAACTACCCTTAAGATAATTATAGATTAACTTAAACTTTCTATTATCCCTATAATCGTATACACTAACTTATATTCCCTTTACAAGTGTTTAGTTAAGCTTAGTACTATAAAGGAGAAGCGCCTTATAATTAATATTATAGCACTTTAGTAGTCCTATAAGCGTTAAAAACTCTTTAAAATCTAATAGATTAATAGCTAAGATAACCCGGTAGATACGATAATAAAGGCAAACCTAAATAAGGCACTAGAGACGTTCGTTAATATAAATACTCTATATATGCGAGTTAAAGGTTAGGTTAAGAGGGAAATTTAAAAAAGTTAAGATCTTATGGAACTTCGACCGCCAGTTAAAGTTATCTAATTGGTTAGATTCTTACTAAGAGCGCTACGCCTAATTAATTTGGGTGGCGGTGTGGAGTTCTACTAACGCTATTTATTAAGCTAGCTAATTAGGATTTTCTATCCCTAGGATAGAAAATCGCTATTGGCTTGGCTAAGAGCGGTAAGTGGAACTAATATCTTTACACGAACCCATACATCTACCTACGCTACCTCTTCCCCTTTATTTCTTCTTCTTCTTCTCCTTAGCTTTATATCTTTATATAGTAGCAATCTATAAGTATATATAGATAGCAACTATAAAAGAAGAGTTGCTAGTGTTGGGAATAAGGCAAGCGGTTATCACGTATTATTATATATTACCACGGCACTAGCGTAGTAAGGAACCTTAGGTTCCTTACCTACCCCCTAATTCTAAACAATAAGCTTTATTAACTAACATTCACTATGTCTACTTAAGTAGCATTAGTGAGTTACCCTATAACACTAATAGTTACCTTCCAAAGAATATAGGTTAGTTTTAGGTTTCTATAGTTAACGTATAATCTTAGCTTCCGTCTATACTAGTTCTTCTATACTAGTAAAAACGGCGTAAATATTACTAGTAATTAGGTTACCGTCCTTAGTAACGTACACCCTATTCCTTTAGAGGGAATCTTAAAAATCCTAAATAATATTAACATTACTAAGTGCCTAGGTGTTGGCGGTCTATCCTATAAAATCCTCCCTAAAGTATTCCTATAACTATAAATCGGCGTAGTAGCTATCTTAGTAGAATAGAATATAGTATAGGAGAAAGCCGTTAACTTATTTTGCGGTATAAGTTATTATATTAAAGGTAAATACGTCCCAATCTTTATCGATAAGTTTCGCGTATATAGCTACCCCTAGTAGTAAGGAGTCTCTCTAGTTGTTTAGAGTAGCTATAGTTATATCTTTAGAGAAAGGGAATATTGGTGGTATAGGGATTGTTGTTTAGTACGCGTTTGTAACATATATTTATAATTATAGGGCTTAAGACTAGTTCTAGCCTTAAATTATAAAGACTTATAAAGTGTGTTATTCTGCGTAATAGATATAAGAATCTATAATCTAGGGAAGGCTTAGGACTAGTTCTAGCCTTTAAATCCTTAGATTTGTAGAAGAGTTCTATTTAAGGTTTAAAACCAGTTCTAACCTTAAAAAACAGCTTCCCTTAATACGAGTAGCACTAGTATAGTAGCTTATCTCTTCTTAGTAAATACCTAGCTGTTCTATAGTATAACTATAAAGTTAACTACTAATTAGTATTGGTTATATAAGGGGGATATCACGTAGCTATGGTTCGTAGATAGTATAATAATTATTATTATTTTTATTCCAAGAAAGGGGAAGGGTAAGAAACCTAAGGTTCCTTACTACGCTAGTGCCGCGGCAACACGTGACGGCAACTTGCCTTATATAACGGCAATTTGCCACATATAGCGGCAATTTGCCCTATTCCTAACACTTACTATAGAAATATAAGGATATATAGTACTTAATAGTATACTATAGTTAGAAAATAACGCCACTAGAGCTATTAGGAATAGTAATAGTACTTAAGGAATAAAGAGTATTTTTATAAGGTATAGATAAACTATTTATAGTTAAAACGGACTATAAGAACCTTATAGAATTCCTAATAATAAAAGAACTTAATAGAAAATAAGTTAGATAGGTAGAAATACTTATAGAATACTATTTTAAAATTAAGTATACTAAAGGCACTAAGAATATACAAGCGGATATACTTAGTAGAAAGACAGAACTATAAAAATAATAATAAAACTATTAGGAGTAATATTATAAAAAGATAAAGATAGAAAAATTAGGTATAATTATCTAAAAATCGTAATAACTTAAGAGGTATAGATCTATAAGGTACTAAAGAGTAATTAAATATAGAGGATTTAGGAGGCGTAGCTTAAGGATTTAAATATAAAATAATAGAAGTACTAAAAGACTACGTATATACTAAGAAGATATAAGTTTAAGGTACTTATAAGGAGGTATTAAGCCTAGCCTTTAGCTAGGCCTTAGTTACCCCTAAATAGCCCTTAAGCAAGGCCTCGAGTAGTAGAGATTTTATTCCTTATACGTAGTATTAGGTAATGTATTACCTCGCTTATTTATATTGTTATACGTAGCTTAACCAGCTAGTGTACTAAATACTCGCTTATCTTTTTAGTATGTTTGGCTCCGGTAGCGTAAAGCCTATCGCCTTATACGTAGCTATTAAGAAGCTCTAAATAGCCACTAGCTGCGCGCGAAGATAGCTTATAGGGTTTTTCCCTATATAATATATAATTTTCCTTTAGGTATAAAGTAGTCTATATAGACCTAAATAGGATTCGTCTTAGACGTTAATTAAAGATTAATATATAATAATAATTCATTGCTTAACGTCCGATTTAGATCCCTATTGGGCCTACGCGGACTACTCCTTATTTATATATAGGGAGAAAACTCTATTTAAGAAAAATGAGAAAACCCTGTGATCTATCTCCCTGCCTTTTGGGACTCGCCTACTTAGCGCCTATAAGTCGCCTATAGTGCTCTACTACCTTACTATTTAACCTCCTTAGGAACTACTACTGCCGTAATAAGCCTACGGACGCGCTAGTATTATAAACTATTACTCTACTACTATAGAGTTACTAGGGGGTACCTACTGCTCGCCCCCTTACCTTCTATTACTATTTCCCTTATAACCCAGAACTAATTTAGCATATTTTGACTAATAAGCCACTAGGTAACCGCCTTAAGGCCTTTTTATATTAAGAGTAGTGTATTATAGTTCTCTGTGCTAGCTGCTAAGAGTATTATTTTTTAATTAGTGCGTAGGGGGCATAGTAGTATTACGTGTTTTAGTGTCTGTTTTGGCTAGCTATATTTATATCTTAGGCTACCTACTAGAATACCCACCTAGTAAAGCCAATCTTTTAGTCCTATTATTCCTGTTCTTAAGAGTGTTACTATTATATTTTCTACCTTTATTAGGCCTTCTTAGAGCCCTTAGGTATTTACCCCCTATAGCGTTAACCATACTATAGCTTAGGTTTGTCTTGCCTAAGTTAGCCTCTATACCTTTAACTCCTATTTACCTCTTTAGCGTTGGTCTAACTAGTATTATATTGCGGTAGATAGTTTCCCGGCGTTCTTATATATTCTACTTTAGCTCCTTTCTCTATCTTACTGTCTTTACTAACCTCTTATACGTCTCCCTTTCTCCTCTATATAGGCCTGGGCCCTAAAGCGGCACTATTTTTCTTCTGCTTTCTTTACCTATTTCTCTAATATCTCTTCCCTACTTTAGGGTTGTTAGTTTGTTCTTCTATAGGGCACCCTAGGGTCCCTCTATAGTTTACTTAGGCGTGTCTTAATGTACTTTATAATATTAGAGTTGCGTTTATTTTATATCCTTTATATTATAGCGGCTTTAATATATAACTATAGGGGGGGAATATTAGATTCCTTCTTAAGCAGTGCTGTGGCCGTTTACTTATACCCGCCTATAATACTTTAAAGGTAGGCTATTTAGACCTTTTAAAGTGGTTTAAGGAGTAATTTAGGGGGGCCCTTTTTAGTTTCTCTAATGGCCCAAATATTAGATCTATATGTTATAGTTAGCCGGATAACTGCTATATATAGTAGGCGTGACCTTTAAAAGCATAGACCCTATATAGAATTAATAATCCTAGATAAAGCGATAAACTGTGCTTGGCCTTTACGGGCCATTTACGCCGTATATGCGCTCTACTAAAGCTTACTATCTACCTATACTCTTAATACCCTTAGGCCCTAAACTGGTTAACCCCTAAAGCCTTAAATATAAATTATATGCTAGAGATCTATAGATTGGTTGCATTTTCTTATAAAATAGATTAGCTAGTATTTCTTTAGTAAGAATTGGACTTTATAACATTTTGCCTATTCTATATAAGTATTATAGGCTTTTTCTAGTGTTCTATAATTCTCTACGGCTATTAGCCTATATATAATTAGGTTTATATTATTAATAAAGCCTATCCCCTAGGTCGCCCCTTTTATAACGGCGCTATCGCACGTTACCTGCCAAATTCTGCCATATTCTACCGACCTGCGATTAGCCCGCCCAAAGCTAGCGCCTTGGCGGCTTACCCTATATATTTGTTTACATCGGTCCTAGAGACCCCTTTTCCTTCTCTTTAGCTTAGTATCTTTATAATACAGCATTCATTCAAGCTTCGGTTTAGAGGCATTTATTTAAGCCGTGACATTATACTAAGCTCTCCCTACCTTGCCTGGAAAGGCCTTAATAATATCCTACCCCAAAGAAACTTCATCTGCAACGACGTATTAACGCGCTATACTTAGACACCAAAACAACTTTATATTGCCTGGGAAGGCCTAGATAATATCCCACCTTATAAGCTAGACAGGACTGGACCTATACCCCCAGAATTAAAACTAAAGCGTATAATACCGACGAACCTTAGGAAGCTAATAATAGCACCTAAAGCAAGCTTATTTAAGAGAGCTGCCTCTACCCAAGAGGAACCTAAGATCCAATTAGGATTAGAAATTGAAGATAATGATGACGTTATAGACGTACGCGAGCAGATTCGTGCCCTTGCAGCTAGCCAGGAAGCCAATCGTCTTAAAGCGAGAAATATATAAGAGACCCTACAAGAGATCCTAGAAAGCCTTACAGCCCTATAAAATAGCCTAGCTTTCCCTTTTTAAAGCCCTAGCCGACCTGTTTACTTTACTAAATGTAATATACCAGGGAGTACGGATATAATAACAAAGTAATTAAAGTCCATTAAGCTCTTTAACCCCCCACCACTATCTAACGGGATAGACCCTACCTTTAAGAATTAGAGGATTTAAGTATAAGGAAAGCTCCGCGTTAACTATAACTATTTCCTTTCTAAAGAAGCTAAAATACTTTACCTCTTTGGTTAAACTACTGGGGATACCTAACGGCACCTTTAAGCCAAGTTTAAGGATGACTTCCCTGTCTAATTTATATCCGTTAATAAGATAATATAGCACCTAGCGGCTATCTATATTAACCCGAATAAAGTACAGGATGCCCGTTATAACTATAATCGCCTAATAATAAAACCGAACTAACCCTTTACTAAATTCTAGACTTAATTCCTATACCTTGCAGGAGAAGGCTAGGTCCCCCTTAAGAACTACCGATTAGACCTATATAATAAGCTAATAATCCGGCTATAAGAAAAGATTGCTGTAACCTTAGATAACCTACTAACCTATAAAAGACTCGCAGCTTATTGCCTATTATTAGACTTAGAACTAAAGTAGATTAACGCCCGCCCTAATTGGTAGAAGCAACTCTATAATAATTAGAACTCGCTAGCTATACCTATAGAAGCTAGAGTAGAAAAATAAGTTATAACTACTCTTTTACTAAAGGCGGTTATAACTACGCACCGGCGAGCCTCGCCTAACTAGTTATATACTATACTATTAACTAGTATTCGCTGCAATACTCTAATTAACCCTACCTCGGCTACGTACTTTAACTATAATAAGTACATTAGGAAAATATTCGCAGGATAAGATTTAAGTAGACTTTGGTTTTCGCGTTTCGCGTAATTAACATACAATTTAACCAACTTAACACGTAATTAACTAACTTAATACGCAGTTGACCTACTTAATATATAATTTAACTAACTCGATACGCAGTTAACCTACTTAACATGCAATTTAACTAACTTAACACGTAGTTAACCTACTTAACATACAATTTAACTAACTTAACACATAGTTAACCTACTTAACATATAATTTAACTAACTTAACACGCAGTTAACCTACTTAATATATAATTTAACTAACTTAATATGTAGTTGACCTACTTAATATATAATTTAACTAACTTAACACGCAGTTAACCTACTTAATATGCAATTTAACTAACTTAACACGCAGTTAACTTACTTAACATATAATTTAACTAACTCAATATGCAGTTAACCTACTTAACAACTTTAAAAGCTAACTATATATTTCTTGACGTGCGATTAAGGTAAAGTTATATATTATATATTTAACTATTATATATAATCTTATACAATCTTATACAATCTCATACAATCTTATAGTCTTATTACTTGGAGGCTCTNCACGAGGCTCTACACGAAGCTCTGCGTACAGAGGCTCTGCACGAAGCTCTGCACGAAGCTCTGCACGAGGGTCTGCGCGAGGGTCTGCGCGAGGGTCTGCACGAAGCTCTGCGTACAGAGGCTCTGCACGAAGCTCTGCACGAAGCTCTGCACGAGGGTCTGCGCGAGGGTCTGCGCGAGGGTCTGCGCGAAGCTCTGCGTACAGAGGCTCTACACGAAGCTCTGCATCGGGTCCCCGCTATATTCCCGATAGCCTCTACACGTGCCTCTACCGTATGTAGCCACCTTATTTTTTACCCTTCCTTCCTTCTTTATATCCTCCCTACCTAGGGAGGCACCAGAACGGCAGCCAGCAGAGGACCGTTGCTAGAACTAGACGACCGTCGCCAGAACCAGATGACCGTNNCCAGAACCAGACGACCATCGCCAGCCAGACGACCGTCGCCAGAACCAGACGACCGTTGCCAGAGCCAGACGATCGTCGCCAGAACCAGACGACCGTCGCCAGCCAGACGACCGTTACCAGAACCAGACGACCATTGCCAGAGCCAGACGATCGTCGCCAGAACCAGACGACCGTCGCCAGCCAGACGACCGTTACCAGAACCAGACAACCGTCGCCAGAACCAGACGACCGTTACCAGAACTAGACGACCGTTGCCAGAGCCAGACGACCGTCGCCAGAACCAGACAACCGTCGCCAGAGCCAGACGACAACGACTAGCCAGCCAACACTATAAACGATTCGATCAATCGATCAAATTAAGGTAGCACAGACAGGTAGGCACAAACAGGTAGATGCTGACGGGTAGGTAAATGTAGACAGGTAGGTAGATACAGACAGGTAAGCAGATATAGATAGGTAGGTAGATGCAGATAGGTAAGTAAATGCAGATAGGCAAGCAAATATAGATAGGTAGGTAGATGCTAACGGGTAAGTAGATATAGATAGGTAGGCAAATATAGACAGGTAAATATAGATAGGTAGGCGATGCAAATAGGTAGGCGATGCAGGTAGGTAGGTAAGTCAATAGGTAGATAGGTAAAAGAGAACCATTGCTATATTATATTAAATTATCTAAAATAATAATATTTATTTTGCTAGCCTTATAAATAGCTTTAAAATAGCTTTTATTTATTTAAAATATATTATTAGTATAAAAGAGGTAAATATAATTATAGTTGCCAAATGCGCAGATTGCTGGTAGGTTGCGCGTAGGTTACGCGTAGGTTGCGCGCAGGCTGCGCGTAGGCTGCGTGTTAAAAAAACACGACATAGGCTAGTCGGTCAAGTTGCCAAATGCCCTCAACTGCGCGCCAATTGCGTTAACCACCAACCATTGAGGCTATTGAAAGGGTACCATATTTTGCCGATATAGGGTTACTTTGCCTCGTCCTGCCCAGAGCTAAAAGATATAGGCGATATTAAGGAGATAGAGGAAGGAGAAATGTTAGATAAGTTAGGAAAAGAGAAACCCTAGGGAAAGACTCCCCTTTAGGGTACCCTATCGATCTTAAAGAGATTAATCTTAGTTAGTTAATAGATGGAAAGCATTTTATATTTCTATATATAGTATCTTAAAATAGATATAGAGTTAATATAACNNCCCTTATTAANACTAGAGNAAATAGCTTNGCCTTTATAAATANTNCNTATATAAATAATNTTNCNAAGTTTNTAAATNNAGAANCCATCTAACTAGAGAAGCCTATTTAGGTAAAAGGCTATAACGGCTAAGCTGGTTGGCCTATTACCTACGTCTTAAAGTTACATATTGCTCTTAACGGACGACGCCAATACAGTATCCCCTTTTACATCCTAGACCTAGGGTCTTACGATATAATCCTTAGACAAAAATAGATATCCTATTTTAATATCTAGTTAAATATACAATAAAGACGGTTTATCTAGCCGGAGGATAGACTAAAGTTGCCCTCCTTTATTAGGGAGATCCGAACTAACCGTAAGACACTAGCCGTAAGGGCTAACCCTATTTACTAGTAGGATATCTGGGCCCGTGACCTAGCCTTTACCTAAGAAGACGCCCGCCACGAAGCTAGAAAGAACTCTATACTGATAAAGATACTCTCCTAAAGCGCTACGTTTAAAGAGGACTTTACGTACGGAAGCGGGACAAATAGTAACATAGACGACGTCTAAATTGCACGGATTTAACTGGTATGGAAAAGAACATATTAATAGGATATAAGGGATAACCTCTAAAAGATATAATAGGAGCTAAAAGGGGTAATAATAACGCCAGTACCCCGGAAGTCCCTAAAGTCATATACACCCCTATTGTTAGGCAACCCCCCTACCGTAGATATCGCCGCAATTAGCGCTATAGCATTCCACTTTAATATATACCGGAAGAACAATAAGGTCTTTACAACGAGCCTATATAAGATTAACCAAATTATTAATAATAGAGAGGAAAGGCTAGCTAAGGAAACTAACAAGGAACTAGTTAAATGCCTTCTTTTTACTATTTATACAAACTACAAGGATGCATTCTTAAAGGCGGCCTTAGATAAGTTACCCCCCTACCAAACATACGATTATAAGATTCAATTAGAAGCCAATAACTCGCTAGGCTATAGCCCCCTCTACTATTAATTAACGGATAAGCTAAAAGTAATAAAGTAGTACTTAATTGATAACCTGGATAAGGGGTTTATTAAGCCAAGTTAAGCCCCTTTTACTTCCCCTATCCTGTTCGTAAAAAAGCCTAATAGAGGCCTTCATTTTTATATTGACTATTAGAAGCTAAACGCTATTACTTAAAAGGACCAGTATCCTATTCCTTTAATTAATAAGACCCTTATACGTCTAAGCTAGGTAAAGATCTTTACTAAACTTAATATCCGTTAAGCTTTTTACTAAATTAGGATAAACCCTATATTTAAAGATTTAATAACATTCCGTACCCGTTATAGTTCCTATAAATATAAAGTTCTTCCTTTTAGACTAATAAACGGACTAGCTACGTACTAAAGGTATATAAATAATATTCTTTTTAATTACCTTAACGAATTCTGCACGGTATACCTAAACGACATTCTTATATACTCGGATAATAAACTTAAGCATTAAGTTCATATTAAGAAGGTCCTGGAAAAACTACGGAACACGGGCTTATAAGTTGATATTAAGAAATACAAGTTTGGGGTAAAACGTATAAAATACCTTAGGTTTATCGTAACTATAGAAGGAATTAAGGTCAACCCTAAGAAGGTAGAGGTAATCTATAACTAGAAGCCCCCTTATATAGTAAAAGGAATCTAGTCCTTCTTTAGCTTTTATAACTTCTACTACTGGTTTATCTATAACTACGGAATTGCGGTAAAACCTCTTATATAACTAACTAGGAAGGATACGCCTTTTATCTTTAATAATAGCTATATAGAAGCCTTTAAAGAGATAAAGGATTAGCTTATCTTTTCCCTAATCCTTTATCACTATAACCCGGACCTTAAATTAATGCTAGAAATGGACGCCTCTAATAGGGTCGTAGCGGGAATCCTATTATAGTTATATCTAGACGGCGAATGGTACCCTATAGCTTTCTTCTTAAAGATAATAGACCCGGCTAAGTGTAACTATAAAGTATATAATAAAGAAATGCTAGCTATTATTTAATTACTTTTCTAATAGCGCGTAGAGCTCGAAGGTATATATTCCTAAATTAAGATATATATAGATTATAAAGCCCTAAAGTACTTTATAACTACAAAGCAGCTTACTAAATAATAGGCCTAATGGGCCGAAATACTCTCCTAATTCTTCTTTACAATTATATATTGTTCTAGTAAGTAAAACTTTAAGGCTAATGCCCTAACCTAAAGAGAATAAGATGTAGGCCCCTAGGATAAGCTAAAGACCTAATATTAGACGCATGCCCTTCTTTATCTAGAACAGCTTGACCCACAGATCATTAAGGAGCTAGACTCTTAGTAAAACGAGCTAGCACTAATAAAGGAGTCCTTAGATAAGCTAATAGGGCTAATTAACCGCCTCCTAACTATAAACTACACGGCTGACGCCTTAAGGGCCCTCCGTAAATAAGCTGTAAAAGAAGACCCTAATTTTAAGACGGAGGAAGGATTGCTCCTATACTAGGAGCGGCTTATAGTCCCTAACGTTAACAATTTATAAACTAAACTAATCCGCGAAGCTTATTACTAAGTCTCTACAGCACACCCTAGCAAGAATAAAACCTATAAAATCATTAACTGCCGCTACTACTGGCCGAAAATAGTTGCGAATATTAATCGATATATACGGAACTGTGAAGACTATTAGAGAGCTATAATCCCACGGGATAAGACCCTAAGACTACTTAAGCCACTCCTAATACTAGAGCGCCCTTAGCAGTATATCTTTATAAACTTCCACAAACTACCTAGGGACTGTAATGGATACGATATGGTTATAGTTATAGTTAACCTGTAAGAGGCCAGCCTAACTAGAACATATAATTATCTAATTAACAGTGTCACCAGTAAGTAGAAGGTAAGTTAAAGGTAAATAGAAGGTAAGTTAAAGGTAGAATGAGTTTTACATATTAAAGGACAAATGCTTCTAACTACTTCTATTTAGAGACTAATCGCTAGTTCTTCTCTAGAGGAGAACTAGCTCCCTATATAATCTTTCTAAGACGCTAGCAAAACCCTTTACCCCTTATCTGTCTAACTATGTCTTTTGGGACGTAGATAGAATATAGGTAAGACCTCCTTTTAGAATATAGATGAGACCTCCTTCTAGAATATAGATAAGACCTTCTTTTGTCTTATCTAATATATACCTTCTAGGGAATTCCATTATAATTACCTCCCCTTTAAGGGTCTTAGTCCTCTAAGACTTCGCCTCTACTAAGCTTTTATAAAGTTCCGGCTAAAACCACTAAGGAAATTCTTAGTGGAAAGGTACTCTATAATACGGCTTATAGCTAGTTCTTTACTAGCGTAGAACCTTACTTTATTCTTAGTTCCTCTGCTTTTTTCCTACTATAGTTCCCTATAATGCCTTTATAATAGAACTAAAATAATAATAATAAAAATTAGATGGGATTCACCTTTCTTATTATAAGAGTTTGTTATAAGTTGATTTGGAGGTTATCCTATATAACGCGTCTATAAGCCACTATCCCTATTTACCTAAAATGGATTCTAATAATAATATCTTTATTTTAATTTTCTTCCAGTTTATAAGCTATTGCCTCTTACACGTCTTTTCATCAATAACACCATTCGTCTCGTCTTTCAGCAAACTATTTCCTCTATATCTCCGCTTTTAGCTTTTATATCTTTAGCTATTCTTTTATAGCTGCTTTATTCTCTTCTTATAACATATCTATAAGTAATAGGATCCCTACCTTATCTTTTTATAATAATGCTAACTTCTTAGAGTATTCTCTTATAATGGCTCGTGGTCCCCAGACCAGCGGTAGTGTTATTAATCTTCCGGTAACGCCTTAGACAGCGTCTGTTGCTCCTGCGGCAGTTTCCCTAAAATGCTGTCATCGCTACATTTATGCTCTTACGTAAGATCCTTCCTACGTTTATAAAATACCTCGCTCCGGCGAAAACAAATCCAAGTGCTCTTATTATTGTAGTAGGAGAAAGACCTACGTCCTAGTATTTCCTATTCCGTCCTATTCTAAATTTCGCTAATTATACTAGATTTCCGCTATCTATGCGCATAAAACTTATAGGCTCTAACACGCTATCTAAGATTTCCGCTAATATCCTAATAGTAATAGGCGGAGACAGAAGGTGTCTTCCCTCGCTCGCAGACTCTTTAATTTTATAAGGGTTTCCACTACTATAGAGACGCAACGTTTTCGGATATATAGTATCTAGGAGCACATATGCAAACAGCTCGTCCTTATTAATAATAACATTTATACTCTTACGCAGACTACTTTAGCTAGGTGAGTTTCTCTAGTGACTTACTTAGGAACTGTGCTAACTCCTTTAGCTAATATCTCTTTAATCCCTACTTAGACGCCAATTTAGAACCTAGGGATACTAAGGATAGCGATAAAGGTTAAGATAAACGTTCTCCTCGCCAGTCTCCCGCCTATGCTGGTCCTTCCAGTACCTATTGTTCTAAGAAGAATATTAGTGAAAGTGCTAATGCTTTTGGGGATGGAGGAGCTAATAATACCGTTAATAATGACGTTAAGATAGAAGAGGAGGCTCCTATTGCTGCTGCTGGTATTTAAGTTATTACCTAGCTCTTTTCTTCTTATAGAATAGCTTTATATAGTGCCTCTCGGGTGCCTTTAGGATGCCCTATTATTGGGAATTAACTTTATACTTTAGGGATGCCTTTATTNTAAGCTTTNGTNATAATTTATATAAANGNAGTATACTACTATAATCCCCATATATAATAAACGGGTAGTGTTCCTATAGGTGCCTTATAATTCTTTAAAATTTCTAATTCTTTATAGGCTGTCCTTTTGCTCCTCTTCGTACTATTAACTCTACTATATATCTCCGGTGCCAGGCCAAATACTCTTCTTTTATCCCTAGGGGATCTTACTAAATCCCTAAGGCCACTTCTTATAGTGCTATTACTCCTTCTTATATAGCGTCTTCTTTAAATAGTATCCCTAGTGGTTCTCCTATAAATTTCTATAGGCTTCCTCTTATAAGATTCTAGGATCCCTATTATAATAGCGAAACGTTTCCGTTCTTAATGCCTATACTTAATCCTATGGTTTTAATTTACGGGGTTTTCCCTATTACTTTACCTGTAGCATATCCAGAACCATTTTTAAGTCTTTACCTTTAGTTCTTAGGAAGGTTTTAATTACGGTGTTATATCCCGGCTAAAGGTACTTCTTAGGTTCCTAACTATTATGTGCCTAGAAGTATCCTTCTTAATAAACTAAAAATTCGCGCTTCTTCTGGCGCCATCTTTAGTCTAAAATGTCTTCTATATTCTATTCTAGTTCCCTATTAATTTCGCTAGGTAGGGGCGGTTCCGCACCATCTCTTTTTTAGTATAGCTTTAGTAAAGAAACATAAAATATAGGATATATTAGATAAGATTTCAGTAATTCTAATTCATAGGCTTGGTTTCCTTTAGTTTTTTTAACTATCTTAAAGGGTCTGAGTTACCGGTGATCTAGCTTCTTCTTAATGCGTTTTATTCAGATATTTTTTATAAATAATAAGACTTCGTCTCCTATCTTAAATTCTTTCGGCATATATTTTTTGTTATAGTACCTTTTTTGCACAGCCTAGGCGTCTAGCAAGTGCTTTTTAAGTTCCTCTCTGCGAATTCTTATTTGCTTAATTCTTTTGAACGCCGCTAATGCCTCTCTTTTAGGAACGATGTCCTTAACGTTCTAGGGGTTATTTACTTTTACCCCAAATAATGCTTTATAAGGGGTCATTTTTATACTACTATAGATGCTTATGTTATACACGTGCTGCGCTAAAGCTAACTATAATGTCTAATTATCCTGTTAATAATTAATATAGTAGCGGAGGTAGTGTTCCAATAACGCATTTAGATGCTCTATTTGCCCGTCTATTTACAGGTAAAAGGTAGTGCTTATCCTTTGCCGTATTTTCAATAAGAGATAGAATAAAGACCAAAATGCACTATTAAATACGGTGCCTCTATTAGACACAATTCCCCTTAGCGTACTAAACGAGAGCCACCGTTCCAAAAATAGGTCTGCCAGTTCTGCTACTATAATCGTTGTTATAACAGCAAAGTATCCTAAAAACTTTGTATACCTGTTGACGATTACTAGAATAGCGTCAGCAACCTCTTTAGTTCTTATCTTGGTAGGGGGTAAGCCTGTAATAAAATCCATTATTAATTCTAATATGGGTCCCTGCGGAATAGGAAGCACTAATAACTCGCCGTATAGGCAATGCCTGGATATCTATATCCTTTGGCACGTATTATACCTCAATATATAGTCCTTAACCTCTTCAGACATTCCATCCTAAAAGTATTTCCTTTAAACGGCCTTAAGGGTTCTATTGGCACCGTAGTGACCCCTAAGAGGGTCATTATAGAAGACCTTTAGAATTTTATCTTAAATTGCTTGGTCCTTCAAGATATATACAGCACCCTTAAAGCGTAATAGACCCTTTTAGTCTTGCTACTATAGCTTTTTAGTGACTCTAGCTAAGTTGGTCTCCACTATATCTTTCCACCTCTCCCTAGAGGCGAAGGCGTCCCTTTATTAAGCTTAAAGAAGAAGATCCGGAAAGGTTTCGTGCAGATTACTTACTTCCATTTCGCCTGCCGCTATTATAAACTTAAGGTGTAGTACGAGACGTTTTAAACTATTAGTGCTAGCAGATTCTCCTACCGTTATATAGTATACTATACTACAGATAGGTATCTCGCCTATCCCCTTTAGATCCGAGAACTCGCAGCTAATGCGCCGTCAAGTTAAAGGTGCCGCGATACCTCTAGCACATCCTATAGAATTCTCGCTAATTCTAGGGTACGCCAACTTTATAACATCTGCTTAGTCTATAACCTAGTCTATAACTATATCCTACGGCTCTATAATTATATCGCTTTACAGCTGCATCGCTAGGACCTCTACCCTACCGCGAAATTCTATAGTTCTAAGGAAAGAGTCTTCTTTCTTCCTAAGCAAATTTTATAATGTGGGGATTATTTCCCCTGTGCTGTCTTAGATCCTCCCTATCTTATAATCCGGACGTCTTAATAACCCATTAGCAGGATTTATCTTTCCTAGGCGGTACGTAATCTTAAAATCATACTGCGATAGTGCCTTTGCCTACCTAGCTTGTCGACCGCTTAACACCTTTATAGTCATAAAGTATTCTAGGTTGTTATAGTCTATAAGGACTTTAATGGGATAATTGCTTCCTATACAATAATGTCGCCAGTACTTTATTACTATAATTATCGCGAGCAGCTCCTAGTTATACGTTATGTAACGCTACTCTATAAGGGTCATTTTCCTTAACTAAAACGCCATAAAATGCTATTTTCCGTCTTTTAATTGAGATATAATTGCCCCTAGGGTAAAGCCAGATATATCCGTTTTAAGGTATATATATAGCTCCTAGCAGAAGTATATTAGGATAGGCGCCGATATAAACAAATCCTTTAACTGGTCTATAGCCTACTTAGCAGCTTCCCTAAATATAAAGGGTCCTAACTTCCTGCTATTCTTAAATCCTTTTAGTAGATCAGTAATTAGGAGTATTACTTATAAGTAGTAAACAATAAACGTTTAGTAGAAGTTCGCCGTACCTAAGAAAACCTATACTTCTCTAAATGTCATAGGGTAGGGCTATTCCCTAATGGCGTCCACCCGACTTTTCTCTATTGACACTCCGTTAACGCTAACAATAAAGCCTAAAAAATTAATGCTAGTAGTATAGAACGTGCACTTTTTTAGGTTTATATAGAGCTTATATTCCCATAGTCTTTCTAGTACTATTTACACGTGGTGTATATATACTTCGTAGTTATTAGAGTAGACTATAATATCATTAAGGTAGACTATATATATTATGTCTAATAGGCCCAACAATGCCTTATTAATATAGGCCTGAAATATTACTGGTACGTTAGTAAGCCTAAATGGCATTACTAGGTACTTAAAGTGGCGTACTATATTTAGAACGCCGTTTTCTATTTATCGCCAGCTTTAATCCGGATTTAATGGTATACATCTTTTAGATCCAATTTTATAAATATCTTTATGCCCAACAGCCTGTTAATAAGCTCCCCTATTAAGGGTAACGGGTAGCAATTCTTTATAGTAATCTTATTTAGCGCCCGATAGTTAATATAGAGGCAAAGGGTCCCGTTCTTCTTAGGTATAAATATAATCGGTGCCCCTACCAGGCTTATAAAGGGCCAAATCCATTCTCTTTAAAGATTGTCCACTATATATTAACATAGTACCGCTAGCTCATTTTCTAACAGGTTATACAGCGGTCTAAAAAGAGGTTATTTATTCCCTATATCTATCTTATACTTAACCAATATGGGGTTAAGTAAGGTTTGTGCAGCCTCTTTACTAGAAATATCCTCTAAGTCTATATATTCCTATAGAATCTCTAGTTCCTTAACTGCGCATAGCCGGACATCCAAAAATAAATATCCTGTGTCCCCGTTCTTGGTGTCAAAAGTAGCATATATAGTATATACCCACCCTTCTTCTTACACATAGTTTAAGAAAGTCTCTTAATCTTCAACTATAATGCGCGGTTAAGACTTCCGATGTTAATATAAGGCTAAAGGCCAATCAATATCCGGATTAACTTGGTAAAGCTATAGGTATCCTAAAATAAGGTTATACCCCTTAATTTCTACAGCATAGAAGCATATCTCCTGCGTGTCCCATAGACTATTACAGTCCTAGCTGGCCACAGAAAAAGCTTATTCCCTATAGTATAGAATCTAGTAGCCTCTAATGCTTTAAACAGTGCGCACCTACAAGCCGCTAAGGTCTAAATCTAATTCTTTTACTAGTAATTAAGAAATAAACCCTATACTCACGCCGCTGTCTATAAGGCAGTCTCGCGTTACCTATTTATTATTAACTTAAATAGAGACAGGAATAACTATACGGCAGTTTACTCCCTCCTTCTCTTACTGGCCTAGTATAAGGGAGTAAAGATCTACTAGGCTATCTCTTTTTCTAATTAGGCTAACTCTTGCTTCTTTTACCGGCAGAAGCGGCTTATATGGCCCTTCTTACCGCAGTTATAACAGGTGCGTGTCTTTTAGTTCCCCTCCTACGGATTAGGTCTCTACCCATTGTTATTTTAAGGTTAACTAGCGTTACTTTAGGGCTATAAGGCCTGCTTACGTTGTCCTTTTATAGAGCGGTTAGGTCAGAATCTACCCCTATTATTAAAGCTAGGTCTAGTCTTACGCTCTTTATTATTGGCGTCTCGTTCCTTTCACTTACCTAGATAATCTCTTTTAGCACTTTTAATCCGAGTAGCTTTAGAGATAAGCTTTTCTCAAAAGGTAGGAATTTCGCCCTTTTCTTATATAGCCTGTTAAATCTTAGGTTATAGCTTAGCAAGTAGCTGGTGAAGTTATATAGCGTTATCCTATAGATCTAAGTAGGGTATATTGTCTTCTAGTTTTTTTAAGTAGTTTATAAACTAGACCACAGTCTAACTATCCCGCTATTTGGCGTTATGGTATTACTAGTTATAGTCTATCCTTTAATTAGTAGGGTCTTAAACCTAATTAACTAACTAGGTCCTAAGTTCGCTAAATTTAAGGGGTATAGTAAGTTTCTTCTCATAGCGTGTCTATGAACTCTTAACGGTGCCACGTAGGAAGGTAGAAGTAATTAGTGTCTAATTATACTCGTTAGAGTAATATTTCAAATCTAGCTAAAACTTAGTTTCGTATTATTGGATAAAATAATTGTAGTTCTAAAGACTATTACTATAGTACTTATTAGGTTCCTTTATGCGGAATTTAGGTTTTTCTAACGTTACAGTATAGTGTGGCGTTACCCCTTTAAGTCCGCTTTGTGTCTAGGGTATCTATACTTCCCCTAATTATCCTTACAATTATTTTTAGTAGTCTTAATATACTTATCTTAATCGTATCTCTAACTCCTTTGTTTTTTATAGGGTCTTATATAGCAACCGCTCCAATAACTCCCTAGCGGTAATCGTTTTTAAAGGTCTTATAAGGTTAGACAGACTAGCCGTAGCTTCTTCATAGAAAGAGGGAATGCGCTCCTCTAGGGAGACTCTTTAAGCCTCTTGCGGTAAGGGCGTTGCTTTATAGGGTATAGGAGTATAATTCGTTATCGTTAATTAATAGCCGTACGTTCCTAACGGATTGTAAGTAATTAGAATTATAAGAGGCTAGCTTAACCGGAATGTATAATTATCTAATTAACAGTGTTACCGGTAAGTAGAAGGTAAGTTAAAGGTAAATAGAAGGTAAGTTAAAGGTAGAATAAGTTTTATATATTAAAGGACAAATGCTTCTAACCACTTNTATTTAGAGACTAATTGCTAGTTTTTCTCTAGAGGAGAACTAGCTCCCTATATAATCTTTCTAAGACGCCAGTAAAACCCTTTACCCCTTATCTATCTAACCGTGTCTTCTAGGACGTAGATAGAATATAGGTAAGACCTCCTTCTAGAATATAGATGAGACCTCCTTCTGGAACATAGATAAGACCTCCTTCTATCTCATCTAATATGTACCTTCTGGGGAATTCCGTTATATAACCGCTTTAATAAACGCCCGTTTTTAATTCCCTATTATAAGAATATTAATGCTAAAGAGGCAGCCTGGCTATATATCTATTACGTCTACTAAATCTATAGACTACTAGATACTATTATATCTAATTATAGGCTATAGTTTATATCGGCCTTCTAGAATAAGTTTATCCAAATCTTAGGCATTAAGCTAAAGCTTTTTACGGCTTATTACCCCTAAATAGACGGTTAGATAGAGATTGTAAATTAGTACCTAGACTAGAGGCTTAGGCCCTTTATTAACTATTTTTAGGACAACTGGTCTAAACTACTACCCTTAATAGACTACGCGTAAGCAACCTTACCCTATAACTCTATAGGGTTTACCCCAATTTAGCTAGAAATGGGATACTTACCCTATATAAGCTTTAACTAAAAAAGGCTAAAAGAACCCTAGACTGTATAAGAGAAGCTATCCTATGCTAAGGCCTAATAGTACGCTAAACGATTAGAGGAGGCCTAGATGGTAGCCCGTAAGAACCTAAAAAAAGCTTAAAGGTTAATAGAACAGTAGGCAAATAAACACCGTTAAGAGCCCGATTTTACCCTTAGCGATATAGTCTAGGTTATAATAAGGAATTAGAAAACTAAACAACCTAGCTATAAGCTAGACTACTAAATAGTAGGACTATATAAGGTTTTTAAGAAAATAGGCAACTCGTATAAGATAAAGCTTCTAGATTTAATTAGGGTTTACCCTATCTTTTTACTAGATAAGTTACGGAAAGCTATAAATAACCTATTGCCTAGATAAAAGAATAAGCCTCTCCTACTAGTTTAAGTAAACGGTAATAGTAAATGGGAGGTTAACAAAATATTGGCCTATAAGATAGTATAGGGAACGCTAAAATACTATATCTAATAGAAGGGCTACAATCCTAACCTAACCTAGTATCCTACGTGGAACTTTATAGGCTGCCCTTAAAAGCTTAAAGAATTTTATAACTAATACCCTAATATGCCTAGGCCCCCAAAGTACCTAGATAAATAGATAAAATGCTAGTATAATAAAGATAATAAGTTACTAGAAGAATATAAGGATAAAAACGCCCTAAAGCCCTAATATAGCTATCTGCCAAATTCTGCCATATTCTGCCGTTTTCTACCAGTACTATAAAATATTAGATATCCAGGAACTTTAACCGCCAGTTAAAGTTGTCTAATTAGTTAGATCCGTGCCAAGACTTTTAACGGCTACTCTTTCTAGCCTAGTGCTTCCACTTAGCCTACAATCGCCCTTTATACTTAGTCTGGACGTACTCTTATCCCCTTTATCTCCTTATCTTATATTTTATAATCCTATATTTATAAGCCTATATCGGCAAAATATAGTACCCTATCAATGGCCTTAATAGTTAGTAGTTAACGCAATTGGCGCGCAGTTAAGGGCATTTAGCAACTCGACCGACTAGCCTATATTATATTTTTTTAACACGCAGCCTGCGCGCAGTCTACGCGCAACCTGCGCGTAACCTACGCGAAACCTGCTAGCAATCTACGCATTTGGCAACCACAATTATATTTACCTCTTTTATACTAATAGCATATTTTAAATAAATAAAAGCTACTTTAAGGCTATTTATAAGGCTAGCAAAATAAATATTATTTTAGATAATTTAATATAATATAGCAATGGTTCTCTTCTACCTATCTACCTATTAACTTACCTACCTACCTATCTACCTACCTACCTATATCGCCTACCTGTCTACATTACCTACCTATCTGCATCGCCTACCTATCTGCATTGCCTACCTGTCTACATCGCCTACCTATCTGCATCGCCTACCTGTTTTACATTGCCTACCTATCTATATCGCCTACCTATCTGCATTGCCTACCTGTCCTGCATCGCCTACCTATCTGCATCGCCTACCTATTTGCTCTGCCTACCTATCTATATCTGCCTACCCATCAGCATTTACTTACCTGTCTGCATCTGCTTGCCTGTCTGCATCTGATTACCAGTCTGCATCTGCCTACCTGTTTAGCATCTGCCTACCCGTCAGCATCTCCTATTTGTGCCTACCTGTCTGTGCTGCTCTTGATTCGATCGATCGATTGAATCGTTTTATAGTGTTCGCTGGCTAGTCGTTGTCGTCTGGCTCTGGCGACGGTCGTCTGGTTCTGGCGACGGTCGTCTAGTTCTGGTAACGGTCGTCTGGTTCTGGCGACGGTCGTCTAGTTCTGGTAACGGTCGTCTGGTTCTGGCGACGGTCGTCTAGCCTGGCGACGGTCGTCGTCTGGCGACGGTCGTGTGGTTCTGGTAACGGTCGTCTGGCGACGGCGACGGTCGTCTGGTTCTGGTAAACGGTCCGTCTAGTTCTAGCGATGGTCGTCTGGTTCTGGCGACGGTCGTCTCATTCTGGCGACGGTCGTCTGGTTCTAGTAACGGTGTTCTAGTTCTGGCGACGGCGACGGTCGTCTGTTCTGGTAACGGTCGTCTAGTTTCTGGCGACGGTCCTCTGCTAGCTGCCGTTCTGGTGCCTCCCTAGGGTAGGGAGGATGTAAGGAAGGATGGATGGATAAAAAAAATAAGGTGGCTACATAGGAGAGGCTATCGGAAATATAGCGGGGACCCGATGCAGAGCTTCGTGTAGAGCCTCTGTACGCAGAGCTTCGCGCAGAGCCTCGTGCAGAGCTTCGTGCAGAGCCTCGTGCAGGCCTCCGTACGCAGAGCTTCGCGCAGAGCCTCTGTACGTAGAGCTTCGGGCAGAGCCTCTGTACGCAGAGCTCGTGGCAGAGCTCTGTACGCAGAGCTTCGGTGTAGAGCCTCGTGTAAGAGCCTTATGCAAAGCTTCGTGTAGAGCTTCGTGCAGAAACTTCGTGCAGAGCTCGTGCAGAGCTTCGTGCAGAGCCTTCGTGCAGAGCTTCGTGCAGAAGCTTCGTGCAGAGCTTCGTGCAGAGCTTCGTGCAGGCTTCGTGCAGAGCCTCTGTACGCAGAGCTCGTGTAGAGCCTCGTGTAGAGCCTTATGCAAAGCTTCGTGTAGAGCTTCGTGCAGAACTTCGTGCAGAGCTCGGGCAGAGCTTCGTGCAGAGCTTCGTGCAGAGCTTCGTGCAGAGCTTCGTGCAGAGCTTCGTGCAGAGCCTCTGTACGCAGAGCTTCGTGTAGAGCTTCGTGTAGAGCCTTGTGCAGAGCCTCTAAGTAAATAAAACTGTGTAAAAATTTATTTGCGTAATTAGCATATAACTTTACCTTAATTGCATGTTAAGGAATATACAGTTAGCTTTTAAAGTTGTTAAGTAGGTTAACTGCGTGTTATTTAACTTTAAATATATTAAGAGGTTAACCTACGTATTAAGTTAGTTAAATTATATATTAAGTAGGTTAACTACGTGTTAAGTTAGTTAAATTACATATATTAAGTAGGTTAACTGCGTATTAAGTTAGTTAAATTGCATATTAAGTAGGTTAACTGCATATTAAGTTAATTAAATTATATATTAAGTAGGTTAACTGCGTATTAAGTTAGTTAAATTATATGTTAAGTAGGTTAACTGCGTATTAAGTTAGTTAAATTATATATTAAGTAGGTTAACTGCATGTTAAGTTAGTTAAATTATATATTAAGTAGGTTAACTGCGTATTAAGTTAATTAAATTATATATTAAGTAGGTTAACTACGTGTTAAGTTAGTTAAATTGCATATTAAGTAGGTTAACTGCGTGTTAAGTTAGTTAAATTATATGTTAAGTAGGTTAACTGCGTGTTAAGTTAGTTAAATTGTATATTAAGTAGGTTAACTGCGTGTTAAGTTAGTTAAATTGCATGTTAAGTAGGTTAACTGCGTATTAAGTTAGTTAAATTGCGTGTTAAGTTAGTTAATTACGTGTTAAGTTAGTTAATTGCGTGTTAAGTTAGTTAAATTATATGTTAATTACGCGAAACGCGAACACCAAAGTCAACTTAAATCTCATCCTGCGAATATTTTCCCGATGTAGTACTACCCTATTTCTAACTAAGCCTAAAGGCAGGCTTTCTTTAAAGAGGGGGGTAATATAACGGCGCTATCGCACATTACCTGCCAAATTCTGCTATATTCTGCCGACCTGTAATTAGCCCGCCCAAAGCTAGCGCCTTGGCGGCTCACCCTATATATTTATTTACATCGGTCCTAGCGACCCCTTTTCCTTCTCTTTAGCTTAGTATCTTCGTAATATAGTATTTATTCAAGCTTCGGTTTAGAGGCATTTATTTAAGCCATAACACCTTTCTTAAAGGAGTTAAGTAGGTTGCTTATAAAGAAAAGGAAGAGTATAGGTAAGAGGGGTAATCCTTATAGTATTCCTGTTATAACTATAATAGGGGGGCTCTAGTATTTATTAAAGACTAGTAATATTTCTTTCTAGCCTATAAACCCTTAGATAAATTATATAATTTATTCTAAAAAGCCCTTTACCCTAAGGATATATAGGAGANNCTTATAGGGTATATTNTTNTAGGCACTACTAATATCTAGGCTAAGNATTAATACTATAAAGTNCTTTCGCATCGCCTATNNAGATTTAATAGTNGTAGNAAGTAGCGTAAGTGCTAATAGTGTTAAGCGGTTCTTTCTTGCCCCTATTTAGCTTTATAGTAGTAGGGCGTATTNNTNTACCNTATCTNCTATNNNTTCCGCTATTACCCTTTCTAAGATCTTACTAAGGGTGTTTTCTAAGGCAATAGGGCGGTAGCTTCCTGGGATTAAGTAATCTACTTTACCTTCTTTTTATAGGATAACCGTCGTTATAGATCTTCTAAGTTATAGGTAGTAGCCTATAGTAAAGCATGCTTTAGCTATATCTGTAAGCTAAGGTGCTATAAGTGGCCTATAGGTTTTTAGGGCCTTATTTAGAATCTTATCTAGTCCTAGTACTATATTATTTAAAAGGCGGCTAATAGTTCTAGCTATTTCCTCTATTATTATATTGCTGTTAACCCGTAGGTAAGTTACTGGTGTTTCGCTTATAATATTACTAAGGTCTGCTAAAGCTGGTTAGGGGAAGAACCTTTCTATAAGGATCTTTGCCTTTTTATTATTGTTATTTATAGCCTATAATTCTCCTACTCTTCGTAAGGGTAGTAGGTATAGGTCTTTTGCTAGGCGCCCTGCCTTTTTTTTTTACCTATTTTGCTATAGCCTAAAGGCCCTTATTATGGGGGAGGCTTAGGTTAGAAGTATACTCATTTATAAACCATCTCTAGTTATTTCTTACTTTTTTTTTAGGGTATTCTTTAGCTGGTTTCTTGTGTCTTTATATTATCTCTTGTCTTTAGGGTTATAGCTACTTATATATTTCCTTCTTGCTTATTATTAGCTGGTAACTAGAACTACGTATTATATAGACTATATATATCGCGTATAGGGGCCCGGTTTTAAGATTAGGCAGTACTCTTTTAGCCTATTTTTAATTACTGCCTAGATCCTTTCTAGTCTTTAGTTAATTTCCTTAGGGGTGGCTAATAAGCCTCGCTTATTTAGTATTAGGTGGATTTCTTCTAGGTTTTAGAGTTATTATTTAACTACATTAAGGAAACTATTTATCTTAAGCTTCCTTATTACATATCTTTTTCTATTTAATTGCGCTTTAATATCTAGGTCTAGCTATATCTAAATAGGGATATAGTTTAGGGTAAGTGCCCATTTTTCTTTAAGGTTGTACCTTTTAAGTCTCTAGTATAGGCCTTTATCCATAAATATGAGGTTAATTATGCTTCTGGCGGTGCCTTATTACCATATAATTGCTTCTAGGGGGGTGGCTAGCTTAAGGCCCTAGATATCTATAGCTCTTAGTAAGCACTCTAACTGTTAATCTACAGCAATATGGATACCCCCCTACCGCGGGTAGTAGAGGTTTATGTCTCCTAGTAGGATAAACTCTATACCTTCGGTTTCTAGTAAGCTTATTACTGATATAATATTCTCTATTTATGGGACCCCTTTAACCCTAGGGTTATATACATTAATAATTTATACCGGTCCCCTATATGTTTAGATTATTATAACTACAATATCTAGGTTAACTGCCTGCTATAACTATAAGAATAGGCTGATAGCCTTGCTGATTATAAAGCACACGCGTATAGCTGCTTTTGGTTCATATAGGAGCTAGAATCCTTGGGGGCAGTATGTCGATTATGTGAAGGTATTATAATACGGTTCTTGTATAGCAAGGATATGGTGTTTCTCTGGGTCTAGACTGTCTAGTAGGGGCCTTGCAAGGCGGTGGTTTGTGTTGCCGCAGTTATACTGTATAATGGATAGGTGGCGGACCCCCGGCGAGGGTCCTTCGACTCTCCTTCATTCCTCGCTTCTTCTGTTTCCACTTTCTCTAGGATATTCGGAGCTAAGATTAATATATATACTTTAATAATAAAAATTAAAGTTTAAAAATTAAAGTTTAAAAATTATAATAATATTTAGCTATAAGGGGGTAAGGTGTTTTGAGGCAGCTTTAAGGAAATAAGATTTTATTGAAAGCTAAACTATATAGACCTTGCAAGTGATAAGACGTTCGGACAAGGAACAGAATAGATTCGGGTCGACGTGGTCAAGATATAGGGGTAGCTGTGGTACGTGCGCGTGCTTCGAGAGGCTTCGACAGAATTCCACTGTCGTCGAGTGTTTCACCGAGACGTCCTTACTGTAACGAGACAGTCCTGTTACATTAGCCTAAGCACGTATAGCGTAAAAGTCTTAGCACACTATAAGGCCAAAAAGACAGTAGTGTTTACGACTCTTATATCAAGACTGTTACTTTTAAGGTTTAAATATTTACTTCTGCTTAATCCTAAGATTTGGCTATACCTCCTCTTCCCAGTTGCATACAAGATTATATCACTGGCTAATATTGCTATATCTCTTATATAGAAGGCCCTAATGTCTTAGAAAATTTACGGGATCGGCACCTGCGGCCCTTCCACCACCCTCCGACACTTTAACGACTTCATTTCGAGCTCAGTCCATCTTAAGACTCTATATTGCGAGTCAGAAGAAATAAATTAATCTGGCCAGTATTAGAACTGATCTCTTGAGCTTCTGAGACGTTGATAAATATTACTTTGCAGATATAAGAAATATATTAGCTCCCAAGTGTAGCGCTCAAGCTTCCTGGATCTAATTATGTACATTTAAGGTACTGTCTGAAATATCGTGTTTGGCCCATGCTAGCCTCATGGGGTGGTGTTTTACCTGAGCGATCTCAACTTTCCAGCCTTCATCTTCATATTAAACGCACGTCTCTCGCCTGACCCGACGACTTGTTGCGGCGCTGTGAAGGAAAGTGTCCATACTTCCAGATTCCAAGTTGTGCTCCATTACTAGTGTTTCTTTTGACTCCATACTGGATCGCTGAACTCGGAAATTGCGGAAATCATGCCCACTTAAAAAAGAACCGTTCACTGTGCTGATACATGGCCGATAGTCCACGCACCGAGCCGTGACTAGCTTGTATACGTCTCTCCAAATGGTTGCGATTACTTCTTGCAGCAAAGATAGGCTGTCATTAGGGTAAATATTGATGCCCACGGAAATGTTTTTAGACTTTCAGCTTACCCCTACTCAGACACAACTGTCCAAAGCATCAATCCTAGCTTTCCAATTCTTAACTATTTCTCCAATACGGCGCACCTTGTTGAGCTCAGCCTGGAGCTCATCCATCTCGCTTAGAATCATTTTGAACCTCCGAATCTGTTCGTCTGCTGTTTGAGCTGGGGTGTCGCCGGTATCATAGCGAACAACCACTGCAAGTCGAGCTTCTTCTGACAACTGCCCATTCGCAATAATTATTAGCTTTCAGTTTTTATGCTTTCTAGGAAAATATGGCTCACCACTTGCCATCGTGCTTGGATACTATTTAGCAAGCAGTTAAATCGTGACTTCAGTTCTTGAAGTCCTGCAGGATCCAAATGAATTTGGCCGTAAGTATCCATGTTCTGTGGCAAGTTGTACAAGCTCTGATTCAACAAGAGGCTCATCGAGTGAGTGTTGTATACGTTCTCATTGAGCCGCAGGACGTCCGTCCGTCCGTCCATTTCAATAGCCAGTCTTGTCTCTGATTCGATGAAGCTGTTAGAGGAGCATAACTTTAAGCCCTGCTGAAGTAGCTTGCTGAATTTCTTCTTGTCTTGGGTAGTTTCAAGATCTCCTAATCGAATCACGGCTCGTAGGACATCCACATAAACCTCCTCTGACTTTTTTGAGTAATCGGCAATTACATGCTGTTGATCGCTTAAGTCGCCCCTTCTTGTCAGGCCTAATAACGCATATACCTTGTCTCTAATGTCAGAGCATTCTAGGTTCTGAAACATCTCCAAAAGTTTTTCAAGGGGAACCACTCTGAATGCAGCTGGTAGATTCTCCCATATAGTCTTGTGTTCGAACATCTGACCAGCATAGCTTTCGAGAACCGCTGCAGCATACGGGTGGTGTTCGATACGGCCATTGGCCGCAACACGTTGGAGCTTTTTAATCACTTGATCCATGCATCGCCACTCGACACTCTTCTGGCCGCACATAACCTCAATCCTCTCGGCAGCCATGATCTCCTGGACGACCCAGATACGTCTCCAGTACCGTCTTTCGCAGAGTGCTAAAACAGCTTTGCCTTCATTGGACTTCCAGATATTTCGCAAGCCACTTCCCTTCCGTTTTATGGGTCTAGGCCCCTTTTCGCGGATGTAGTCCATAGCAATATCGCTATTGTCAGCCGCTTGGCCAAGCCAAACTGCTACTAACGCTGCCTTTTGAAATGTCAGCTAAAAGTAAGCGCCATTGTACGGGTGCTCTTATACATTGCTGTATATTTGCCTCATCAAATTAACTTGATGATTCCTTTCCAATATGTTGGACTGATCAATGCAAAGAGCATCAATCCAAAACAGCTTCCGCCGGTTGCGGAGACGCATATGGTGGAGAAACCACCATAGGTTCTCTCGAGTCATGAACCGGCAATTATTAATTTGGATCTCTTTGAGGTGATTGGCTGGACCNCATGTGTATGACAGTGCAACGTAAGGCGGACATTTTGAGAGAGGAAAGCATTGAAAGTTACATTTGATCGTGGATGAGTCGGACTCGGAGGCCGGCTGAAGCTCAACGAGTCTGATATTTTGATAGGCTAAGTCGAGAGCTGTGGTTTCGTAAACCGAAGACAAGGACATTTTGGCGCCTCTCAACGGATACCCCTAGAGGTGCGAACGGATAAACATATCTAAAATACATAGCCGGAAATAAAAAAACTGGAAATGTGAAGCAAAAGCAATCGGACAAGGGGTTCTAGACCCGAATGTGACCACTAACGTCAGGTGAACCTAAGGGGCTAGCACGAGACTGCTGATAGACATGGAAAATGAGACATGAAGCACCCTTCTTCGTGCCACACCATGAAGCGTCTAGATAGCAGCATATCGGGTCAATGCGATAAAATCTATCCAGCTTTTAAACGATAAATTCCTTTTAGAAGTTTATCTACTATAAGTTGCGTATGATAGAGAGCGCGCAGTGTAGTTAGTGCCATGCATATAAATACGCAGAGACAGATGGGAAATGTGGTTTAATTCTCTTTGCCTGTTCTGCCAAATATTGGTGTGCTTCCCAAAGACTAAGCAATTTTCTTCTAGGTAATGAGCGACGGATCGGCTGACCAACCAGGGTGATTCGATATCAGCGGTCCAGACAGAGTGGCCCACCAAAAAAAGCGGTCGGGGCACACCTCAATAGAGGTTGCCAAACCCTCCCGCATAATTTATTATTTCTCTCCTATGTAGGTGCGCATTGCACGTCCAGTTGAAGGTGCACGGATCACCAGGTGGTAGGACGCTACCAGGGGAAGGGATATTTTGGGGCTCACTTAGGTATCCACGGGTTTTCCGTAACTGCTTGTAAGAATCCCTTTCACGCTCGCGCGAGCCGAAGCGAGTTCCAAGTAAGCGTGGGTTGAGAAATGAATGGCCCCCATCCCCCGAGTATTTGATAATCTATACTAATCTTTCCAACACTCTGATGCGTATGCACTACTATTGCCTAACCTATTTGAGCTCTGACCGCATTTCTTCTTCCTGCAGCAATGAAGAGTGCCCCACGAAACGCTACTTTCAGTATGCTTTCACGTCATATGCAAGTAGATTTCCGTGACAATGGTGAACAAGGAGTACGGTCTTTGATTTTCTCACCACTGCTTGATTTAATAAGACTACTACCAGTTCAGGGCTTGAAAACATTCGCTATTGGCGGTCTTGTCTCAACGGTTAAATAAAACATCGAAAGAGAGTTCTTTTTGGACTTTTCGCATATAAAACACTCTTGAAAGTCTGTATGCGTTCTAGTCAAGGCGTTACGTAAACGACTACACAAGAGTCTTCTTCTTAGAGGCGTCTCCTACAGCGATTAAGTTCATATATACACCCAACGCGACTCTAGATTTATCTATATTCTAGGTGTTTCTACCCGTATATTAGCCCCCCTTTATACCCTCTCATAAAAGTTATAAGATCCAGGACTCCGTAAAAATGGCGGTTCAAGTTGAATTCAATTTATCGGTCGTGGAAGGCCACCTCTATTGGCCCATGGACAGGATCTGTAAAAGCATTTAACCTGTTATGGTAGACAAGGAAACTCGAGATAGGTGCCTAGTGAGCGGACAGCCGGAATACGTGTATCGTACGACGAACTCGCGCATAAAGCAGCAATCAGTGAGACTCTTCTGAGTGCACTGCAGAAGGAGTTGAAATCATCCTCTGCCTTATGGGTCCGCCAAACACTCTTAAACCCTCAACTAGGTAACGTAATGCGCAGCCTCAACTGGTGAATTTCAATAAAAATGTGGCTAACAAATATATTTTTGTTTAACATTCTCTAACGTAGGTGATAGGGTTATGACGGTCGGCATGGTTATGACAGTCGGCTACTACCGTCTTCTTGGTTGGGCTTACCTGCGCAGCTCCGCCCCTAAGCTTCGTTCGGCGCTCCGTGCACGTCTCCCCCTGAGCTTCGTTCCGCAGCTCCAGGCAGATGACTTGTCTATTAGCCTCCACAACGGCTTGCAGACGCAATAGATATATCGCATCTACAATTCTATAGATCGATTTTTATAATAACGTAGGTAATAGAATTATGACGGTCGGCATACTAACAAATTTCGTCTGTGCGCAGTTTTTTAATGTTCCAAACCGTCTACCATACCGACCGTCATAACCCTATCACCTACGTTATGGTAATCTCGGTTTCTCATCTCACAGTAAATAGATTACCTAGCAGAATAGGCAGAAAAGGAATCAGAAGCCAAAAAAAGAATGTTGCATTGGACAAGGTTCGAACTTGCGCGGGTCTCCCCAACAGAGATTGTGCATAAACTTAAATCTGCCGCCTTGGACCACTCGGCCACCAATGCCGGATTAACAAAATTTGAAACTTCATATGATATATATAATAATTCTTAATAGTGCGTTTGTCAATACTAACCCTCCTTACCAGAAAGAGATCCCAGTCGTGCGAGAAAACCCCCCCCCCCTTTCCTATGACTTACCTACCTAACGTATATATAGCCCTTCTTTCCTGACCTGGTTTCTACGATTTACTCTATTGTCAATCCAATGCATATCAGAAGAAGTTGAGTAAGACTCTGTCTATCCAAACTATAAAGAAAAGAAACTATATATACATAAGGAAGTGTAATGACAAAGGGGGGTACAAGGGGGGTACAGGCAACAAGAACAAGGTAGTGAGTCATAGGGTAGTAGGCATCTGGAACAGGAACGGGGTAGTCGACCTTGATCGGCATCTATCGTCGAATAACTTCAAGAGCTGTATGGTAAAGATGAGAAGAGCTTACATAAACGATAACATGGAATGATTTGATGGGTTTTGAGAGGTTGTGGCTGTGGTCGTTGGGTGGATGGGGGCGGAGAGTTTGGGGAGGAGCAGACTTGCTGATAAGCAAAACCCTGCTTGCTTGCTTGCTTGCTTGTCTTGGCAGTAAGCAAGCAATCAAGCAAGAGGCCTCATTTTGGGCAATCAAGCAAGCAAAGGAAGCGCTTGCTTGCTTGTTTATTGCTTGTATATAGTTAATTTAGTAGTAGCGGTGGTTGATAGACCTTTCAGCGTTTTTAGAGTTAATTTCTAATGGCCAAGGCAATGCAAATAGTGTAAACAAGTCCTTTTAGGCAACCGCTAAGCCTATTTAAAAACGGTTTTCCGCGCCGACCTAAAGTCTCGGGCAACTTACTTCTTCGATCCTCTACACCACGCCAAGATCGCGATATACGCGCTGCCTTTACCGCGTCTGCCTCATAAACTGCCTCCGAGTCGCGCGAACGAGCTTATTGATTGGTGGTGGAGGAGTTTAGTGGGCAATATACTGCTGCTGGGCGAAGCCATAGCGGATTTTCTATACAACTTCAGATTCTATACTGTCTTGGCAAGCAATTAACAAGCAAGCAAGCAAGCGGAGGGCCTCCAAATCGGGCAATCAAGCAAGCAGAGGGGTGTTTTGCTTGCTTGCTTGCTTATCAGCAAGTCTGGGGAGGAGAGAGAGTAACAATATATAAGGAGGCGGTGGTGAAGCGAGAAAGTCGGTTGCAAACAAACAAACATAAGCAAGGGAGCAGGTGTAGAGGCCGCACTAGGAATTCAATTATTTGATCCAGCAAAATCTTTGATATTGAAGCTTTTCTGGCTATGTAAGATGCATGCTAATATACCACAGGCTATCGTTAACAAAAGTAATTATGCAGGCAGCTTATCATAACGGCGAGTCAAGCGAATAGACCCATCGAGGTGGTAGTCTCTAAGAAAGGTCAGATTCCGCCGAAAACAATCTCGAGTTTTAGGGCCATACCTCACTACATATCACAGCACCGTATTTCCATCCTCAGATGTACGGGCGCATCTAATCCTGCAAATAATACACCACATAAAAAGATATAACGTGTCTCTCGCGATCGTAAAGAGCGGCGTCCCTGTCGGATGTCTATGCGTATTGGGCAGCAAGATAAAGGGGGCGTAGGCGCCAGCAATTTCGCTCTGTGCGTAATAACTACTGAAGTTTAAGCTCCTGAGAGAAGCGAAGGTTGTAACGTTCATCTAAAGGAAATCGTCAGTAACATATTGGATTACGACAAGGTTGATGTTTACTCTTTGTAGGTTTCTTCGGCTTACCCCCTCCACCGGAACTCACCCTTGATACCTGGGTTGAAGAACGAATACGACTCTGCGAACTGGAAGGAATGTTCGACAAAGATTGAGTTTGCGGCCGGGACGCCTCGATCGGAAGTTCCCGAGGTTGCGATTGAGATGCCTTGATAGACACCGATTGAGATTCGTCAGGTTTGAGACGAAATTCCTGTGATTGGGTCTCGGGGATGGTTGACTTGGTGATGCGGCTCCTTGATCCTTCCACAGCCTGGGAATATTTTTCTCTGGCCTTCTTATATTCTAGCGCACCTTCGTCCTGATTTGTCGAACTACGCCTTTTAATACTGCTGGAGCCCGGAGTTGATTTAGCAATACTAGGTTCCGCATGTTGGCTGGTGCCAGAGGGTGGTCGACTAGATGAATGCCGATACGTTGTGACTCTATGAAACCCAGAGAGACCTCCGTAGATATGATCTGGAGAGCTCATGTTGTTCAATGGCACCGTTGTCTCTTTCTGTAAAGATAAATGCAACCGACTCACCGGATTACGGTCACTAGTCTCAAACTTTTGAGGCTCAGCGCCGTTTGGTACTGAAGGTGGCCGCTGACTATGATAGGCTAAAGGCTGGCTCGAGCCAAAGCCTGAAGCCCTAAAAGTCGAGCCAGAGTGATGCATACTGGGTGCCATACGGGAAGCAGTATTGGCCTGGGACTTCGGACGATCGATATTGGCAAAGAATGGGTTATCTACGGAAGGCAAAGAACCGAACGTGTTCTGATCCTCTCTCGGCTCATAGGCAGGTTTAAGAGGCACCTTGCTGGGCGTCCTGGAGCCAACAGATGGTTTCTGGACTCCACAGGTAGAGGCCAGATCAGGGACATGCGTAGGCGTACTCCCAATCCCGTACTCTTCTAGAATACTGACGGTCTCAAGATTAGATAGAATGGATGATGACCGCTTGTGTTGAGGAGTCGATGCACGACCTAGACTTTGGTTGAACTGGGAAAAGCTCATCATCGGTCGAGACTTCAACAAGGGTTCTCGAATAGCCTCGTTCAAGGACGCCAAAGGCTGAATAGCCGATACACCGTATTCATCGAGCCACTCATATACGCCAAGATCATTCTCTCTTAGGCCTGGATTGTCATCACTAGTTTCATTAAACTCCTTGGCTTCTGGAGTCTGAGTGTGGCTATCGCTCGAGGACTCTGAACGTTTTGGCTACTCTCTGAACCCATTTGGCTAGATGCTTCTTGTTGTTCAAAGTGTTGCATTGATTCCTGATTGAGATGAATCCGAAGATCATTCTTGAGTGACTGAAGCCTAGACTCAGCCTGCAAAGCTCGTTTCTCTAGGTCGGTGCATTTTTTCTCTCTTGCGATCTGTTTCTGGAGCATGACCTCGTTATCAGAATTAATACGCTGGATCGTTGCCTCAGCTTCGTCACTCAATGCTTGGGACTCGTTCAGGCGGCGCTGAATCTCCCCAAGATCACTTCTGTTCCTATCTTGCTGGTGTTTGATCGCGTTTTCCGCATCCGTGCGAATCTTTTCTATCTCCGATTCTAAGCGTTTCTCTGCTGCCTCAGCCTTAGCAAACTGTCGCTGTAGATCCTCTTTCTCACGATTCGACTTATCTTGGATCTCTCGGATTTGAGCCTCCGCTCTCTTTCGTGAATGGTCCAAAGCTGATTCTAGTTCTCGTTTCGCATTCTCGGTTGCTATGATTTGGTCCTGAGCCTGGCGAAGTTCTTCTTTGCTACTGCTCTGCTTTCCTAGCAACTCGGAGTTAAAATACTCGCGCAGTTGTCTCATCTTCTCCTGGTACTCTATTGCATTGGCTTTCGCTTGAACTAAGGACTGTTCAAGGGTTTCAATTTTGCTTGTACTAGTCGCTTGCCCAGTGTTGAGTTTGTTGATCTCGTCACTCTTTATCTGCGATGCCTTTATTTCTGCAACGAGCCGATCCTTAATGGTCTCAATTTCCTTGGAGACATTCTCGGTTTCTCGCAAGGACTGTTGTACCTTTTTAAGCATTATTTCATTTTCGCCCCTCTCTTGCTCAAGCCGATTGATTGTCGAGTCCTTGGTGCGGAGTTGTTCTTCAACGGCCTGCAAACTCTGTTTCAGCCTTACAAGCTCTCCAAATGTCACCTCTAACGACTTCTCCTTCTCCATTTTTGCCTGATTTGCTTGGTGTAGGGCGTTCTCAAATTCAGCCTGTTGCTCATGTCGAAGTCTGTTGGCGTCTTTGTTCAACTTGTTCCGAACCTCGTTAATGCGATTAGAAGCCTGGAACTCTAGGTCAGTAAACATGGAGCTAGGCATAGCAGTTAATTCCTTCACATTTTTTTCGGTCTCCTCCTTCTCAAAGATTGCTTTCTTAAGGTGGGTCGCACTCCCTTCAACATGCTCCTATTTAGCGGTTAGAACTGAATTGTCCATTAAGGAGGCTATGCCAACTTACCCTTAGCTCTGAAATCTCATCACGAAGGGCCTGCTCGGAGACGCTGGCGCTGCTCAGCTTATTCATAGAACTAATGAGTTCACCTTTCGCATTATCTAGCTCCCCTCTAAGGCTGGAGTTCTCCGCTTGGAGGTCGTTGAGGTGATACTGTTCCCGCTCACTCGGGGCTGGCATGCTCTTAAGATTAATGAGTTCCCCTTCTAAGAGAGCAATCTGGCTTTTCAAGCACAATTCGTTTTCTTTCGCGGTTTCAAGGTTTTCTTGGAGTTCAGAAACCTTCTGCTCCTGGGCCAAAGAGTGCTCGCTGAGAGTGGCATTAGACTCGCGGATAGAGGCTAACGACGTTTGCAACGTCTCATTCTGCAAAACTTCGTCCTTCAGAGCCTTGAGCTTGTCACCCAGCTCTCTCTCAAAAGATTCCTTGGGAAATTGGCATGACGTAACTTGGTCGGTGAGTTTCCTAAAATGCGAATTCATGCTGTACACATAGTTAGCTTCTCTAATCTGAAAATGCATTCATAGAACTCACGTCTGGAGCAGATACTGAAGCATGGCTTCCGCTTTCTCGATATCCTTCGGTGTAACACTTTCTCTAGATTGGAGAGACCGAACAACCTCGATGCACTCATCCACCGCTGTCTGCGATTTACTGTTATCTTGCGATCGCTTCATGATCGATTGGAGCTCTGATAACTTCTCAATTAGAATCTGGTTGTTTTCATCAAGTCGTTTCTTAATGGCTCCTTGGTCAGCTGAAGATGCTTGGAGATGCTTTTCAAGGTTTGAACGCAGACTACGTTCCTCAACAAGGAGGCCGACTTTCTCGCTCAGCTGCTGCTCAAGGTAATCCTTGCTTCGGTGCAGCTCTTTAGTCTGAGCGTATGTCTCAGAAAAAGCCTCTTTGGCATGATCCTGAACACGTCTGGACTGAAGAATGGCGGCACTGAACTCAGTTCTCATAGTCGCACGGTCTTGTTCATATTCGTCCCGCTGTTCAGAGAGCGTATTGCAGCATTCGTTATAGAAAGCTTTACTCTCCGCTCGGACCTTTTGCAAATCGTTACCAAGTCCGTTAACATACTTCTGAAGACCTGTCAACTTTTCTTTCTGGTATATCAGCTTCTTGGAAAGCTCCTCATTTTCCTTTTTAACTGACTGCAGTTTGCCTTGCATAAGTCGTTCCGATAAAATTAACTCGTTGATTTCGTTATCTTTTAATTTACTCTTTTCTACTTCTGCTCGAACGGCGCGGCCTTGTTCATGCTGTAGAGTCCAGCCAAGAACCTGTAGCACGTCCGGAACGGAAGGAAGAGAGGCCAGACCACCTTGAGTAGTAGCGGTTAGATGGTTTGGTGGCATTAACTTGGGCTTCAGTGTCTTTTCCTTCTTCTTTGGTTTCACAACTTTCCCCGCAATGGTATGAGAAGAAGCTACATGTAGCACACTATCATCCAGGGTATTTGTTGGGCTACCTGCTCGATGCTGAAGACCACCGGATACCTTGCTCTTGACTTGCTGAATTTCATGCTGAGGGTGAGCTCGTGAATGAGCATTTTGAGAGGACTGTTCTAGAATAAACGCTGCGGCATGTCTAGGAGAGTGTTGGTTTTGGATATGCACACCGAATGGGATCTCGGAGTCTAGTACATCTTGGCCATCGTTAACAGGCTGATCTATTTCAACAATAGTTAAGTCATCATCCAGCATGGAACCTGTTCGGGTCTTTTTATTTTCGCAGTACACTAATTTTTCAGAGTGGATTTCGCCTTTCGATGGCTGAGAAAATGTCGGAATACTGTACCCCTTGACAGGCATAAGAGACTTTTCGGGATCTAACGGATATGGAGTGGATTTCAAATGCATGTTATGCTGGGTTATCTGGGCCATCTGAGGGATGAGCACGTTGGATTTCGAAGTTTGAAAGACATCTATGATATCCTCGCTAGTTCCAGCAGGAGATTTTCGACTCTGGACAGGATCCCGCGGTCCCTCAAGAGGAAGAGGCAGTCCAGATGGCGTATCTTGCGTTGCCTGTGTCAGTGTACGCTTCGTTTTATTAATCGGCTTCCTCGGTTTGCGCCTGGAGGTATCCGTTCTTGGGATAGTGGCATATGATTGCACGCTTGCCTCCCTCTGCGAGAGTCCCGTAGTAACTGTCGGACTTTCTCCACCAGTCCAATACTCATTCGTGGCCACTTCATTATCCACCGGGAGTTTCTGTGATGGCTTGTGAGAGAGAGTATTATTTGATGATGCATTGTCGTAACCCTCAAGTACGATCGATTGATCGGCTGTCCGAGAAGGGGCGTTGTCACCCTGGAGGGATCTGGTAGATATGATTAACAAATGTATGGATGGGTTTGAGAGGGGGGGTATTGAGGGCGAGAAAGAAGGTAGGACTATTATGTGTGCGATACAAAAAATAACTTACTCCTCATTTCTATGATCAATAATAGCGTCAACTTTTGATCTAGCGTGTTCAAGCGAGGGGGCCGGCCGGCCTTCCTTTTGTCCTCTCGGCTTGTCCGACCCGCTCGAGTCAGACCGCTGACCAGCAGGAAGAGGAACAAGCGTGGTAGTACATGCTTGGAAGGAAGCAGCATCGATACGCTGGTCTTTTCCACCTATATCAATCATCTTTGTCAGTAAGACTAGGATACTACGCGAGGCTTAGTCACAGATACCAGTGACTGGTGGGACTCACTTGGCCTACGGTCCCCTTGGGAAGCTGAATGTGGATCACTGGGACCCCCGCTGATATTTGTTCCAGGCCTTTTGGGTATTGTAAACTTGAACGTTATGACAGGGTCGTCTTCTGCCGAAGCAGGTCTCTTCAGCAAGCTTAGCGATTTCGAAAATGAGGCGCTAGTCAAAGAAGTTGCCTGAGACGAGTTAATGCTCAAATCCCGAATGGTTGCTACCGAAGTAGGGCTGAGCGGTGTCTCGCCTCGCCCATTGTGATTGAAATGGTGAATGAAAGGATCATCAAACTGTGTCTCCGGGATCACTGCATCGCTGTCTAAAAGAATGACATGGTCTTGTAATGCCTCATCGTCTGCACCCTCAGAAAGGGCTTCATGTTCCAGGTGAGGTAACGGCATTATGGCCAACGGTATTGAAAGCAGCTTTGTCAACAGGCAACGAGCGGGAGTGAAGGCCGTGAGACAGACGTTGAATGATGCCACGGCGTCAATACATCCAGCACGGAACGTGAGTGCAAAGTTGGTTAAACATCAGACTATGCAGAACAGAGGAGCGGAGAAATGTGGAGGTTGAGGAGTGGTAAGGAGAAAGGTTTGTTTGCTTCAGATGAAGGGCAAAATTCCAGCGGTGCGGGTTCTCGAAGGGATCTCGACAACGTCATTTCCGACCTCATAAGACCTCCAAGAATATCGCATATCTAATAAGTTATGACTACGAAAGCGGGAAATACAACGAAAAGGCTTATTGAACCCTTGTCCTCCCATATTGACAGGCCAAGGAGATATCATGAAATCACGTGACATATTTTCTGAGAGGATGAAAAGTTGAAATGGCGATAGGATATGGATTGTGGAGCGGTTGCTTGTCAAAGATACCAGCCCAAATATAGCATAGCTTCATGCTTACGGTAGGCGTGATCTTCTAGTGTCCCTCAGTCAGCAGGCATGGCCACATCTCAGCAGCTCGAAAATGGACTCTCTAAACCGGGAGAAGACCACCACGAGCATTTCCAGAGTATCAGCTAAGCATGAAACTTAACGACAGCCTTGAGATGACTCCAACATCGCGGTGCCACTGCATCGTTGCCCTACATCCGCAGGCTAATATCTGCGCATGCTTCATGCACTTCGGCCTCGCCTCCAACCCATCGTTGTTGCTCCATCGTCTTCGTCTATCTAGCAGTCGTCATTTTCTACCAATTTAAACATCCCTCTCCGTCGGCGTACGGCTCCAAGCGGACATGTTGTTTGACTGGGCAGTTTCGAGCGGCAAGACGGCTTTTTATACCTGGAGGTCGACAAAACAACGCGATTGTGGCAGGAGGATCTAGAAGGCACCTATCAGGTTCAAGCCGCCATCGTCTTTGGCGGGATTCGCTTGTGCCTCGATGTTGTTCGTGCCCAGCGCCATCGCATGAAGTCTGGAGAAACTGCGTTTTACATACCCCTGGAGCCAAAAATAAGCATTGCTGGCGCTGGCATCAGTCCAGCCAATTGCCGCCAAGAACGCCCTGATTGTGATCAGCTTGCATCTACCCACACACATCCATTTCTCTTTAACCGCCCGCCAAGCTCAGACAACATTGCCAATCAGGAATACCGAATTGCCCAAGACGTTCAAGCACCGAGTGTTTTCGACGCTGACTGGTTCAAAATAGCAAGCCTAAGACCTTCGTCCCGCACAATCCATGCCCGTCACAACGATAAGCCCCATGATTTGGTAGCCGCCGGGTTTCGTTGCCCGGGGCTCTCTGGCGACGAGAATGGACATTCAAATATAGAGGGCATCCGCCGCGATGGAGGCGAGCATTCTTCTGAGCGAGTTGATCTCATCCAGGTTCATACCCTTCCGCGACTGTGCCTCACTACCCCAGAGTTAACTCACTGTACGACCCGAGCGAATTTTCCTTCACGACATCATGAAGCGAAGCTTTGTACTTCTCGCCATGTGCGCATTGCTACCCCTCTTCGTCCTCGCCCAGGAAACCTCAACGGAGACAGCTCAAGTCACCCACAAAGCTACGTTGACGGCTACTTCATCTGCTGCGGCCGCAACTCAACCTGCAGACCAGGGCTACAATGGAGGGTCGGACAATCCCGTGGATCCCAGCACAGCAGGAGCATCAGGAAGCTCATCGGGTGCTTTTTCGCTTTCTAAGGGCGCTCTAGCTGCCATCATTACTGTTGTAGTCATCGTTGCAGTTGGAGGCAGTAAGTTTGAACATATTTGGTCAAGTTCCGAAGCGCAGAGACTGAATTTATCGCAGTTGCCTCCGTTACTCTCTTCTACCTTGCCAAAAAGCGTCAATGGGACGTCCGTCAATCCCTCCGCCGCGCTTCCCGCCGTCTTACAGGTCGCCCCGACGTATCTAAAGTCAACCGCCAAACACGTCGCACTGGCGTCCGCATGGCATCGCCTCCACCATCAGCTAAGAATATGCTTCGAGATTTAGAGAAGGGCACGCCAGCTGGCGGCGAGAAAGGCAGGACAACGACTACGATTACAAGTACATTTGAGGTGGAAACGCCTGTGGCGAAATCTTGGACTTCGAAATTTTTCGGTAGCAAGAAGTAAAGAGCAACTACTGGCAGGCAAGCGGCACTGCAACGAGGCATAGTCCGGAGGAAAGGTGGGCTTAGGGAAAGGGAAGGGTAGAGCGGGACTCGTCACGATGGAATGCACTTTCGGATTTCTTTGTCATTACTTCTTTACACCATTTCTTCCCTGTTAGGCGCATTACCAGAGGTCAGGCGATGGGCTATGATTCCACTTACTGCATGGACCGGTGGTTCTTGAAGATATTCAGGAGGTCCTTGGCGTTCATATGTGATCTTTCGTTTCCTATGCATGTAAAACAGGACGATAACTATTATTTTTAACTTCTGTTGGGAGCTCGTTGATCTTGTTTCGTGCAGGGTCAACACCATCTTCTGCGAGAAGTGCTAGATGGGGACCTATACACATGTTTTCCTTGCGCACTTGAAACATCAGTTTTCAATCAGGTATCTAGCCATTTCTCCTCCCCCCGGGATTCCAAAAACCAATGATTCAGCACTCATTCTTCAACTAATTACTTTATCAATTCTATATATATATCTATATCTCCGAGCCGAAACCTCATCTGCACGCCACAGCGCCAAAGCATCGAATCTACTCCGCCAATCAGAAGCTGTTCCAACTCCCCTAAGCGCTTTTTATCTGATTTTTTGCCGACCTTATCTTTCCTATAATATCTTCTCACGTGCCGTGCAAAGCGTGCCCAGGTCCTCTCTTCTTTGGCTTTAATAGCACTGTAAGCGACCTACTCCGCAAGACTACAGACTAAAGCACAAGGGGCCGTGCGGGTTTTTTCCACGACATGTGGGAACAGCTGTATTTGCTAGAGAAAATCTGATTATCCAACAGCCTGAGCTTCAATGGCCTATTTCTCCAGACAAGAACTCGTCACTACCAATGCTGACAACGTCAGCTAACTATCAAGCGAAATGGGACGGCCAGGATTAGAGAGAAACTCTGCCTCCACCAAGGCATCAGCCTCGACGATGCTGTAGCACACTTAAATCAGTGCGAAAGTCTCGCACGAGCAACAATGAACCCTTATGGCCAGTGTGTCCAACAGTCAGCTTAGCTGCGAGCTCGAGAAAAATAGCTGACTGACTGCGTCAATTGGATCGCTCGCTGTCGCTGACTGTTGGATAACGTACGCTGACTGTCACGCTGTCAGCTAGCTGTCCTAATTAGGAAATTAGTATAAACTTTATAGTATTTTATTGCGGATTTTTAGTAGCACCCCTCTATATATAAATATAAAGAGGGAAAAAGGAGCTCTTGCTGCACCCGGCCCAAAAAGACCAAAACCAACCAAAAGAACCCTGAAAAACACCCAGAGAATCCCCCTGAGATGCATGCATCGCAGGGGAGGCACACGTTGAACGACGGTGGCTCGCACTCGCGCGCGACCGCTAGAACTACGCCCAGCAATGGCCCTCCATAACAAAGACGGGTGAATACCACACTATAAAGCGGAAATACCTCTATTAAGAAGGCATCTAATAAAATATAAAGCCTATTAGATACGTCTAGTATCTAAAATTATAGGGGAGTAACCGTTAGCTATAACAAACTAATGTAGCTAGTAGAATGGCTCCGCTAGTCTAGCGAACCTTAGGCGCCCCTCTAGTAAACCCTTAATTAAATCCTCTAATAGCTAAGTAAAATTAAAAATAAGTATAATCCCCCTTTACCAGCGAACCGTACCTAGGCCACTATAGCTATACTTTTATAGCATAGGGAACCTACTCCCCTTAAGTTAATAACTGGGTATATAATTATAATATAACTAAATATAGAATAAGCAAAGGGGCTTAAGGGATAATTAGAAATAGAAGTCCTTATAAAGATATATAAAGAGGTTTATAACGCTGTTATAGTCTAATACCTTAAGAGTGGAGATATTAGAGTTACCCTAAAGGACTAATAGGTAAAGGAATGAGCCGTAAGGGTAGGGAATAGGCTAGGAGAACGTATTAGTATAAAAGTATTCTATAAGGATTACCTAGTTAAAGTCCTAGCGGTTCCTATAAGCCTTAAGGTAGAAAAGGGACGCTAGGTAGACAATATAGTAATTATATAGGAGATAGTAAGATAAATAGAACGCCTTATATTAGGACTTAAAATCACCTAAATCTAATAGCTTTAATAGGAAAATATAAACTAAGTATATAATAAAAATAATAAGAGGATATAAGGGTCGCTAGAGACTTACTAAAGAGATACTAGACGAACGTATAGCTCCCTTATTGTTAGCATATATATATTAGGAATATAAAAACTCCTTATTTAAAAAGGAATAATTATAAATGGCCTTATATATAACATAAGGCTTTATAACTACAGACTACGCCTAGAATAATGCTATTGCTATATATAATAGAGACACACCTAATCTATATACGTAGTATAGGTGTGCTGCGGCCACTATATAGGCCCCTATAATATAAGACATTACTTAAATTAAGACTAAATAAAATGCGTGAACTGCCACTAAAGTATATATAAGGCGTAGGAGAGAGAAGACTGCATTAAATATAGGAGATGGAAGGTAAGGGCTTAATAGCTACGGGAATAACTACACGCTAGGTTATATAAATAGAAACAATAAGCGATAAGCTAGGGGGATATAAGCGCCTTCCTAGCGTTTCCTACCTTTAATACTAGAGGGCTAGGCTAGCCATCCTAAGCCTTAATGGGCTAAAAGCGACGCCATGCGATATTACTAGACTAATTAGGGACATAAGGGTTATAGGGGATATAAGGGAAAGGACGCCCTGTAGAAAGACCCCTATAAACAGTAATAGCAGGCTTAAGACTAGGATAATTAAGAATTAGACTTAATACGGCAAATATAATATTTATAGCCGACCTATAAAGGGTATATAGCCAACTAGTAAGAATAGGGGAAGAACTAGTAATAATAATAGATTTAGATATAAAAGCGCTAATAGAAACATAAAATATAGGAATAGAAAGCTCTATATAAAATAAGTAGTAACTAGGGTGTAGATATAAGAGATAGAAGCTCTAAATATTCTAAAGAAAGTGGAAATAGAAGAAGCGAGAAATAAAGGAGAGTTAAAAGACCCTTACTGGGGGTCCGCCACCTATCCATTATATAGTATAACTATAGCAACACAAACCACCGCCTTATAAGGCCCCTACTAAATAGTCTAGACCTAGAGAAATATTATATCCTTGCTATATAAGAACCGTATTATAATACCTTTATATAATTAANATACTNNCCCTAAGGATTCNAGCTCCTATATAAACTAAAAGCAGCTATACGCGTGTACTTTATAATTAGTAAGGCTATTAGCCTATCCTTATAGTTATAGCAGGCAGTTAACCTAGATACTATAGTTATAACAATCCAAATATATAGGGGACCGGTATAAATTATTAATGTATATAACCCTAGGGTTAAAGGGGTCCCATAAATAGAAAATATTATATTAGTAATAAGCTTACTAGAAACTAAAGGTATAGAGTTTATCCTACTAGGAGATATAAACCTCTACCACCCGCGGTAAAGGGGTATCTATATTACTGTAGATTAATAGTTAGAGTGCCTACTAAGAGCTATAGATATCTGGGGCCTTAAGCTAGCTACCCCCCTAGGAGCAATTATATGGTAATAAGGCACCGCTAAAAGTATAATTAACTTTATATTTATAGACGAAGGCCTATACCAGAGACTTAAAAGGTGCAACCCTAAAGAAGAATAGGCACTTACCCTAGACTATATCCCTATCTAGATATAGCTAGACTTAAATACTAAAGCGTAACTAAATAGAAAAAGATACGTAATAAGGAAGCTTAAAATAGACAGTTTCCTTAATATAGTTAAATAATAACTTTAAGACCTAGAAGAAATCTACCTAATACTAAATAAGCGAGGCTTATTGGCCACCCCTAAGAAAATTAACTAAAGACTAGAAAGGATCTAGGCAGCAATTAAAAATAGGCTGGAAGAGTACTACCTAATCTTAAAACCGGGCCCCTATGCGTAATATATATGGTCTATATAATACATAGTTCTAGTTACTAGCTAATAATAAGTAAGAAGGAAATATATAAGTAGCTATAACCCTAAAAATAAGAGATAATACAAAGATATAAGAAACCAGCTAAAGAATACCCTAAAAAAAGAAGTAAGGAATAACTAGAGACGGTTTATAAACGAGTATACTTCTAACCTAAGCCTTCCCTATAATAAGGGCCTTTAGGCTATAGCGAAATAAATAAAAAAAAAGGTAGGGTGTTTAGCAGAAGACCTATACCTACTACCTCTACAAAGAGTAGGAGAATTATAGGCTATAAACGACAATAATAAGAAGGTAAAGATCCTTATAGAAAGGTTCTTCCCCTAACTAGCTCTAGTAGACCTTAGTAATATTACGGGCGAAATACCGGTGACTCGCCTGCGGGTTAATAGCGATATAACAACAGAGGAAATGGCTAGGACTATTAGCCGCCTTTTAAACAATATAGCACTAGGACTAGATAGGATTCTAAATAAGGCCCTAAAAACCTATAGGCTACTTATAGCACCTTAGCTTATAGATATAGCTAAAGCATACTTTGCTATAGGCTACTACCCGTAACTCGGAAGATCTATAACGACGGTTATCCTATAAAAAGAAGGTAAAGCAGATTACTTAATCCTAGGAAGCTACCGCCCTATTGCCTTAAAAAACACCCTTAGCAAGATCTTAAAAAGGGTAATAGCGGAATATATAGTAGACATAGTAGAGAAACACGCCCTACTACTATAAAGCTAAATAGGGGTAAGAAAGAACTGCTTAACACTATTAGCACTTACGCTACTCGCTACCACCATTAAATCTATATAAGCGATGCGAAAGGACTTTATAGTATTAATACTTAGCCTAGACATTAGTGGTGCCTATAATAATATACCCCATAAGCGTCTCCTATATATCCTTAGGGTAAAGGGCTTCCTAAAATAGATTATATAATTTATCTAAGGGTTTATAGGCTAGAAAGAAATATTACTAGTCTTTAGCGGATACTAGAGCCCCCCTATCGCAGTTATAATAGGAATACCATAAGGATTACCCCTCTCGCCTATACTCTTCCTTTTCTTTATAAGCAACCTACTTAACTCCTTTAAGGAAGGGGCGACCTAGGGGATAGGCTTTGTTAATAATACAAACCTAATTATATATGGGCTAATAGCCGTAAAGAATTACAGAACACTAGAGAAAGCCTATAACACTTATATAGAATAGGCAAAACGTTATAGAGTTTAATTCTTACTAGAGAAATACCAGCTAATCTATTTTATAAGAAAACGTAACTAATCTACAGATCTCCAGTATATAATTCGCATTTAAGGCTTTAAAGGTTAACTAGTTTAGGGCCTAAGGGTATTAGGAGTATAGATAGACAGCAAGCTCCGGTAGAGCATATATACAGCGTAAGCGGCCTATAAAGGCTAAGCATAGTTTATTGCTTTATCTAGGATTATTAATTCTATATAGGGTCCATACTTCTAGAGGTCACGCCTACTATATATAGCAGTCGTCTAGCTAACTATAACATATAGATCTAGTATTTGGGCCATTAAAGAAACTAAGAAGGGCCCCCCTAAATTACTCCTTAAACCACTTTAAAAGGTCTAGACAGCCTGCCTTTAGAGTATTATAGGTGGGTATAAGCGAACGGCCACAGCACTGCTTAAGAAGAAATCCAATATTCCCCCCCTATAGTTATATATTAAAGCCGCTATAATATAAAGGACGTAAAATAAACGTAACTCTAATATTATAAAGTATATTAAGATACGCCTAAGTAAACTATAGAGGGACCCTAGGGTGCCCTATAGGAGAATAAACCAACAACCCTAAAGTAGGGAAGAGATATTAGAGAAATAGGTAAAGAAAGTAGAAGAAAAATAGTGCTGCTTTAGGGCCCAGGCCTATATAGAGGAGGAAAGGAGACGCGTAAGAGGTTAGTAAAAATAATAGCAAGATAGAGAAAGGAGCTAAAGTAGAATATATAAGAATGCTGGGAAACTATCTACCGTAATATAATACTAGTTAGACTAACGCTAGAGAGGTAAATAGGAGTTAAAGGTATAAAGGCTAACTTAGGTAAGACAAACCTAAGCTATAGTATAGTTAACGCTATAGGGGGTAAATACCTAAGGGCTCTAAGAAGGCCTAATAAAGGTAGAAAATATAATAGTAACACTTTTAAGAATAGGAATAATAGGACTAAAAGATTGGCTTTACTAGGTGGGTATTCTAGTAGGTAGCCCAAGATACAAATATGGCTAGCTAAGACAGACACCAAAACACGTAATACTACTATGCCCCTTATACACCAATTAAGAAATAATGCTCTTAGTAGCTAGCATAGAGAACTATAATACACTGCTCTTAATATAAAAAGGCCTTAAGGCGGTTACCTAGTGGCTTATTAATTAAAATATACTAAATTAGTTTTGGGTTGTAAGGGAAATAGTAATAGAAGGCAAGGGGGCGAGCAGCAGGTGCCCCCTAGTAACTCTATAGTAGTAGAGTAATAGTTTATAATACTAGCGCGTCCGTAGGCTTGTTACGGCAGCAGTGGTTCCTAAGGAGGTTAAATAGTAAGGTAGTAGAGCACTATAGGCAACTCGCAGGCGTTAAGCAGGCGAGTCCCAAAAGGCGGGGAGATAGATCACGGGGTTTTCTTATTTTTCTTAAATAGAGTTTTCTCCCTATATGTAAATAAGGAGTAGTTCGCGTGGGCCTAATAGGGATCCAAATCGGACGTTAAGCAATGAATTATTATTATATAAATATAAATATTACCAAATTAAAATTTAGCTCTAATCTACCTAATATAGTATTTAAATATAGCTAAACTCGTCCTATTATTATGCCTAAGCCCAACCCACTTAACCACACAAACCACCAAAAAGGTAGCAGCAGTGTCCCGCGACTAGACGGACCGCCGGTTAGAATGCCTTATAAGCTCTCTAGCGCAAGGTCTAATAACCTCGCCTGCGCTAAGCTGGTTATGGCAGGTGCGTCTATACGGCCTGACACTTATATACCTATAGAGGCTTAAAAGGTAAGTAGAATAATTAGTAGTAAAGGCTCCGGAGGCTCTATTTCTATATTAGATTTAATTAAATATAAAGTTCTTTTTAATATATCTTACTAAACTGGCTTTTCTGCCTCTATAGTTAGCTTATAGCTAGTAAGATTAATATTTAAGCTTATTAACTAGGGTATAGTTTAAGCTCTACTAGAGTTAATATAGTTAATTAAACTACTAGATTATCCTAATTAATAGGAAATATATAGCTATAGTTCTAATTAGCTAGAGGCTCTTATAATATAGAATTATCTTCATCGTCTAATCTAGTATTATTATTAATTAGAAGAGGGGAGGAAGTAGTTAATTTATAAACCCTATACGGTACTAAAGGAGTTAAGTAATATATAGATTATAAATTTAATAAGAAGTAGAGGAAGAAACTCTACTACTTAGCTAATATATTTTATATAGGTAATAAAATAGTAAAATTTTATATAAAAGATTTGGTTTATAGCGCGTAATAGAGATATTAAGGGAAATCTTTTATTTATATACTAGGAAATATCTTAGTACACGCCCTTATTAAAATTAATAAGTATTACTACTTATATTTTAACTAGATATTTCTTAGAGAGGTAGTAGTTACTATAAATAGGATATTCTTAACTTAAGAAGTCTTAATTACTTATTATTATAGAGTAAGTTATACCTTAGCTCTAGGTAGTAGATAAGGCTCTATAATAAAACCTATAAAGATTTCCCTTAAATCTTAAACCCTAAATACCCTTCTACTACTCTACTATAATATAACTAAACTACTAGCCATTTATATAGATTATAGATAGCTATATAACCCTTTATTTTTATATTATTATAATATATAAGTATATCTAGGATTAATATATATATTTTTGCGAGCCATTACGGAAGCGAATGCAAGAGTTGAGACATTTATAAGTCCATTGAAGGAGTTAAAGTGCCAGAGTTTGCGAGGCCTAATGTTGATTTTCAGGATACCAGCAACGTGTACGAGGGAGCAACTCCTGCACGGTGGACGGATGTGAATTCTAGGAAGCATACCGACGAAGATGGAGAGCGTGAGGATGGAGCATTGGCGAGACGCTTGCAGGAGGAAGAATGGGCTGAACAACCACCGGCCGCGGAGGCGTCGAAAGGGAGTGCGAACAAGACGTGGGTGCTCCAGTCAACAGCGGTAGTGCCTGTGGGGCAATCTCCACCCTTGAAGCCAGCGCGCCTTGTTCAAGGCCTGCCGCATGGACCGCGGTCGATACAATATCAATTCTCTGACACCAAACAGATGGACGACTTCATTCGTGAGCTAGAACGGGGGGTGACCGGGGGTGGCGGGTTGTCGCCGATATTGCCGGGGCGCTATACGCGAGATCCATCCATTAGGCCGCAAGTCGATATATGTAACATCGGCGAGCCCAGCCACTTACAATTGGAAGACCAACAGGGAAACCCGCTAGTTGTCAACTTCGAGCAATCAGCATCTAACGTTATACGCGGATAGATGATATATGACGCATTTGCAAGGGTCGGAAAGGAGGTGGTCAAGAGAATGTACCGAAACGGGGCTGAGGCGATGGGTATGGAGCATATTATCAACCCACTACTCGATCAGCTCGGTAAGGAACAGGAGAAACAGGACGTTGGGGTAGGGAATCTGGATTGGGAAGGACAAGAAGAGGCGGAGTTGCCGCGAGTCTTTTGTCTTTTTGACAAGGACTGGGAAGGACCAAAGGAGGCCGAGCTACCGCGTGATTTTTATCTTGACAAAGTCAGAAACCGAAAGGAAAACAGCGAACAGGAGTAGAGATTAGACAAGATTCACTAGCGACCTTACAATATAAAGGTCGCACACTATTCCATGGCTGGGGTTGCGTATTGATGCTTTCTAGGGCTATGTATTAGCTCCATAACCATTAATGATCATAAGCTGGGTTGAGGTGACGTAGCTAGAAACCTGGGCATGAAACCTGAGCAATATCCTCCAGACTGAGGAATAAACTCAACTCCAGCTCTGCCTTCCAAAGAATTGACTGCGTCGTGACTTGCAAATCTCTTTCCACAGCATACCCATATCCAGCTCAAAAAGGACGAGCTAACGGACCTAGAACCTTGATTTTTGTCCAACCAGAATTATTTCCTACCCATTTCGCCCCCCATGTCGCTCTTTCACTCGCCACCTAACCTTCAAGCTCCCTTACCATCCTAAGGAATTCAAGCCGTTCTTCGCAACCACCCCAGCCACCCCAGCCATGCTTTTCTTCAACCCGCTTAATCCCTCTTCCGTCACCACCCTCTAAATCGTGGTCGTCTTGCTTTGTCCAAACGCCTCTCTGGTCCTTCAACCGTGCGCCGGAACTAAGCGTAGGGATAATAAGACTAGCGAGATGCCCGCGCGTGGACGTCATGCGTAAAGCACTAATGACATTATCCTCAATGTAGCCCTTGGAGACCATGCGAGTGAGAAAGGCGGAGATAGACGGCCCGTCGAGCGGGGGATCAGGGTCTGCTTCTTCTTCATCTTCCTCCGTTTCTTCTAGGCTATATGTTGCCGGGGGCAGGGGTGCAGCTGAACGCTGTTGACGTTCTCGTTCTAGAGAGCGGATTTCCCGTATTGAGTATGATGTAGAGTTTGATTCTGCCGGGAGCGGTGGCGAGGAAGGCGGTGCGGCGGAAAGGCTACGGCTTTGGGTAAATCCGCCTTCAGGCTCAGGGAGGGACAGGTCAAGAGGCTGAGTTTCCACCGAGAGGATCGCTTGTGTATCTAGAGAGGTAGGTGCCTGGTGACGGCGGGCGCGTGGAGTCGGAGTAGGTGACATAGTGTTGTCCCAACCACCTTCCGGAGGTGCGAGATCGAAGTCCATATTCAGTATGGCGTCTAGAGATGCTGAGAGTTGTGGATTTTCATGCTCCAATTCGTTTTGAGGAATTTGGGGTTGCTGTGGCTGGGGAAGAGACTGAGCAAGGTACTCTTCTTCCCCACCTCCATCATTGATGACATCTTCGTAGGCGGTGTACTGCGTTTGAAGTTTTTCAGGGAGATAGTCATCATCCTGCTTCTCCTGCTCCTCCCCCTCCTCCTCGTCACATTCCTTGTCATCCGACACCTCAATATATCCAGGACTAGGCTTTGTCACAGACGCAATTTCATCTTCTTCTGTGTCATTGTCTTGAACAAATAATGGACTTTCATGCCGTTGCTTCTTCTTTCTGTGTAATACGTCGACTTGTTGTTGGGCATCTGAGATTTCGTCATCCCGATATCGTTTCTTGGACTAAATTGGTCAGTTTCGGGAGGAAAGCACGTTCTGTATTTACACATACTGCGTTTTCTAGGTCCTTCTCTAATTCATATCGTTCTCTATCAGCTTGTTCCATAGCATTATAAGATGCTTGGTCTTCTTCAGACATAGCATTCCACTTAGGAAGAAGCACCTTATGGCGAGCAGCTGTAAGTATAAAAGTCAGTTAGAAGGTTCACATGGCCTGCTGTGACAAATAACTCACTAAAATCACTTGAGTCTACACCCATCACTATATCCATGTTGTTCTCGACAAAAAACTTATATGCCTTCATCGGTGGTTTCCCTTGGCGCTCCTTTGCTAATTTTTCAACGAGAAAAGCGTGAGATTTGGAACTTTCAGTTTCTACATTCTCAGAAGAAACAGCCTTGCCATCTTCTATAGCGTCCACTGCGCGTAGGAAGTTCGGAGAGGGAGGCGTTCTGAATCCACTTTTCTTTAGCGGTGTTGCATTTTCGACTTGTGGCACCTCTGATCGTGTGGATTTTTGAGCTTCTGGCCTTGTAGATGGTTCCCCAGTGGAAGTAGTAGCCGTTTGCTCATGATTCCCATCCCGCTTATCTTCCTTCGCCTTACGATCCTTTCCCCACTGGGGCAAGACTTTCTTCTCATAATATGTCCGCCACTGTTCCGCGCTGTGGGAGGTTTCTTTCGCCCACAGGTCCCAAGCCTGGAGATATGTTGCAACTCTGCAATCCAGGATTGAGGGAACGTTTTCATAGAGGTCGTCCCAGTCCTGCTTCGTGAATTTGGGCGACTCAACTGGGTTCGTCGCTTCTCCCATCCTAACATTCTCTCCCGCACGTATAGACCCAAATTTCTTTTTGGCTTTGGGTAGGTTCGCGGTTACTCGTTCAACGGGTTGATCGGAGGGGGGTGAAGGAGGATTCGTGGACACAAATGCAGAAGATGGCTTATTCATGAGTTGCTTGATATAGCGGTCGCGCCATGACTGCCACGGGTGCCGTGGATTCTGCAGTCGTCAATTATAATATAAGAGATAGCTAAGGTGATGAGCCCATACCTCTGTCTCCAACTGCTTATAGATCTCATTACCAGATATAGCGCCACTCTTCCGTTCATGATCTTTAACCCAATTGTACAACTGCCTGTCATCCTCGGCTGTATACGGCACCCGGCTGCTCTTCGCAGATATGGATGAACCAATGTCTCGAACAGTGCCTTCTGGGGGTCCAGCACGGTAATTTTCGGGATTTTCTCGTTCTCCCCTACGAATTGATTGCTCTATGAACTCGTATGATATGCCACCAGGAGGAACATTCTTACGTACGTGATCAACAATTAGATAGTCTGCCTGCTTCTCGAGAGGCACAATTTGGCCGCCGTTACTCTTAACCTTGTCGATAAAGCTGGAGCGCATGGGACACCGCTGGGAGATCCAGAATTTCAAACCATCAAACAGTTGGCCTTGTATATCGGAGTCCTTAGCAACATTGTTGTAGACTATTCGCGCGTGTTCTGTCATCGTGTTACGTACGGTACCGATGCGGAGGCCGACTTTCGGTTGACGCGTTTTCACGCGACATCAACGGTCTTGGCGAAGATGGGTCGGACTGGGTTGTGCTTCACTACAGTGGCCTCAAGTCAGACGGTAGAGGAGGAAGAACACCAAAGGGCACACGGATCATACCATCAACCAGCAGAAACTAAGCTTGCTTGCAACAAAAATCTGGATATCTCCACACACGAAGTCTTACCCCGCTATGCCGGCCTAAAGAACCGTCACAGCTCCGGAGATGGCTCTCATACGAGACATTACCATATTTACACTCTCCATCTCCTTCGTCACCTTCGTCGCCTTCTTTGGGAGATTGCCAACCCTCAGGTACTTCTCCAAGGATTCTGAAATTGATCGCTAAACTGACATGCCCCCCAGAAATACCCCCATTGGCTTCCTTCATCGTCTATTATGTATCCACATGCCGAAGCTTCTCTTCAGAATCGATTTACTCCTTACGAATGGTCGTATCGCAAGTGGTGGTTTTCGACTTGGGAACCACCTTATGTATGAAAAGCATCCAGCTGTAATAGTATGCTCTATAGGCCTCCTTAAGCCTTGTCGAACAACTGACCTTCCAGATCTTCTTTCTCGGCCTTATCACAGGGAGCGTTGTTCTCTTTGTACCAGCTGTATGGTCAAGCCTCCCCACAAAACAACGCCTACCTATACCGCTCCTGATACCTCTACCTTATCTTTTTACTTATCTCTGCGCCCGTCGCAACACCCAAACCCACATCACAAATTCAAACCATGCGGAACAAATGCGATACTACACATACGACCGCATATTATACTACCCAGGCCACCACTGCCGGACCTGCCGCTTCTTGAAGCCTGCAAGGAGCAAACACTGTAGTATCTGCAAAACGTGCGTCGCGCGGGCCGATCACCACTGCGTATGGGTAAATAATTGCGTAGGTCGAGGAAATTACAGATGGTTTCTCTCCTTACTTCTTTCAACCGGCATACTTCTAGCATATGGCGCTTATCTGGCTTACTTTGTTCTCGCGCCGCAAGTCCAAGCTCATTATACAAAGTACGAATACTACTACAAGTTCCCCGACCCGATCCCCAGATCTACGCCGCCGAGCGGCTTTAGCAAACTCACAACGCACTTCACAATATTCTTTCATTATCTTACAACTTACCTTAGTATCGCGCTTAATCTCGGCTCGCTCGAAGTCTCTGGCGTTGGTCTTCTAGCTCTTCTGACATGGCCTATGCCACTCGGGCTCCTCGGCTATCATGTCTACCTAATATGGGCAGGCATGACGACAAACGAGAGCAGCAAATGGGCCGATTGGAGAGATGATATGGATGATGGTGTGGTATTCCTTGGCTTGCGGGAACCGGAGTCCGATTTAGGGCTCCCCCAGCTTGGTAGTGCACAGGAAAATGATTTGGAGTACAGGAATAGTATGAGTTTAAACGAAACATATCATCATGTTACTCCAGTCATTGTTGCGCCAATGGAAGATGAAGTTGTAGAGCCACCCACCACCTGGCCTTTGCAGAGTCGCCATATTCTCGTAAGAACGATGGATGGTCAACCACCGCAAAACTTACCAAAGCATTTGAAAGACGTGGTACAAGAGAAGAGTTGGAAGAAATGCTGGAAATTGGGACAAGTAGAAAACGTTTATGACTTAGGATTTTGGGACAACTTTGCAGAGGCCATGAAATAGACATAGGAAAGTGCAATTATCCTACAAATGAGGCGCGCTGCTCGATGAATTTTATTGTGCTATACACTGTTTCTCAAACAACGCCACAAAATCTATCTCGTGCCATTGCGGACTTTCAGATGAATTCCCATTCCTAACCTTCATCTTGGGGGTTTTGCTCATATTTATTCCGTCCTATGGTTATCGATAAGACCCAACCTAATAGCCAATCGGATTAAGTTGGAATGCCCAATTGCTATTTTGCCAGTGCACGGATCGTTAACTAAAGGCGCCTAAGCCAAATAGATTCGCGGAGTTAGGATAGCATTTGTCCGCGTATACAATTTTTTTTGGGATCTACCCGGCGCTTTCAACCCCCCTCCTGCGGAGGGGGGCCGCCACCTCAAACGCTTTTGTGGCGTTGTGGTGGCAGACATTTCCAGTGTCGATTAAGAGCGTCCGTCGAAATCGTCGGAGAAAATGAAAACAGAGACATGAGGGAACGCAGGGTATGCAATATTCAAAGCTGAGATGTGCATGGATGTCATTGGAGAGAGTCTGCCTTGTGGACAATCCCCACCTACTTAGGCGACCCAATCCTTCATCATTATACTCTTGAGAAGACATAGCTCCACATAGAATACAGATATAATGCTTATACGAAAAATTTCTGCTGCTTCAGTGATAACTCTAAAATAAACAACGATGCTCCCCCTCATTTCATCCCCTACTAGACACTTATCCTTAGACAACACTAGCAACACCTCTTTATAATGAAAATCATTCTCACAGGTAGTGCCGGCTTCACTGGCGGCGAAGTTTTGGCACAATGCCTTAAGAATCCAGCTATTACATTTGCCGTCGTGCTATCGCGGCGAGAGCTATCAAAAGAGATCAGTGATCCTAGACTGAAAGTGATAATTATGAAGAGCTTTACCCAGTATCCTGATTCGGTGCTAGAAGAGCTGGCTGGAGCCGATGCTTGTATATAGTACATCAACCTCGTCCTTTTAGCAGCTAGTTTTTTTAGTATCTTCTTGAAAATTAACCTATTTACAGGGCTATGGGTTCGACTGTGGGCAACCCAGTGCTTGAGATCGACTACCCCCTCGCTTTTTCCAAAGCCTTTGCGAAGACTCTCCCGGCACATAAAAAGAAATTCCGCTATCTGCATGTAAGCGGTGCTGTGGTAGAGACGGACCAGGAGAAGCTGTTATGGTTTTTCTGAGACGCACGAAGGGTCAGGATAAGGGATTGATCTGAATTACCCTTTCATGGCTGATGACGTTTCGTATATGCAGGGCAGGGCACAGACTCTCCTCGTAGACTTTTCAAAGCAAAATGATACTGAGGGTCTCTGGAGACCTTTATTGCCAGACCCGGGTCTGTTCAGCCAAAGAGCGGTGCTACGGGAGCTATCTTAACGTATGTCCTAGGCACGACTTTATCTATCCGCGTTGGTGAGTTGGCTATTGCCATGATAGATACGGTGTTGAATGGGACAGGCTCGAAAATACAGAGTAATCCTGAACTGCTTGAAAGAGGCAGAGCATTGTTGAAGGGGTGATTCATAAGAGAGTATGTGTTTGGATCAAAGAGAGCTGTATGCTTGCTATTTATAAGGGCTGATTGGGCCCTCCAAAATGCCCTTTTGTCCATTATCTACTTTGCGAAATTATTGATTAATACATGCCGTCGCATATATCCTCACTCTTTAGCCAAATCACCACTAGAAGAACACCTAATTATTTAATCTCACGAAGCCTAAACATCGACAGAGGAAAAACTAGGGAAAACTAGGGGGTTACAGGTGTGGCTTCGCCTGCTCCTCGCTCCAAGCCCAGAACTTCTCTGCAGTCCCGCTTCCGCCTTCTTCCTTCGATTTCGCCGCTTCTGCAATATCCTTTCGAATGTCTGCGAGTCGACCCCAAGGGATCACTATGAATACCATTAGTACCAACTATTTGGAGAACGGGATTAATTGTATACGACACACCTCATCCGCCAGACTGGCCCATTGAAATTTCCGGAGAAAGTCCAGCATATAGCTCGGTATATGCGCCATAAATCGGGGTATATGAAATCCGGTGCCCAAGCCATTTTGCCGGGCTGGATAGGTGACGCTGAAGTTCTGTTATCAAGTTTCCGGGATTCAAGCTCTGAGATTCTAATTAGGATAGCTTTTCGGCGAGATGAAGGTTAACGCACTAAACTGACGATCCTATCCTCCTTATGTAACCTGGAATACTGCTGAGAATGTAGCACATTACCTGCTTTGCTAACAGTATATTTTGTCGATGGTGATTGATCTTTCTTGTAATCTAGATTATTCATATCCAGACCACCTTTAGGAGATGCAAGTCCGGCCGCTAAGGAGGATACCCAAATGACCCTAACAGACCCGAGAGGAGCAGTCTGTGCAGTATGTGTGAGTATTGGCGTTAGAAGTTTGGTGAATAAGAATGGCGCCACGTTGTTCGTCCCCAGCTGAAGTTCGTAGCCTTGCTTAGTCTTCGAGCCTTGCGGTGGCATCATTACGCCAGCGTTGTTCCAGAGAACGTCGAGCTTGTCTTCTTTACTTAAGAACTCTTCCGCGGATTTCTTGATAGTGGTAAGATCGTTAAGGTCGAGGTGTAAGAATATAAGCTCGCCTTTCGACTTTGGGAGATTGGATTTAATCTGCTGAATGGCCTTCGAACCTTTGTCCTTTGAGCGACCTGCTACGTAAACCTTTGCATTGCGAGAGTAGAGGATCTGCGCAATCTCTTTGCCTACACCGGAAGTGGCACCAGTAACGATGAAAACCTACAGATATTAGCCCCTCTTTCCAGGATACAGTGACATACGAAGAATAAGGCAAGCCATGGGAAGCAGGCATGGGTGTTATCTCGAGGAGATAAACGAGACTTATGTTCCGACTAGAATGCTGTCTAGGGCACAAGAAGTCTTAGCAGCTTACCTTGCCAGCTTGATCTGTGACATCATTCTCAGAAAACTGCGGAGATGGTGGAAACATTTGACTGAGTGTGTTGCCCATATTGACGGTTAAAGAAAAGATCAAGGGGGTAAGTATGAGTAATTGTGTGTTACAGCAAATTACGAGGAGCACTCTTAAGTTAAATATTTTGGTTTCTCCGACGCTCGGCGGATGAGAGATTGTGTTAAAAGGGGCTGCACATGGACGTGATACCTATGCATACCGCGTTGGTACGCAGCATGGGTAGACCGATATTAGTCGACATTGTTATCAGATATTGAATTGTTCGCTGGGGCTTGTCCGCTGAGACTTCAGCCGTTTTGGCTATGTTCGGGATCGGAATCAGTCCTTGGAATCCAACAGACCTTAACTGTTAGTTGTAGACCTAAGAAAATCTTGTATAATTGAAGTGGTGAATACATCGAGCCTCTACTGAATTTCTTGAAATAGTGTGTATCGCGGGCACCTATTTAGTGAGGCGTAGAAGGACAGCGACTGGGTGTCTGTACAGCGTAGAAATAAGCGGCCGATATTGGCACATGCGCAACCACTAAAAATCGATTCCCGAAGATATATTACTACTCTAATACTTTGTCATTTGCTCATTACGTCTTTTATAATCGTGTAGACGCTTTATATAGTACTTGTATATATTCTAAATCATCTTCTAGTCCATCTCCTCCTCAAACAATCGTCGATTTTTGGTGGTTGCGCACGTGCCAATATCGGCCGCTTATTTCTACGCTGTACAGGGTGTTTATCTCATGAATCAGACGCTCCGCAGAAGATTTGTTCCGTGACATGGGATAACGCATAGACCCTCTTCTGGACCAATTAGAACAGCGCACTAATTTCAGCCCCCTGCGCACCCCTGTCACCTGACAAAATCTTCTGCGGAGCGTCTGAGAGCTTATGGGCGTCGCTTTGGTGAGAATTGAATGTTTTAAAAATCAAATTTTGTATATTTTTACGAGCGACGTCCTAACCACAAGACTTATTATATATTTTATTGATGCAATAGATTCTTTAGATAATTATATNTATATATTTATAAATTATAACCCCCTACTAAGAACACTAGGGGGCGAGATACATCGTNGTANAACGTAAGTTAGATATTGGATTTAAATGTTTACTAAAACCAACNAACTACCTATATCTAACTTCTCATAAAATAGAGCTAGAATATTACTATAATATAGAGGCGATAGAGGAGACAAAGGGCTTTTAGCTCGTACTATTTTAGAAGTAATTAGACATAGAGAAGTATGTAAGTTTTAGCAGTAAGGCAAGATTGCGATAAAATGGACTAAAACGACCGACTACCTATATCTAACTTCTCNTAGAATAGAGCTACGATATTGCTATAATATAGAGGCGATAGAGAAGAAAAAGAGCTTTTAGCTCGTATTATTTTAGAGATAATTAGACGTAGAGAAGTATATAAGGCATAGCAGTAAGGCAAAATTGCGACGAGAAAATGCGACCGANAAGAAAACACAACNAATAAGAAAAAATTGCAACTGANNTAACTAACTATATAATATAGCTACAACGTTATTATTTAATGCAATAGATAGAGAAATTAAAGAGCTCCTATCTTATAGTATTTTTATAATAACTAGACGTTATAAAAGGGTTAAGATACGCGTTNTNGTGGAAGAGTTATCGCCTAATAAAAAACTTTGAGTTCTTATACAAAGGGCGCCCATAAGCTCTCAGACCCTCGGGGAGAAATTCCTCTTAGTGTGATCTGATTGGTCCAGGAGTCCACAGGACTAGGGTAAGGTCCACAAGCGTAGCGCTAGTCTTTCCACGTCGTAGCGCAATTTCTCCCCGGGGGTCTGATTTATGAGATAACAGGGTGTGTCGGATGGAGGTCGGATCAAGGCGCTCGGACGCGGAGTTTAGCCAGGCACGACCCAATGACGACTCCTCCACGAGAAATAAATACACAACATTAGAGAGCTACCAATACACAATATTCTCTAACTTTGGCCCATCCTAGCAATGTCTGGCTACGAAGGCATGTAGCGACTACTATTCTAACCAGAAGAACATTCTAACTCGCCACAGTCGAGCATAACATCCCCGCGAACGAACCCAGGCCTGCCCGTCGCCCCGACCTATCCACCTTCTTCTCCACCCTCGAGCTTATCGATACGTCCGACGAGCAAGGTCATCACAATGTGCACGCACTACCTCAGCCCGACGATATGACCGCAGCGTACCGGCTGCTTGCGAACGCATTCGAGATGATGCGAGGTGGAGATTCTGGGCAGGAACAGCAGGATGGCGGAAACGATCTACTGGCGACTATGGTCCAAAGCTTAATGGAGAGTGCCAATGACCCGCCGCGCGAGCTGCAGGGCGTGCCAAATAGCTTTCTCGATGAGCTAGAAAGGGTGCCGAAGAAGGCGTTGAAGAAGACGGATACCTGTCCAATATGCTGCAACCCATTCCTTGATGGTAATACTCTAAGACTTGAACAAGGATATAAGATAATACAGAAGCTAATGGTGTCGCATGCAGATGAGTACCCACTTGTAGTTCAGTTACCTTGTCACAAAGATCACCGCTTCGATCTTGATTGCATACGGCCTTGGCTGAAGCTTAACTCTACTTGCCCGCTCGATCGCAAGGTTTTGACCAAGAAGGAGCCACCTGTGCTGGAGAAGGATGATGATGATGGCGAGTGGGACGATATGTATGCCTGATTTGAGGTGATAGAATTTACGAGTTGGCATTGCTTTGGAGTTTGGGGGTTGATTTTGGTCTGCATGATGATACTCACCATCTTGGCTCGTGAACAGATCTTTGGAGGTCTTGCGATGGAGAGTTGGGTTGTTTTGTATTTTGAAAACAAGAAAAAATACTCCTCCTTTACAGAGAGAACACTTTTCAACATGGCAAATTCGCATTGTCACAAATGATGTATGCTCCCTGACTCTCACTATTGATACTATCAGCCTGGCCTTTTTTTGCTAATGTTGCTATGACTAAATTTTCGCCCTTTCTCGTTTCATACCCTTTTCGTATGAGCAAACGGTATATCTGGCTGTTTAACTGTTGTGGAGAGACTTAAATGTTTTGATATCTTCTGGGCATTATCTGGGGGTAAGTATTTGAGTGTTGGAAGTTTTGAGGTTTACTAAATTAAGAAGCTGCCGGCGTCAATTTCAATATTAATATGTCTGCTGGAAGCGCGGCTTCTCCCAGGAGCAACACCCCGCTTGTCAGAGAATCTTACCTACTTTCTTGATGCGGAGGCAGTGGCCTTCTGTGCCTTCATTGTGCGATATTGTGAAACAGTTCCCCCCGGGCGAGCATAATCAACTAATAGATTTATTTGAGTATACTGCTGCCACTGGAAGGCCCAACAGTCACACCGACCTTTGGTTCGCCTCCGAAACTTGCCTATCTTTGGATGAATGCCAAACGCATTGCGTACATTTTGTGCTCCAAATGTCCAATGAAGACGCGGCGTCAGGCGGGCGTCCGAGACTCCCAGCATCCGAGTCATCGGCAGCCATGCTCGCTTAAAATGGCCGCTCTCTTACCTTGTTAGGCGGCTGCTGCGACGCGACGACGCCGCCCCCTTGCAGCAATTGGCGAGAGGGTCGTTGGCTTGTCCCATATGAGACTCACGAATCTGCTCGGTTTCCTACTTCCCAGCTTTTGGTCTTTCAGATTATCGGCTCAATTATAGCGGCACTTCCATATCTGGATTACTTCAAGAACAACCGAGAGCACATTCCTTAAACATGTTTGCAACAACCCATTTTTCGAAACCTATCTCCTTCTCTCGCTTTCAGCGCTTCTTCCTTATCGTCGCATTAATCCTCAACGGCATCGTCCTTCTCTACAAATTCGGCCCGAGAGGCTGGCTGCTACCGACTTCAGTAAGTAAAGCAACTCTTCGCCTCGCTAAATCACGTGCGCTAAACGGTTCCAAAAGCAATTCGAAGCCTTCGTGCCAGCCGCGAGAGTTGTGGCCTGGGAGCAGTGATGGAATGATGTGCTTGCTCCGAGGAGTTGCTACTTTAGCTTAACTCCTCCTGTACCTAGAGCCGCATGAGTGACGGCTCGTAGGTCTGAGGCGTGTTGAGCGCCTATGGATCCAAGTGATGGAAAACTGAGAATATCAGATTCTCAATTGGGGTGGTTGACCGTTTGGCCCACCCCGCGCTTCGATCCATGGAGTTGTCTTTTATATCATCATTCCATCTGTCAACTGCGAAATCCACGATCTCTACCGCAAGTTCCTCGCAGTTACGCGTGTTGGACCGGAATTTGTCGCAGATCGGATTGGTCGCCTTGGAAGAAAGGAGTTGGGCCACGTTGGATGTTGTCCTGGAGGTTCGATTGCCGAATCTTTACCAGGAGATAAGCGGTTGGGCAGGGAATCCTAGTCGAAGTTTGAGGGCCTCCAGACTAGGATACAGGGAATTGTATGCTATTGGACTGAGTAAAACGTACTCGCTGATTCAGGAGCTGATAAATGAGTTAGAATAGCAATTCTTTTGCCATTGTGTATGTCTAGAAGAGGCAATCAACCCACAGGTACTGCTCCCCAAAAGCCTCAACAAAATCCATAGCATCTTCAATCACCTGCGGCGCCTGTTCCTTTCGCAGAGAGTTATCACACTCGAAACGTTTCGCGTTGCTTTTCGTTGCTTGAAAGACTGGGACTCCACCCCAGACATGGGACAAGGCCATGTAGCACAGTTTGAGCGAATTTTAGCCAGACACCTTGTAGTGACGTAATGCTGATTGGATCGAGATGTCTCATGCCTGCTTGATGGATGTCCCGTTCGTCACAGTGGTTGCTATCGCATTCACGTGTGCAGGCGTGAATGTGTTTGATATGGATTTGTGCGGAGTCACGAGTATCCTTGGAATTTCGAGAACTAGTATAAACAACAGACTGGTAACCCAAATGCGGCTTGCTAGCCCTCAAGACAAATATATCCGTGCTTCTGGAACGAAGATCCGTGTATCAGGAGATGATGCAATTGCCTAAGATTGGACCTCGGGAGAGGGCGGGGGGAGACATTTAGTTTCACCTGCGAAAGGTGGAGTATGAGCCTTTGTGGACGCGGAGCTTTTGGACAGCATGTCGTAGACCATGCTGTATATTAAACATGTATGCTGTCTTTGAGATATATCATCGATAGAACCGAACACTATTGGGTTGATATCACGAAGACCAGCATTAAGAAATGCAAAGATTTCTACTGGATTATTGCAAATATGGTCGCAGCTCTATGACTTTTCTCTGATCGTTTCCCTAGTTTTATGGAATCGCTTGAAAACCTTAAGACGTGGAGAAATAAAAATGACGATATAATCTTTTGAGAAGCGATCAGACCTAGCTTCTTGAGCAGGCAGAGGAGAAGCGCATCGTCTAGTCGAAGGGAGTAGGGATGTCTGCCAATATTCAAAGGCTCCGGACTTGTTTGGGAGAATTACATGACTGAAATTTTGCAGGTGATTGAAAAGGGGAGACAGAAAAATGTATGAATACAAAGAGGCCGAGCGCCTTATATGCTGAAGGCTATCCTGTTCCCTGCGCCAGACTTGATAAACCCAAAGCTTTCTCAACTAACCTGTGGTTGGAACCATGAACTTCAGTGTGGCTCGGCTTAATGCCTTTACCTACCATTGCCGCCTTAACAATCCCAATAGACATTTCTGTAAGACCTCCTCAGCGAAATTCCATACGGCTTCATTGGAGCTGATGATAGGCTTGGCTACAGCTTGAGATTGACTCGTGTTTCGGAGTGGAAGACCTCGTGACGGATTTAGCTATTGTCGTTGGCGGCGAAGCCAGGCGTCGCGGGCCCTCACCGCCAAACGAACCACATGTTTTTTCTGGGGCACCACAACTTGGCCTCTCTGCTCTTGTCCCAACCCTCTGTCACCGAATTCCCTCTCCAAGCCGAACACCTTTAGGAGACCAACCGCCTGAACACCCAACATTTTGTCGTTCGAACTACTATTGACACCAATTCAACCATGAGTCTCCAACCTCCAAGTCTCAGGCCCAAAGGAGGTAATGTCCCTTCCACCAAAGCAGTTATTTTGGTATAGCAGCTCTTCGATAACCCACTACTCTACCATGTCTAACACAAGCAGGTGGGCGGACCTTCTCGAGGCACGAGGTTTAGGCCTTTGTCCATGGAATTGCCCAAGGTACAATTTTTTTTTGCTGGGAAGCATATGCCTTTTAAGTGCCAGCTAAATAAACCCTAGCCACTATTCCCTGTTGCGGGCCACCCTATAATTGAGCACTGCTTTGCAGCAATTTCCAAAGTCCCCGAGATCAAGGAAGTTTTCATCGTTGGCTACTACGACGAGTCCGTCTTCCGGGACTTCATTAAGGACGCCTCGAAAGATTTCCCCCACATCAGTGTTAAATACCTCCGAGAATACCAAGCGCTGGGCACGGCAGGCGGTCTATACCATTTCCGAGATGTCATACTGAAGGGCAGACCGGAGCGATTCTTCGTGCTGAATGCCGACGTCTGCTGTTCTTTCCCCCTCAACGAAATGCTCAAGCTGTTCGAGGACAAGGACGCAGAAGCGGTGATGCTTGGCACGAGGGTTCCCAACGAGTCGGCAACAAACTTCGGCTGCATCGTGTCGGACGCGCATACCAAGCGGGTGCTCCACTACGTCGAGAAGCCCGAGTCACACATCTCCAACCTCATCAACTGCGGCGTCTACCTGTTCTCCACGGAATGCATATTCCCCGCCATCCGCAGCGCCATCAAACGCCGCACGGAGCGTCCCAGGCTGCTCTCGTATCCCTCCTCGGAGAATCTCGAGTCCTCGTTCTACCAGGGCGAAGAAGAGGAGACAGAGAAGACGGAGGTGATCCGCTTGGAGCAGGACGTGCTGTCAGATATCGCGGACAGCAAGCAGTTTTTCGTGCTGGAAACAAAGGACTTCTGGCGTCAGATCAAGACGGCTGGCTCCGCCGTGCCAGCTAATGCTCTGTACCTCATGAAGGCTTACCAGTCCGGCTCGGAGGAGCTAGCAGCTCCCTCGGCCAACATCATCCCTCCAGTTTACATTCATCCGACTGCGACTGTTGACCCTACTGCGAAGCTTGGTCCTAACGTCTCAATTGGCCCGCGAAGCACTATTGGAGCGGGTGTGCGTATCAAGGAGTCAATTGTCCTGGAAGACTGTGAAATCAAGCATGATGCGTGCATTTTGTACACCATCGTTGGCTGGCACAGCAAGATTGGATGCTGGGCTCGTGTTGAGGGAACGCCAACGCCAATCAATAGCTACACGACCACCATCGTGAAGAACGGTGTCAAGGTCCAGAGCATTACAATTCTTGGAAAAGAATGTGGTGTGGGCGATGAAGTGCGGGTGCAGAATTGCGTGTGTCTGCCATACAAGGAGTTGAAGAGGGTTAGTATTCTCGCAATCCTTTCGATCTTTTGTCGTCTGGTGCGAGGAATATTTACTTACTTGAGATACAGGATGTCGCTAACGAAGTCATTATGTGAGTAATGTTATTTTGGGAATGATACCATGGCATACGAATAGCATTGTATGCTTGGGACGACATGGTTAGCAATGATTCAGGGTGGGTTATGTAGTTTGGAAGATGGTGGGTCAAAGATGGATCGGCCTGAAAAGTTCCCGGCACGTCAGAATTCATTAAGGCAGGAATGGTAGAAGCATTAATTGGCGTTCAACCTCTCGATAACTCTTCTTCACTCAAGACATGATCTGGACAATAAAGTGCCTATCACCGAATTTGATTGAGGCGGTTCTCTTCTTCAAACTTGTCAGACAACTTGCCCAGCTGGAATACCGTCTTAGCCTACAATACGTACTGGCCAGTCGATTGGCTTGCTGCATCGTTAGAATCGTTTTGAGGTATACTAGCTCAAACAAGGATTGTCGCAACCCTCGGCAAAATTGGTTCAGTTTTTTTTTCCTAATAGGCACCTCCAGCCTTACCTCAACAGGCATATCTACCCGAACGTTAATGGTTTGTATGTTCATAAAAGAAAAGCTGACTGCATCACCGTGATCCTCTATATAAACGAGGGCGATCGGTTTGGCGATTAAAGTCTTGAGCCCAAAGAGGTATAAAGCAGAGGCTGGATTCTACCAAGGACTAATAATCTCATGGCGATACTACAACCTCTATCTAAAGTAGCCGTCTTCTCTTGGGCGTTGTCCTCCCGCGTCTCCTACTTCTCCCACGTCCTCTCTCTGTAAAACAGCTCAATCCAGTCAGCTGGTGTAGTTGGCTCACCCGGACTCCAAGGTACCAATTCCTCTCGGCTCGATTGATTTGTCCAATGTTACTAAACACCAAGCTTGTTTGTTTGCTTGTCCATCAAGACCCTCCACTTATAAAATCACTCAGTTTCACTCTCCTCACACCTTCACTGTCACCTAAAACCTCTACTCCCTTCACTTCTCTCAGCTATCTCAGCTTCTCCACACTCTAACTTCTCCAACTCGCGCTCACGAAAACCCAGCAACAGGTACACACCAATCCTCACTCTCAACCATCCTCTCTCTGCTCACATGGACCTCACAAGCCCACCACTACCACCACTGCCACCCTCACAATGACCAACTCCACCCCAACCCCCCTCCCGTCTCTCCCCCTCATCTCCCTCGCCCCCTTCCTCACCCCCTCTTCTCCCCCCTCCGCCCGCCTCGCCGCCGCCACCGCCCTCGCCGCCGCCTGCACCAACTACGGCTTCTTCTACCTAACCGACCACGGCATCCCCGCCTCCACGACGTCGCGCGTGCTCTCCCTCGCGACCCAATTCTTCCAGCTCCCCACCGCCGAAAAGACGCGCATCGCCCGCCACGACGCCGGCGGCCCCGAGCACGGCGACGGCGCGCGCGGCTACCAGCCGCTTGGCGACAACGTCACCAAGGGCCGCAGGGACCGGCAGGAGGCGGTGGATTGGTATCGGGAGGTGCCGAGCGCCGGACCGCCGTATCCGTTGCTGCGGGGGCCGAACCTATGGCCAGAGAGGCCGGCGGAGCTGAGGGGGGTGTATGAGGCGTATGTCGGGGAGGTGCTGAGGGTTGGGGAAGTGCTGGTGAGGGCGATGGGGGTGGCGTTGGGCTGGGGCTGCGGCGGGGGCGGCGGGGATGCGGGGGCGGGAGGACGAGGAGGTGTTTGTGCGGCGGACGCGGGAGGCGTTCTGGGTCATGCGCATGATCGGGTATCCGGCGCTGGAGCCTGCCTCTCGGCCGGGCGGCGCGGACCGGGTGGGCGGTGGTGAGGCTGCGGCGGGGGACGACGGCGTCGAGCAGTTGTCGTGCGGCGAGCACACGGATTACGGCTGCGTGACGCTGCTGCTGGCGGATGCGACGGTCGGCGCGCTGCAGGTCCAGCTCAAGGACGGGGCGTGGATCAATGCGGACCCGGTGCCTGGAGCCTTTGTCGTCAATATCGGCGATATGATGGAGACGTGGACGAATGGGCTGTGGAAGAGCACGATGCATCGCGTCATTCATCGCGGTGAGGGGTTTAGGGTCAGCGTGCCGTTCTTCTATGAGCCGGATTGGGATGCGGTGGTTAGGCCGTTGAGGAAGTGTGTGGAGAGGACTGGAGGGGTGGAGCTGTATCCTCCGGTTAAGTATGGGGATCACTTGACGCTGAAGGCGCTGAATAACTTCTATGCGGAGGAGAAAGGGGATGATTGATGTTTGGACGGGTTCTCGGGTCGGGATATGGGCGTAAGGATATCAGCTCAAACAAAAAGCTCTGGGGTGTTTGATGGCACTCAAAATACTCTTCGGTGGTAAATTTGCATTCGGAATGGGCATTGTGGCAGGCATGGCCTTGGGTGGAGATGGTTCATAGTTTTGGGACTCATGGTGGCAGTACTGAGATGTGACTGATGCCTCTTTCAAAGGCTAGGAAAAGGCTGGAACCTCAAGGTAGAATTCCAGTCTACTAAATACCGCACTTTTATAATAAAAGCCAATAGCCTTGAGCATTTACCTGTAGTCCACTAACCGTGCTTGATCCACCACTTAACGCCCTTCCTCTTCCGATCCCAGCTCCCACAACCTCACCTCCGCCCTCAACCCCTCCTCCCGCGCCTGACCCGGCCTCGCCGCATACGCTCCAACCCCAACCTCCCACCCCTCCTCCACCGCAAAAAACCACGCCACCTCCCGCAACGGCGTACGCTTCACCACCGCCCCTTCTGAGTCCAGCTCGAGAGCATACACCCACAGGCTCGTCCCATGCGCATCCGTCTCGCGGCGCGCCTCAACAGTCGCGGCGACGGGAGCAGCGGCGGCGGCAGCGGGCAGAGGCGTAACGCTCCAGTCGGCCCAGCTGTCGCACGCAACGGTGCTGAGCCAGGGGACGCTGTCGGCGAACTCGACGCCGGTTTTCAGCCACTTGTCTGGCGCGGCGTCGGTGGCTTCAGTGGCTGTGGTGGGAGTGGGAGTGCGGCGGAGGTGGAGGAGCAGGCCGGCTTGGTCGTATTGTGTTAGGGATGAGGTTGGTGGGAGGGTGAGGGTGAGGCGGGCACGCTGGAAGGAGCGGAGGGGTTGGAAGAGGAGGGGGGAAGGGTGCGTGGGCGCGTTGAGGATGTTGGTGTTCGGTGGTTTGCGCCAAATGTCGGTGCCGGGGGGTGCGGTGAGAGTAGTGGTGGTGGACATGTTTGGTTTTCTGGAGAGGTGGGATGGAGTGGATGAGAAGGTATTAATTGGGACTGAAGTGGTAGAGTGAGGCGGAGTTGAACGAAAGAATGTGACTTGACAAGATTGCCGTGGCTTTGTAGATTTGTGTATAAATAGCGTGTAACAATGAGTGATGGTAATGTTTTTCGGCGGGGTGAGAAAATTGAGGTCTTATATATCAAAGGCTGCGTTTGAAGGGTGAATGTAACTATGACTCTAAACTCGGCTGACGGGATATTTTTCCGTAATCCAGTAACTGCAACACGGTGCGGGGGTTTCTTGGCGGCAGATGACCTGTTTAATTTGTCAAAAGTTGCGAGAATACCATTCTAGAAGATTATGCAACTGTTTATGTGGTAGGTTGAGATCGTGAGGTTGCAGAAATACGCAAAATGTAAGGGTACTAATTAGCGAAAAGCTTAGAATGTGCATATGAAATCTCAGAATCTGTATTTGGTCCTTGACACATAGATTTTCATAGGCAAATCTAGAAGCCGCGGTTTAATAAAGAAACAGACAGCTCTTGTTTTACGGATATATATATACACTGTACATGCTGTGGGGTGTCTATTTCTTTCCCTCCTCCTTAGGCGATTCCGGCTTAGGTGTAGGCAATTTGAACTGAATAAAGTCAGAAATTTGTTTCGCTTATAAGCACTTGTGAATCGGAAATGGCAAAGGATTGAATATACCTGGTCTGGTTGCCTGTCCTCTCCTGGTCCAACTGGTTCCCAGGCAGTAGAACCACCCCGGAAATTCCTAAAAGCCTGGGTCATCTCCAGTGGTTCCACAACAATTCGCTTCTTCTCCTCATCATATCTTATCTCAGTGTATCCAGTCATCGGGAAATCTTTCCTCAATGGATGACCGTCAAATCCGTAGTCAGTCATGATTCGTCTCAGATCGGGATGTCCAACGAAGAATACACCGAAAAGGTCATACACCTCCCGCTCATACCAGTTCGCTCCATCGTATAGATCGCATATGCTGGGAACCGGGGTGGCTTCGTCAGCATATGTCTTGACCCTTATGCGAGAATTGTGCCGGATGCTGAGCATGTTGTAGACAATTTCGAAGCGTTGGTCCTTCGTCGGGTAGTCAACGGCAGTGATATCACTAACTTGAGTGAACTCTGCAGCGGTGTGATATTTGAGGAAGGTGAACACGGGGATGACACCAGATGGTGCGATGCAGATGCTCAGCTCGTCCTTCCAGACGGTAAATCTGCAGTGCTTTTGTTAAAGAGGCTCTCTAACGACATTTTGGCACACGCACTGCTGGATATATTTTGGCAAGCAGGACATCAAATATTGTCCATATTTATGGAGAGCTTGTCCCTTCTCTTCGTATCTGTCGGCTGGATTGACGATCGGAGCCTTGAGCTTGCTTGGCGTCGGGTCTCGCGGTGCAAACTGCATTCCAGCTTAGGATGGTGAGGAGAAAGCATGAGTATCAATTGAGGATTACCCGTAGATTCGGTGTCTCAGACGTATCTGAAGCCACCTGCTTAGATCGAAGAGTTGTAGTTGCGAAAGCTCGAATACAGAGGGAGCTGGAGCTGGCGGCGCAGCGGACGGCGGAGGCCAATGGCCTGCTCACAGACAGCCTGAGAGCCATTTGTAGAGTGGAGGGAAGAAGGGAGTGCTGCAGTGGTTTGGCAGCCCGGATGGACTGTGTGGTAGAGGCCAATGGATTCGCTCAACACCATGATATTCACCAACCGAGAAGCGTCGGGTTTGGGATGGCGGCTTGTTCCGTTGGGCACGTGATGGGTCGAGGACTTGGCGTCGCATCGGCTGTTGTCTCGACTTTCTTCTCTCCCTGTCATCCAAACTCACCAACCCCATCTCTTTATGATCTTTCACGTCTCACGGCCGGCGTTTGTCTCTTTCTTTGCCGCTCCCCTTGTATTATTTTGGTAGCGACAGCCCGTCTCATACCCGTATCCCTTCTTTGGGCATCATCTCCTTTTGACCGCCACCGCTCCACTTTGAACAGCTCACCACATCACCATGTCTCGCGCACAACAAGACCAGTTCGTCGATGATGACGAAGAAGAAGTCTGCCCATTATGCGTCGAAGAGTTCGATCTATCGGACAAGAACTTCCGTCCGTGTCCTTGCGGCTACCAGGTACGAGTTTTTCCAAAAGCTGCGACGGCCTCTTTTCGAGTCGGGCCTCCGCCACTAACGCTTTTATCACTTAGATATGTCAATTCTGCTACAACAACATTAAGACAACGATGAATGGGCTATGTCCCGCTTGCCGAAGACCTTATGACGAAAAGAGCATCGAGTTTAAGGGAATTACCGCCGAAGAGTGAGCCCCGCCTTCTCGCCTTATATTCTTGCTTAATGTGATTTAACACTGTACAGACTGGCGATGCACAGAGCCGAGATAGCTCAGAAGGCAAAAAAGAATGCTGCGCTACGGCAGAAAGAGGCGCAGAAGCGCGAAGCAGATTCGCTAAGTCGAAAACACCTCGCTGGGCTTCGAGTTGTTCAGAAAAACCTCGTTTATGTCACTGGACTTACTCCAACAATACGAGAAGACCGCCTCCTTGAGACTTTACGCGGCAATGATTACTTTGGCCAATATGGGAAAATCATTAAAATAGTCGTCAGCAAGGCAAAGGACACCTCTCATGCACAACAGTCGGTAGGGGTATATGTCACGTTTGCCCGTAAGGAGGACGCTGCCACTTGTATTGCAGCTGTGGACGGGTCGCCAAATGGAGACAGGACACTAAGGTATGGTCATCCGCTCAACTCACATCGCAAATTAACATTCATGCAGGGCGCAATACGGAACAACGAAATACTGCTCGGCGTATCTGCGGAACGAAACATGTAACAATCGCAACTGCATGTTCCTCCACGAACCCGGAGAAGAGAATGATAGCTTCACACGCCAAGATCTTTCTTCCATGAACGTCATATCGACACAACAACCGGCTCAATCCCTTGCTCCTCACCCAACATCTCATCCTCTTCAATCCCAACCGCCGCCGCAACGAGCGCCACATAATATCGCTGCCGCTACTCAGCCTATGAATAGGCAAGAAAGTAATGATAGTCCTGCTAGTCCGACACAGAGCAATGGGGATGGGTCCGCTCTGCCATCAACAGCGAACTGGGGTAGCAAGACGACTCAAGATCGGCGAGCGAGTCGATCAACGAATGTCTCTAGTTCTAGTCCAATGGGTTCTCATGCCGTCCCGGAGACTCAGACACCCGAGGTAATCAGCTCTGAGCCGGAGTCCAAAAAGGAAAAGGAAACGGAAAAAGACAAGGAGGTTTCTCAAAAGTCATCACAACCTTCGACATCTTCAACCCCTCAACCACCATCATCATCCCCTTCGCCTATCTCGCGTGTTCAGAAGCCCCGCGTACCCCACCTGGATGGACTACTGAAGGCGATTTCGAACCCAGATTTCAAATTTGTATTCTCTACCACTGCGATGAGTCCTGGTGACTTCGAAGTTGTTACCCATTTCCCTCAAATGCTTGATCCAAATGGTGGTGCAAAACGACGTGCGATGAAGGACAAAGAGAAAGATCTGGAACATCAAAGACAAGAGGCTGAAACCCAAGCTGCATTACAAGCCGCTTCTACGACTGAACCAGAAGAAAACCCTGAAGGCGGTAGCTTGCAGCTTGGAGGGGAGCCTGAAGAAACGCAAGAGACAGGTGGTGGTCACGGTCAGCAGCTTGCCATAGCACCACCTTCACAACATAATCTTGGAGTTGGTCTAGGATTTGGGCAGAATTCTTCGCTAGCAGATGACTTTGCAAATCTTGGTATCAGCAGCAGAGGCCTAACTGCTCAACAACAGCAGCAGCTCCTCCTATTCAAAGGCGCAGCACCTCAATCTTCTGCTCTCTTGAGTGCATTCCAAGGCAACCAAGGCCAACAGCAAAGTCACATACTGCAAACTAGCGCCTCGGGTCATGCAAGACACACCTCTAGGTTCAGTTTCGCAAATGACAACGCTTCAGCTTCAGCAGCTATCCAGCCGGTCGCGAACGCAAAACTTATGAACCAACAGTCCTCCATGATGCCTAAGAATACCAACCATTTCAACCAGCTTTCTCAGCATCAACAGCTAGGGAACCAATTCTACACGAGTGGTGTCCAAGGTCCGCCGCCAGGCTTGAAGGCAACAGGAACGCCTCCAGTTAGTGGAGGAGGCATGTTCGGCCAAGGCCATGGATTTGCTACTGGAGGCTTAGGCTATGGTGCAAATGCGGCGGGCAGGAACGCAAATGATGCGATGTATCAAGAGTTGTTTCGTAACCGAGGCGGTGATGCCGGTCGGATGCCTGATGCTGGAAAGCGTGAGTCAATGTTTCCTTCTTTTCTTCATCAACACCCCACGACCTCCACGCCAGCCCCTACCCCTGGCATTTTGACCTTCCCTTACGGTGGACCCTCGCCTGGTGCATACCAGGAATCTGGTTCACAAAAGCAAAAGAAAAAGGGAAAGAAGCACAGGCATGCTAACACTTCCTCCTCCGGGGGAGGTGGTGTAGTTGATGTTGCAGACCCGAGTATCTTACAGGCGAGGTTGCATCAGGGAGGAGCCATGGTTGGGCAGGGACTGTACGCTGGCCAAGGTCAAGGTGGGTTTTCTTCCATGTATGCCAATAATTACGTCGGGAGGTGGTAGCCGGCTTCCCTTTCCACACATTCTATCTTTGACCACTGGTCGTTTTCTGTGTTTTTAAATTCTACTTCACGATGGTTGCATGGCGTTTTCTCGGAACTGGGCAAAGCGAAGCATCGGCAAATACCAAAGTAAATTGGCTACTGGGACTGCCTGAGGCGTTTTTAATGGCTCTTTGTCTTTCATGGGGGATTTCTGGTCCTTGGCATCTCGGCATGGTACTTGCTGCTTTTCAATACCTTGATCTGTTTTTTTCTGTTGAGCTTATGGGCAAGCGATGCTGCCTTCGCCAGGTCCGTACGCCACACTCTCTCGTCGTCTTCGTCATGGCCATCATATGTACGTAAAATCCCCTTCCAGCCGATCTCGTAGAGACGGCAGTTACTCACGATTTAATTAGATTAGATGGCCCCATTCGTTTTTCTGCTTTATTCACGTGACGAGACGGCTGAGAGAGGTTGTAGCGATAGACACCGTTGCACCTATGCCGTTATTCTTGCTCCTTTGTAGTCTAGGAGATTCTCTTCTGTTGCCCATCGCCATCGTCTGCACCTTCGCTCAACTTCCGAGCCATTCGCTTCAGTATAGCAGTATTCGCTGACGTTCTTGATTATTTAGATGAACAAGAATTCGCACTATCAGAGCAAGCCTCACGCAGCGTAGATGCCCTCGTCAACGATATAGACACTGACTCCCTAATGGGTCTGCCAACCTCGGGAAGCCGTATCCTCGAGCAACCACGCCGCTCGACGCCCACGATACCGCCCGGGTTTTCAGCCCCAGCTACCCCGAGGCTTCCAGCTGACCAACCCCTTCGCCCAATTTCGCGAACTGCAATGACCACTATTACTCCCGCTGTCCCTGTAATCCCAGCTACTCCACTTAGAATAGCTACACCCGTGAAGCCTAGGAAAGACAAGAAACCTGCAGACATATCTGAAGATCATACTGGTATAGGTGCTAGTGGCAAGACTTATGTATCAGACAGTCCGGCAAGCCTTGACAGGAACAAAGCAGGACAGAGATCCACTGCCTCAAAATCAGATCAGCCTACTGCTAAGACACCCATGGGCACTCCAGACAAGACTAACCAACTGAAGAAAGATATTAAGCTCACGGGTGATAGTTCGATTCCATCAGAAGTTATGAATCTGAAGTTACCATCGAAGGTTGAGAGTAGATCGAAGAGGATGATTTCAGATTCTACACCAATTACAAAGATAAGCTCTACCCCGAGTGCAGAGTTGAGTCCCCAGAAGGGGACGAAATCAACATCGAAGACTGCCTCTGGCTCGACGAAGCGTCAGCCTCCTGGCAGACTCGATATTTCCGCAGCTACTAAACTATCTGACAAGTATGTGAATGAGTCTCCAGCTACCTCAACGGCTATAAAGTTGGACACGCAAGCCAAAAACCCTCGCGCTGTCTCGCTTGCTTCAACAGCTTCACATCCGCCGAGTCCAGCTATTCCATCGACAGGTTCACCCGTGAAACGAACAGCGCCGAGGACTATTCGTGTCTTACCTATGCCTAAGTCGGAGAATCCGCCTCCGCTGTCCGCTTCATCTGCTGCATCCGTACCACCGCTCCCTACCGTTGGTAAGCTGCGCTCAAGACAAGCGAGTGTCACGTCCATCAATCAACCTGGCACTCCGGCTAGTGAATTCGTATCAGACAATGCATCTGTAACCTCGACTTCTATCTCACGAGCCAACTCGCCGCCAGCTGGAGGTAAAGTTGGCTCAGCACCTATCAGAAAGAAGACAAAGACACAAGCAAAGAAGGAGCGCCAGGAGCGCGCGAAGCAAATCGCCGAAGAGAAAATAATGGTAATGGAGGATTTTGTGAAATCATCTGACCCAGAGCCCGTGCAAGCTCCTATTATTGGGCGTAAGAAGAAAGCCAAGAAGCAAGTCGGCGGCAGTGCGACTGTTGCATCTACACCAACCCTCAGCCGTCCATCTTCATCCAAATCCACCAAACGTGAGAAGGCAGAAGAGGAACGTGAGGCAGCTGAATCGTCAAGTTCCGCTCCAGCGCCTGCTGTGAAGTCGTCCGCCCCTACGGCGAAGAAGTCGTCGCCAGTCAAACCTTCATCACCACGCAAATCCTCGCCGGCGCCCGATGACCCGTCCAGCTCCAACAAGCCAACCCAACCTCAACCCCAACCGACCGCCGCGTCTATCCTCGCAGACCTCCAGCGCACAGGCGAACTCCTCGCCTCAACCCTCGAGTTCTTCAAACCGCTCTCCTCGTCCCTCTCCCACCGTACTGCCTCCCCGGTCTCTCCCTGCACAGACGCGAACGGCATGCCCTCGCCACCGGACTTAAAGATCCACTTCTCAGAAGCGGACCTCGACGCGCTCACGAAGAAACTCCCCGTCCACCTCGGCGGCGACGACGGCAAAACCTCCTCGCGCACGCTCATCACGCCGCAAGGCAAGTTCCTGTGGGGCCTAAGCAAAGAGCTCGAAGAGCGGGTCCTCGAGCTCGAGAAGCGCGTCGAAGAAGTCCGCGGCGTCGGGCGCTGGCGGCCGCGCAACGCGAGCGGCCGCAAGCCCGCAGCAGACACGCAAGGCACGCTTGGCGGGCGCAAAGCCAAGAGGGGCGGAGGAGGCGGCAGCAACGGAGGCGACTTCCGCACCGATGTGCTCCCCGCTATCGCCACGGCGCTGAAAGAGGCCGGCGCGAAGCTCGGCAAACAACAACAGCAGCAGCAGCAAGCATCCGCCACCCCCACCTCTGGCTCCGGCTCTGGCGCTGGCGCTGGCTCCTCGGCCTCCGCCGCCGCCGCCGCCACCGCCAAGTCCGCCGCCGCCCAGAAACACCACATGTCCTTCGACGACGCCCTAGGCTACCTGAACCAATGGGTCCTGCCGGCCACTGACCCGGCTTCCAGCGGCGGGCTGCCCAGCGCCCACCACCATCACCACCATCACCATCACCATCAGCCGCAGCAACCCAGCGTCGGCCCCCCGCCACCCACTTCCACCGCCTCCCTCCTCAGCGCCGCCAAACTCGCCGCCGGCAGCGGCAGCGGCGGTGCAACCGCGCTTCCGATCCCGGACCTGGAAAACCTGGGCGTGTTCGCGGCGGAGGTGCTGGGGGGTTATGTCGTGCAAGGGCTCGAGGCGCTGGTGGGGGTCGGGGCGGGGGTGGGCGGGACGACGTTCGGGCCTGCGTCCACGGGCACGGGCACGGGATCCGGGGCCGGTGGGGAGGGTGGTGGTGGAGGCAGGGGGGGAGGGGGCGCGGGCGGGGTGTTGGGGGTTGAGGAGGCGGAGCAGGCGATGCTACAGAGTCGGCGCGAGGCGGAGCAGTTGGAGAAGAAGGTTAATGCGCTCGTGAAGCGGAATCGGCGCGTTTTGTCCGGGGCGGTAGGGGGGGGTAGGTTGGGGTTGGGGGTTCGTTTGGTGGATTTGGAGGAGGGTGAGAGAATGAGAGGCTAAGAAGATTTTAAAATGGTATATATACTTTTTTGACTCTACGTGGCGGGTTTCGGGGTCGTCTATGCGTTTTGCTGGTGCTGGACTGGCCGGCGTAAAAACGGAGGGGAACGGATCGAAATATCATGGCTTTGGTGCCGTGGTTTGTATTACTATCCAACGCTTGCTCTACAGCGCCTGCGGCATGTACTTTTAGGTCCGAAACCAGGGCCACTTGGGAGAATGGGCATATCTCAAACAAGATATGGCGAAGTACATACAAATATACGTACATACAGAAAAATCTTTCAAGAATATAAGACCTGTGGATGAACTATGGGATCTTGAATTACAGGTCACCAAATCCTCAGTTGCCAGTGTCTTAGAATTATATTATTGCTCAGGCTGAGGTGATTAAGTCGCGAGACTCGAACGCGCATCTTACTGCTCTAAGGTGTCCGCCAAATATGTACGGAGGGAATACATATACAAGAAACGTTCGATAATCAATCCAAAGCAACGCATCAAGACGCTTGCCCCTGTCCTGCCACAGCAGCCGCATTCCCTTCCCTCGCATGCGCCGGCGCTCTACCACCTCTATTGCCACCACCACCCCTACCACCCCGCGCCCCCTTACTCTTGCCCTTCCCACCCCTCTCCCCCCCATCCTGCCTCACACTCGCAAGGCTCGCCACAGCCTCTCCCTCAGCTGACACAGCCGCAGCGGCGCCATTACCGCTTTCGCCATCGCCCTTCTTCCCGCGGCCCCGTCCACCGCGGCGGCCTCCTCTGCCACCCCTGCCGTGTCCGCGACCAGTCTTCTCGCGGTCCTCGGCTCGCCTCCTCACCTCTTCCTCTTGCATGACGCGCCGGCTCTCCTGGTCCCACCATTCCTGGAACTCCTGCTCCTGCTGAATCTCGTGCAGGCTGCGCTTGGCGACCGCGTCGCGGATGACGTCCTTCTCGGCCTGCTGCTGCGACAGGATAGCCGGGATGGAGAGGTGCTGTGTCGGCGAGGTTGTGGAGTGCGCGTGGGCGGGCGGGGGAGTGTGACGGATCGAGTGGAGGGTTGGGATGGGCTTGGTTGTTGAGACGGCGGAGGCTGAAGAGGAGCCTGGCCGTTGCGGAGTGCTGCCGCTGGGGTTCGAGACGCTGCGGGTTTGCTGAGGCGGCTGTGGCGTCTTCTGTCTGGATGGCGGCCCGCTGTTGGCGACGGTCTGGCGCATCGTGAGTTGTGGCGTGCTGGCCGGACAGGAGCTTTGTGGTGTTGAAGACAAAGCGGGACTGCTGCTTAGGCCTCCCCTGCGTTCGGAAGAGACTGCATGCCATGGTGATACTGTAGGTGGAGTGGGCTGTGGTTTCTCAGTGCTACTTGGTGTACCTGGCTGCCCGAGCTGCTGAGTTTGCTGCAGGCGCTTCCGTTCTTTCTGTGACATCTTCGTTGTGAAATACCCTACCGGTCGTTCTGTTATTTTGGCTTCGGTTGAGAACCCGATGCTGAGATTAGACGGTCGGTCTGAAGATGTCTGAGCCATAATATCCCTCATATCCAGTTTTGTCGGATTCAAAAGTGTCGCACCCCATGGTCGTCCTGGAGCCTTCGCTTCTTGGACTGTTCCTGAGCGACCTGATGTAATCGAGTGGCGTAGGGATAAATTGTCGATACCAAGACCTTGAGAAGAGGACCGTCTTTTCCTTTTAATTTCTAACCAGGACTCATTCGGAGAACCTACAGTCGAAACCTGCCCATCAAGTCCATCAAACAGAGTGTCATTCTCGCCAGGCGTTTGACTTCCAGATCGTTTTGCAGGTGAATCACCCTCTTCGTCGGACATCTCAAATATGAGATCTGCCAAAGAATTCCCCTTCAAAACAGGGGTAAGACCAGGGCTGATGGGTTCCGGCTTTGATTCCTTGGAGGCTTTCCTGCGAGCTCGTTGTCGTAGAGGGGAGGCAGACATTTCTTCCAGGCTTTGAGCTTTAAATGAGGTTAACGCAGCCCCATCTCCTTCAGAAAACTTGTTCGAAAGCACAATCGAATCGATCTTGGCACGTCTCCCTCGGTCTATTTTCTCTGCAAGCTCCGGGTGCTTTTCCAAAAGAAGGGTTTCCGCTCTCCCACTCCTAGCAAATGGTAAGAACGCAAGTTGATTATCTCGTACGACTTGATTGAGCTCAAGTAGAAGATCTTCATCAAGTTCGTCCAGCGATCTATAGATTTGGTGTTAGATACAATTTCAGAGGGCGTTGGCATCACATACCCATTCTGCAAGACCGCCTCCAGGCTAAGACAGACGTACTCCAAGCCGGCATCTTTGAATTCAGCTACGGAACTAGGAGCGATGGCATTAAGAAGTTGGCAAACATTACGAGCGTTCACTAAATGGTCAGCATATACAGTCTGCAGAGCAAGAGTTTACTCCTACCATAACGCCCTATCATCTTCTGGCATATTCGAGACAGCCGGCCTAACATCAACTCATTTGCTACTCCCATGACATCCATGATATGATCTAGCAGCTCATCCAAAGCAAGGTAGTCGTTGAGGTCCTCGCTAACAACGTCGTCAAACAACTCCTCCCCAGCATCCGCGTAAATATGTCGTACGACCAGTTGGAAAATATCTCGGTCAATATGCTTGAGGTCTACGGTGATGATATCGGAGGGTTCTTCAAGTAGATTGCGCCGGCCTGCAAGCCACTGACCTCCTGCTCGGCCTTTGAAAAGACCTTGGAAGAAAGGGCATCTTTGGCAGATGAGAGTAGAATGGACTTGAAACTCGTCGCCATTTGCAAGTTCTACTACGACGTCACCATCATCGAAGAAAGTAGGGTCGTTAATGGCAAGGCCCATATCCAGGTTCAGAGATCGCCTTGGGCTGATCATCTGTCGTACGGCAGACTCCAGTTGTCGTAGCTCAAGCCGGGAAGCCAACCTCATGAGCTCAGTCCGAACTTGGCGGTATCGGAAAGCCATCTTAGGGAATTGCCGAATGACATGCCAGAAATCAATAACAGAATCCGTGTAGACATACAAGACCAGGTTGAATATTGTGAGGAAATCAAAACCTTGGAAGATGAGTGATGCTCGTCCATCGCCATCACGATTAACAGTAAGAACATCCGGGATATTAAAATTACCACCTTCATGAAGTTTAGTCCACCCTTGCCTTAGAACGGGGCTACGACCGGAAAAGATGAACTGATGAGCAGGCATGCGCACATCTGAAACGCTGGTCCCTATATCTATGTCGTATGCAATGTCGTCGCTGTTGAGAGTTCGACGAATAATGTCTGCAACTTCAGTCTCAAGATGTTTGGATTTAAAAACTCGCTTTCTAAGCGACTCGGCCTGTGAAGGTTTTAGCCAGAAACGGGGACTCGGGTTTTCATCAGAGCCCTCTTCGTAATTTGCGAGATCACGGAATGGCAGAAGTGGTGTTAAATCTTTCCAGAGAGTTGGCTCATCCACAGCGATCTGGGTTCTTGTCACATCGCAATCTTTGCGGACCGCGGCATACGCTCCATAAGCGGACGCTCTTACAGCAACCACTCTAGTGAGACCTGGTATTCTTGAGAATTTATAGTCCTTTGGCTTGTACTCCCCGGTTCCCGCAGCGCTTGCATCCTTGATGGTTGCTCTCTTCGTCCTCCTCCAGACGCTTCCTGCTTCTGTCGTCAGAACAATAGATCCGTCCTGGTCAACATCCACATCCCTGGCGGCCATATGGCATTTCTTAGCAGACCATATTCGATGCGGTTGAGACAGCGCACCACGAATTTTGCTTGGGTTAGTTGTGGACATGTTCGCATCCTGACTAGGTTCAGATCGTTTGCTTAAAGCCACGGTAAAGACTTCGCCAGAGCTGGACAGTGCACAAATAGTGTCACCTCCCGACGTGATTTTACATATCCTGTTCGGCGTAGTGTCATACTTAGTTGTGAGGAAGCTAGCCTTCAAGAAATAATTGGTGAATCCATCCAATGGGAAGACCAGCTTAGCATAACCGTAGTTTGCAAAGACCCAGACTTCGTAGTTTTCAAGCAAACAGATAGTAGCTCCATCAATTGCTGAAGCGGAAGTGATGGGTGATGAAAAGAGCGATGCAGCGATTTTACGCGGTGTAACTTGAACTTCAAGAGAACGAGCGTCCGAGTCCACAATACCGAGCTGGCCTTCATTCTTGCCAAAAGTGTAGAGTGAGTTGGTTGTATACGCAACAGAATGGATGCGGGATGCCGCGATGCCGATCACAAGTTCCCTCTTTAGGGGCCCAAATATTTGACGCGGCAGAGTCTGGATAGGATCTTCGTCCTTCAGGTTCGATTTTGGCAGGCTATATCCAAGCTGTCCGAATGCATTGTTTCCCCATGAGAAAATATCTCCTTCATCTGATATAGCCAAAGAGTGATTTTGACCTAGCGCAACTGCAACTACCTTCTTCTGTGCTAGGGCACCACCTTCAATACACACAAACTGATATCGGGTGGTTTCGTTGCCGATCCCAAGTCGACCTCCAGGCCCGTGTCCGCACATGTACAGATTGGACTCAGGATCAGTTGTCAGAACTGCCGTATGAAGTTTCGACATCTGTATGTCCTGTATTGCCAATGGTGTGTTTCGGATAATGGTCGGGAGTGAGGTGATGGCCTTTGGCTGAAGCGACGCTGATTCGGTAAGAGGCAAATTCATAGAAGCCCACATCCGAATTTGGTTTTCCCGATGTTCTCTGTAAAATCTTTGCACAAGATGGTCAGGTCTTCGAATCGTAATGCGCTCGGGAAACTGCCGGTCATCCTCATCGCCGAAACCAAGAGTGACATTCTTATTGCTCCCGAAAGTGAACACCTCGTCACCTTCAAGATTAACCAGGGGTCGTATCAACCTCCTTTTGGTTGTCCCATCGTCTCTATCCCCGCTGTCACCATGCGCGACGCCGTCGTCATTGTTCTCCGAATCCGAGTCATGAGTCTGAGTTTCATCCGGTCTGAGAGGCCGATCTTTAATTGTCATGGAAAATAGATCTAGAGGGCCATATCCCTCCTTGTCTTTGATCTTTACGAGACCTCTAGCGTGATGATTTATTCCGCCTGTCCCATGACCAAGGATATCCTGAGTGTCTCGGTTTAGAATTAGGCGTGCGATTGCTACGTTGCCAAAATAGAAAGCCCTATGAAGTGCAGTCCATCCATTTTCTAAGTCTGGAATATACAGATCAGTCAGTGGATGTTCCAAGAGAGCTTGCGCAAAGCCGATTGCGTTGTGAGATGTAGAAGATGCGGCATGATGTAAAATCGTAAGACCGGTAGCATCCCTACTGTTGACGTCTGATCGGGTTAAAGATACATTAAAGAAACCCATGCTCTTCCGCCCTTTGCTGGTCAGCGTTGGAGAGGTCCCAAAACTGCCAGGGCTGTTTAGGCCGGCTCCAAAACTTCCTCCCTGCCAGCCCACAAAGCCTTTCTGTGTTCCCAGACGCGTATTATGACCGGCATTTTCCACAACTTGTCGGAAATTGTCGACGTCATCTTCGAGGAAGTATTTCCAAAGATATCCGCTCATGTGTTGGAAATGAGCTCGAGTAATCCTGTCGCTCCGGCAAATTGCACCTCGCTATGACCACGATGAGCCAAAGCCTATTTAAAGGTGCTAGGTGCGAAGCTGAGGAAAACTCCGAGGGAAAAAACACCTGCCACCCGCAAGTGCTTGCTGACAAGAACAAGTGGCGAAGTGCGTAGGCTAGCGGGGTTGAGACGTTGAAAGTATACCGCGGGATTCGTGAGATGAGAGCTCAAAAAGGATCGCAGAGTCGGTATCGCCCTGGCACTCAAAGGCGATATTCCTCGGCTTTTGCGCAGATGAATTAGTTGTGGTTGTTGACTTCGAGTGCTGTTGAGGACAGTGTCGACGAAACGTGTGCGCTAGATTTCCAACGGGATTTTTGGTCGCAGTGACTCAGTAGATTCAGAATGTAGTCTGAAGTACTGGGGAGTGGCCAGATATTGCTCGAGTGTCTTGGAGGGGTAGAGTGGTTGGATGCGCGAAAGGAGCTTTGCGAGTAATCATTCCGGAGGTTGGGGTTCCAGCCAATCAAGGAACGAGTAGCTCCCAGTGGGCTTGTACTTTGGCAGGATTTGTTCTTCCATGACCCTCATGAACAGCACAAAATGAACACAAAGAAGAAAGTTTGGAAACTTCAATAGCAAGGGAGTAAAGGAGTATTCTATCTCTCCTAACAATGTTGTTGACGCTTCTCCTGTATGCGCACGTTCTCCGCTGCGATTGGCGGTGCGAATCATGCTTGGCATCATTCTTCAAAGCTGTCGATCCCATCGCGCAGATTCATTGAGGGGAGCCCGCGGAATATCTTTCGAATATATGATCGGCATGCCCTGGACTACAATATACCCAAAGGACCTCGGTAGAGTGTTGCCGAATTCACACTTTCAAGCAGCTATTAGCTATATTTCCTCCACGTTGCTACAGCGTCCACTCAATGGGATATGACCTAATATATGCGCTTACGGATACCTTCGGATACTCAAGAGAACGGCAGAGGTCCTCTGTATATGTAGGCTTGGAGTGCTCCGGATACTCGTCCAAAACTCATGACGCATGGCAACGATGAGAAAAATGGCCCTTCCGGTGAAGCCTTTACCAACAGCGCATGTACTAGTATGATACGGTGAAGAGCTCCACGACCTATCGGAAGGGCTACTTCCCCGGATTACGTCATATAGAGACCCTTTTTCGTACGTGTACGTATCGTGCTATGGCTACGGACCGCTCAACATGAACGACAGGGAACGCTCTGCACAGGACCATCCCTCTACAGCATTGAAGGGATTCCGGGCCTTCCATGTTGTCAGCACGCACCTTAGGAACAAGTAGCTAGTACACGAATCACTGAATATCCCGGGAGAATGTGTATAGCATTCGGGAGGGTTTCACCTCGTTTTCACGAGTCAGGCACGATTGGTCTAGAACGTTGAGCGGGACCTTGAGACCTCCACCAGATCTCTGGAAAGAGCACCATCGGAATAGACACCTCTTCTAAGACAAAACCCACCAAACCCCAGATTATCAATGCTTGAGCGATTCTTGGGAAGCCTTTGGCAAGCTTCCACGACTACAATTGTCCTGATTGGGGGTAGTGAAGTGCCCCTAGGCCTTGCGCAAATGCAACAAGTTCCATGGACGTCAACCTCCCCTCGGTGGTCTCTGAGTTGGTTCCATTGACATCTTGCCTTTTGGGTATAGAGTCGAAATCAAAGCCACAGGCCAATATGCAGTGCATTAATCAGCAGAAAGCATTGCATGGCATCAATTATCGTCTGAGAGCTGTGGCTAGGGCATTTTATTTGTAGATCCCCATCTGTTTCTTTCTCCCCGTCCAATGAGGGTGTGGTGGGCTTTGCGTTCAAGGCAACCAAGGGCTTCACCAATGGGAATTGCAGAGGTTTCCCGCACACTTTATATTAGATGATACTTTCAAGCCTCCACGACAATTCAATGCGATCTTTGCCGAATGCAGACAGCTACTTTTGCTCGACGAAGGGGCCGTGGTCAAGGCAGCCGCGGTGCAGGAGGGTGAAGATGCTGCGATTGGCCCACCAGTAGCGACGTGAGAGGCCAATAGGACGCGGGCAGGGTTGCTCAGTGTTCATGCGGTGCAGCAAGTTTTCACGGGACCGGTCATGGCTAGGCCATGGCTTCGCTGGCGTTTGATGCACGCATATCATCTCTGGCGGACGTTTTGACTGGTGCTTAAGTTAGTGGAACCGGGGAAGCGTCAAGTTATGGATGGGCAGGTTGGGTTCTCTCTGTCGTGGCGGCGGTTGGCAGCCTTTCAGCAATTCTCAGTGGTTTTCATCGCTGGCGTTGGGAGCCTTGCCGCGCCCTTTAGCGTCCTGCGGCGGCTTCAGTGCCGGTCGCCGCCCCAGCTTTTGGAAGCTTTGGAAAGCTCAAGCCCTGTTCACAGCAACCAGACCCAAATCTCCTTCGCCTTGCCCACACTGCTAAATTGCCAGCCCTCCGTCAAACCCACTCCTCCTGCATCGTTATCCATCAATTGTCTCTGTGTTTATTGCTACGAAACACTTCGCAGCGCCTGTTCCAGCTCTGTCATCCTGCTATCAGTCATCGGCGTCATTCTCGGCGTCATTCGAAGGAGTCACATGGAGCCTTAACCACCTTCTTGACCCCTTTGACACTCCAACAACCGTAGCGCCACCCCGAGCTACTCCTGCGCCCTTTCCCAGCGACATCCTGCAACCCAACGGCCTTCTCTAACAGGGTCCTCAACCTTATCTCCCGCCTGAGGCAGGCAGTTTCTCATCGAACTAGGACCTATACAGAGCAGATCATGGCTGTTGCCTGAGCTCCGCACTCAATAAGACTCACCTCGCGTGTTCTTGTCTGCTGAAGCCATCTATCTGACTTTTCCCGGCTGTGCTGTCTCGATTGGACCCTGGATAGCGACCCGCGACCTGCTGCTCTCGTGATGGATTCCATCAGTACTCACACTTTTCATCCGCAACTGCGATAATTGCTCCCTTTTGCACCCACTAGTGGTCTTCTCAACGATAGCCACAGTAACTTGCTACCCAAAAACATTATAACTACCCTGATCGCCCTGCTGCACCATGCATCAACACCCACGCCCGTCGCCGAGGACGGCCTCGGCAGCCAACTCCCTACAAACCAACCCCACACGAACGAACAATCAGCGGGATACAACCACAGAACGTACCTCAACGTACCCGGATACAAGCCCATACGGTGACAGAGGCGCCGAGGAAGGCGACGGCGAGATAATCGATCGTACCGAACAAATGTCAGAAGTAGACCAGAGGGATTACCAAAGGACAAACCAAATAATTCAGGTACGTTTCTACTATTGCCAAAAAAAAATTTAATACCTCCTAATCCCACTGAAAATACTTATGCTTCGCTTCAGCAATTCTTCATCAAGTCCGCACTCACAATCATATCCTCGAGGGCGATGCTTCCTCAAAGCTTCAACAGGAATGGGGAACTTAGGCAGAACAAATGGGTACGTCGGCATACATTACTCATCTGGCTTAAGCACAAGGCTAATTTGTGTTGCAGTTCAACGTAGTCCTCGATGACACAGATGTTCTTATAGAAGATATGATAGAGTGGAGAACGATGGATGCAATGCAGAAAAGGCCGCCTTCTCTTTGCATAGAGGTATATCTAGACATGAAGGACCTCACTAATAGTCAGACATTGGTTGTTATTGACGAATTCGGGAAGCGATGGGACGTTGCCGAAGCACTTAACCCCCCTGCTGAATCTACTGCACGTCCACCGAGTCGTATGGGTAAAACCACACAAGTTATGCTGGAGCGATGGAGGATCCAAATAGGGGATAAAAACTCCGTACCATCGTCCGATTTGAAGGATCCGCTTCCCAATGTCTACAAAAAAGCCGTTGTCCTATTTCGATCGCTTTACACCTGTACCCGATTCCTTCCAGCATGGAAGTATTATCGTCGGATGGCAAAACAACCCGCAAACCACCCATCGTTGAAGCTAAATTATCGCATTTCCAATGACGATTTCAAAAGCCCACGGCGAGATACGTTAGATGTACCGCTCTACCTGTCTTCAGAAAATGTTACTGACAGCCAGACTTTTGCGCCGTCAAATTCCCCAATCGGGCCGTTCTGCATCTCTGTTACGTACCGTACGAATTGCGACTTCCGAGTAGATGATGCCGAATCCCTCCTAAGCTCGCATTTTATGGGAATGGACGATCACTATTTCGAACCGTCGCTGGGCAGTCGTCCGCAAGAGATTGGCCAAGTGCCTGGATCGCTACCTGTGAATAGACTTCATTCTCAGAACACGCCAGACCGAGGTCAAGCGTACGGAAGCCTGTCAACATTTCACCAGGTTGGACCAGCCACCGGAACAAGTCCAATGTCAGCCCTTCGAGCCGCTCGGGATATGCCCTTACAGTCACCAACAGATTCTCCTCTACAGAAGCTTCCTCCAGATCACCGTACTGCGCAAGGGTCCAAATCTTCCCTACGATCTGCTGAGGGTGGACCGGCCTACCAAAGACGGACATCTGTGTCATTCCAACCATTTAAAGCGGGCTCATTATCTTCGTCTCCAGCACCTGGCCCCCAGGTTTCGCCATCACCTGGAAGTTCGTTGGGAAGAACTTCAAACGTGAATCCTCTCTTGCAGCCTCGAAATCGTACATCTTTGACAGCCCTTCCTCAAGCTGCTCTAAGGGCTCCCTCTTTGCCTAACGAAACTGCTATTGCTTCTTCTGCCTCTAGCTCACCCAAGCCAGCACCCATCAACCGATACAGCAGCAGTTTCGGGCATAGGCGAAGCAGGTTCTCCTCCGGTGGTGGAAGTAAAACTGAAGACGATAACTTGAGCAGTGGGAAAGGAAGCATGGCATCTTCAGCTCAACCAGGTTCGGATATTTTAAATGAAGGGGAAGGGGCTAGCTCAGGCTCTATCAAGACTGACGATGAAAACATTTCGGACTTCCTGAAGCTTCTCGAGCAAAAGAAAGAACTTAAGAGTTTTAACCGTAGTGACAATGCGTCACGTGACGCGTCTATGAAACGGACCACAGCGCAACTCTCAAAATATCAACGCATGCGGGATTCTAATGCTCAGCTTTCCGATTCTCTGTCATCATCACTTCTACTCCACCGCTCTTCTTCGTCGTCCAGCCGCCAGCTATCGAGTGTCCCTCAAATGATTGCAGGAACTTCCGTGTCTACATCATCCTCGCCAGGAAAGCCTATCTCACCGCATACGCCTCACACACCCGCAATACCATCGCGCTTAAGTGCAAACAGTATTATCGAATACGAACCTCGCCGAAGTCGCAGTCGCCCGAGTCATTCACCCCGTCAAGCGCAGGAACCAGCCCAGACAAGAGATTCAACCCAGGGCACGAATAGAGAACAAGCCACCACCGCAATTGACATCCCAACTTCACCCCGGCCCTGGAATTATACCCGAAGATCCAATTCGGTAGCTCAACAGAACCGCAACCTCGAGGATGAGCCCGATCTCTTCGGCCTCCGTAGCGCCAGTTTGCCTGCGGAAGAGAGAGAGAGGCAGAGAGAACGGGATGCCGGTGTGGACTTGAGCCTCAGCGAACTTCTTCAGCATCATGTGCTCCTTGCTGGTGGAACAACAGCTGCGCCGCTCAGTGAAGGCGTCATAGAGACAGAGCGAGCTGACGTAATAGCCGATCCCCTCTCTAGCCGGCCAGAATCTGGTGAGGAAGGCGCTCGTCCTACTTCTACTTCAGAAGTTCCTCGTTCCAGCCGCAGCCGCTTCCCTCGTGATAACGCTAGAGGACGAGGTCTATCATCAGCTCATGGCTCTTCCTCTAGCCTCGCGGCTACCGTGGCAGCCGGTGAGCGTACCTCCCGGTACAGCTTTAGTTCTCGTGCAGCTACTCTCGATGACGACGAGCCTCTTCTGTTCACTATGAGTGAGCTAGGCGCAAATTCCCGCCGCAGCTTAGAAGAGGGTCGAGGCGGTTCCAACGCCGGTAGTGGGGAGCGTAGGCGAGGTAGTAGCTCACCCTGGCGTTAGGCGAATCAGGTCTAGTACAAAATAGAACTATGACCTCTATAAGTTCATTATGACGTATTACAAACCGGAAATACGTTTGTTCCTCCCCTGCTCATCTGTCGAAATATTCTTGTCTCTCTAAAATTTTATTCGCTTTTCCAATTGGTGGTTTATTGTCGGCATGACTGGTGGTATTTATCTTTTTATATTTCCTCAGAAGTCGGTTGGGTACCGTAAAGATAAATGAGGTTCTTTTTATTGGTATTATTAATTCTCATGTGCGCCTGTTGTTGTTCTCTATCCGCAGCGAGCGAGTTAGTGCGTCCTCGGATGGTTTAGCTTGGACTTGGATCTGGGATTCTTAGGATTGGATGAGGATGAGATGAGTGCGCCAGGCTGGACCGGAGTAAACTGGGATCGGTCGTGTAGATAGATTTGGAATGGGAGTATAGGTTTAGGGTTGAATATAGTCCGCAATTCGGTTCTCGCGCGAGCGTTATCCAGACATGACCAAAATGCTTGATGCTTCTATGTGCAGGCCGTCACAGCATTACACCTCTAAGACCGGAACTAGCACTAGAACTTCAAAGTTGAAAGAATCGGTATCATACGACTTAGTTGAGCCTGGTTGTATATATGATCCATAGCCGTTCAAGTACTCTAAAAGGGAATAGCGTAGCTGCGATAGCCACGTGCATTGTTTAGTTATCCCGACGTACATCTCATCTCATAAATCAGACCCTCCATTGATCGTTGTGCACGGGCATACTGCTCCTTATTGACCGAGTTTATTGACCGTGTTTACGAGGTCTATCCCTTAACCGCTGAAATTCGTCCATTCGTTATCGATAAGAATTAGCCAATTAGATCAACGTAATCGACTGCACGAAGGTGCCTTTCAAAAGTCTTTGCCGCCAAGAAATTCACCGCCTTAGCTCACCGCCTTCCAAATCTAGGTATCGCAGGTCCGGGTTAGGCTTGGCATAACCTCGGGTTACGCACGACCCCCCAAGGTCCGCGACATATCGTCCACATATTACCTCCCCCTTAGGTAGTGGCCCCTACTTTTTAGACGCGTTTTTAAGGCCTAGGTTAGTACTAGGTTAGTATAAAGGGTCTTAGCGCGCCTTTAACCTTGCTATTGCCTTAATAATCTATTTTCTAACTCTTTTCTATTTGACGATAGTTCTAGAAGAGTCCTCTATATACGTCTATACGCGTTTCCTACTTATATAAGCAGACTCTCTTTATTCGTATTTTTAGTAATAATTACTTATTAATTAATACTATATAGGCCTATATAGGGCCTATGTTCTTTATAGTTAGATCTTATTTATTCTAATATTATTTAGTTTATTAAGTTATAAGCACTCGCTGCTACTAAGCTGCGACGGTTTAGCTGCTTAATAGTTTAGAAAATTAACACCTTACCGTAAGTTGTATTAAGGGTTACTATACCCATACTAGGTTATTTCTTACTATTCTATATTATTTCTTATTATTAAATTTACGCGTTAAATCTATTTATTTATACGTCGCTATAGGTAAAGACTACCTAGGTATTTAACGCCTTAAAAATAACGGTTTAAATTAGCACCAATATTAGACGTAGCTTTGTGCGTATCTATATAGTAAGGGCCTTTTATATATTATTTAAGAAGATATAGGCTTACCCCTCTACTTAAAGCTCTAGAAAGAAGAGCCTATAATATCTATTAATTAAGTACTAGAGGACGTTAATAAGGAGGAGCAAGACGAGATCCTTAAGCGGTTATAGATTATTATAGATACTAATAATTTAATTTATACGGCAAATAAGACACTCTATAATAAGTACTATAAGGAGTTTAAATAGTATAATAAGGACAACGGTAAAGTCTGTTTAAGTATCCTTGGTATAATTAATAATAAAATCCTTACTGCCTTAGAGCATAAGCAGACGATAAAGGACTATATTAATTACCTTAAGCAGACGTTTAAGGCCTATGGTTTAATCCATAAGGCTAATATATAGGAGAACTTCGTTAAGCTCCCCTTTTAATTAGACTAAGTAATTACTACTTTTTTAAGCCGTTACTAAGAGGCGGTTTAAGGAGTTAAGTAGGTAAAGCATGCCCTAGATAATAAGATTATTAACTATTAATTTATTAACGCCGTTAACGAACACTTCCCTATATAGGCTTAAATTCAACGTAATAAGATTTGTAATAGCTATATAATTTTACTACTTTAATTAATCGCTGACCTTACTAATAAGGCCTAGTAGAAGGACTTCCCTAAGAGCTTTACCTTAGTTAATAAGCCGCTAGGTAACTTACATTTAAATTAATAGTCTAATTAAGGATATAGTAATGGTCGTAGTTATAGTTATAACAGTACTAGAGTGCGTTACCTACTAAGTTCTGCTATATTCTGCCACCTGTTATATTATCGCATACTACTAGCGCCTTAACGGCTCGCGCTACTTATTTATTTATACCAGCCCTAGCGACCCCCTTTCCTTCTCCTTAGCTTAGTATCTTCATTAAATAGCAATCTACAAGCTTTGGTTTAAAGGCATATATGCAAGCCGTTATATTATACTAAGCTCTCCTTACATTGCCTAGAAAGGCCTTAATTAATATCCCACTCTAAAAAGAAACTTCGTCTACAATAACGCGTTAATATTATAACGGAATTCCCCAAAAGGTACATATTAGATAAGATAGAAGGTCTTATCTATATTCTATTTACGTCCTAGAAGACATAGTTAGACAGATAAGGGGTAAAGGGTTTTACTAGCATCTTAGAAGGATTATATAGGGAGCTAGTTCTCCTCTAGAGAAGAACTAGTGATTAGTCTCTAAATAAAAGAGGTTAGAAAGCATTTATCCTTTATTACGTGAAGATCGTTCTACCTTAACTTATCTTCTACTTACCCATAACTCTTATTCTATACTATTAATTAGATAATTATACGTCTTAGTTAAACTGGCCTTTTATAATTCTAATTGCTTATAATCCTTTACAGAAGGAACGTACGGCTATTAATTAACGATAACGGGCTATACCTTCTTACCCCCTAAAACGACGCCCCTACCGTAAAAGGCTTAGAGAGTCTCCCTAGAGGAGCGCATTCCCTCTTCCTATAAAGAAGCTATAGCTAGTTTATCTAACTTTGCGAGACCCTTAGGAACAATTACCACTAGGGAGTTATTAGAGCGGTCGCTATATAAGACCCTATAAAAAATAAAGGAGTTAGAGATATAATTAAGATAAGTATATTAAGACTACTAAGAATAACTATAAGGACAATTAGGGGAAGTATAGATACCCTAGACACAAAGCAGGCTTAAAGGGGCAACGCTATACTACGCTATAACGTTAGAAAAACCTAGATTCCGTATAAAAGAACCTAATAAGTATAATAGTAATAGTCTCCAAAACTATAATTATTTTATCCGTTAATATAAAACTAAGTTTCAGCTAGATCTAAAACGTTACTCTAATAAGTATAATTAGACACTAATTGCTTCTACCTTCTTACGTAGCACTATTAAGAGTTTATAGATACGCTATAAGAAGAAACTTACTATACCCCTTAAATTTAGCGAACTTAAGTCCTAGTTAGTTAATTAGGTCTAAGACCCTACTAGTTAAGGGATAGATTATAACCGGCGATACCATAACGCTAAATAGCGAGAAGGCTAGAGTGTAGTCCAGTTTATAAACTACTTAGAAGAACTAGAAGACAATATACCCTACTTAGACCTATAGAATAACACTATATAACTTTACTAGCTGCTTACTAAGTTACAACCTAAGATTTAATAGGCTATATAGAAAAAGGGCGAAATTCCTACCTTTTAAGAAAAGCTTATCTCTAAAGCTACTTGGATTAAAAATACTAAAAGAGACTATTTAAGTAAGTAAAAGAAATAAGACGCTAATAATAAAGAGTATAGGACTAAACCTAGCTTTAATAATAGGGGTAGATTCCAACCTAACTACTCTATAGAAGAATAACGCAAGCAGGCTTTAAAGCCCTAGAGTAACGCTAGTTAGCCTTAGAATAATAATAGGTAAAAACCTAATCTAAACAAGTAGAACTAAGAGTTATGCGTTTATTATAACTACGGCAAAAGGGGCTATATAAAGCGCTTTTACCAGTAAAAGAAATAAGAGTTAAATTAATTAGGAAAAGAGAGAGCCTAGTAGATCTTTACTCCCTTATACTAAGCTAGTAAAAGAAAGAGGGAGTAAGCTACCGTATAGTTATTCATATCTCTATTTAAGTTAATAATAAATAGGTAATATAAAACTGCCTTATAAACAGCGGCGCGACCATAGGGTTTATTTCTTAATTACTAGTAAAAGAATTGGATTTGGACCTTAGCGGCTTATAGGTGCGCACCATTTAAAGCATTAAAGGCCACCGGATTCCATATTACGGGGAATAGGCTTTTTTTTATAGCCAGCTAGGATCGCAATAATCTATAGAATACGCAGGAGATACACTTCTATGCTATAGAAATTAAGGGGTATAACCTTATTTTAGGATACCTATAGCTTCGCCAAGTTAATCTAGACATTAATTGGCCTTTAGCCTTATATTAATATCAGAAGTCTTAACCGCGCATTAGAGTTAAAGATTAAAAGACTTTCTTAAACTATATATAAGAAGAAGGGTGGGTATATACTATATATGCCACTCTTAACACCAAAAACGGGGATATAGGATATTTATTTTTAGATATCTAGCTATATATAGTTAAGGAACTAGAGATTTTACGGGAATATATAGACTTAGAGGATATTTCTAATAAAAAGGCTGCATAAACCTTACCTAACCCCATATTAGTTAAGCATAAAATAGATATAGGGGATAAACAACCTCCTTTTAAACTACTATATAACCTATTAGAAAATAAGCTAGCGGTATTACGTTAATATATAGTAAACAATCTTTAAAAAGAATAGATTTGGCCCTTTATAAGCCTAGTAGGGGTACTAATTATATTTATACCTAAGAAGGATAAAACCCTTTACCTTTATATTAACTATTAGGCGCTAAACAAGATTACTATAAAAAATTGCTACCCATTACCCTTAATAGAGGAGCTTATTAATAGGCTATTAGGCGTAAAAATATTTACAAAATTAGATCTAAAAGATGTATACTATTAAATTTAGATTAAGGCCGGTAATAAGTAGAAAACGGCGTTCTAAATATAGTACGGCTACTTTAAGTACCTAGTAATGCTATTTAGGCTTACTAACATACTAATAATATTTTAGGCCTATATTAATAAGGTATTATTAGGCCTATTAAACACGATATATATAGTCTACTCTAATAACTACAAAGTATATACGTATTATATATAAATAGTACTAGAAAGACTACGGAAATACAAACTCTATATAAACCTAAAAAAGTGCATATTTTATACTACTAGCATTAATTTTCTAGGCTTTATTGTTAGTGTTAATGGAGTATTAATAGAGAAAAGTCAAGTGGACGCTATTAGGGAATAGCCCTACCCTATAATATTTAGAGAAATATAGGTTTTTTTAGGCACGGCGAACTTCTACCAAACGTTTATTATTTATTATTTATAAGTAATACTCCTAATTACCAATCTACTAAAAGGATCTAAGAATAGTAAGAAGTTAGGACCCTTTATATTTAGGGAAGCTGCTAAATAGGCTATAGACTAGTTAAAGGATTTATTTATATTGGCGCCTATTTTAATATACTTCTGCTAGAAGCTATATATATACCTTAAAATAGATATATCTAGCTTCGCCCTAGAGGCAATTATATCTTAATTAAAAGACGGAGAATAATATCCTATAGCGTTTTAGTTAAGGAAAATAACCCCTATAAAACAGTATTATATAATATATAACTAGAAGCTACTCGTAATAGTTATAGTAATAAAGTACTAGTAATATTATTATATAGAAAGCAATTACCCTATTAAAGTCCTTACAGACTATAACAACCTAAAATACTTTATAACTATAAAGGTATTAAGCGGTTAATAAGCTAGATAGGCAAAGGCACTATTATAGTACGACTTTAAAATTATATACCGCTTAGAAAAAACAAATCCCGCTAATAGGTTATTAAGATATCTAGATTATAAAATAGGAAGGATCTAGGACAGTATAGGGGAAATAATCCCTATATTGCAAAATTTGCTTAGAAAGAAAGAAGACTCTTTTTCTAGAACTATAGAATTTTGTAATAAGGCAGAGGTCCTAATAATATAACTATAAAACGCTATAATTATAGAGCTGTAGGATATAGTTATAGATTAGGTTATAGGCCAAGCAGACGTTATAAAGTTAGTATACCCTAGAATTAGCGAGAATTCTATAGAATGTGCTAGGGGTATCGCGGCACCTTTAACTTAACGGCGTATTAGCTGCAAGTATCCAGATCTAAGGGGAATAGGTAAGATGCCTATCCGCAGCGTAGCATACTATATAATAGTAAGAGAATCTACTAGCACTAATAGTTTAAAACGTCTTATGCTACGCCTTATATTTATAATAGTAGTAGGTAAAATAGAAGCAAGCGATCTACACAAAACCTTTTTAGATCTTCTCCTTTAAATATAATAGAGGGACGCCTTTATTTCTAGAGAGAGGTAAAAAGATATAGTGGAGACTAACTTAGCCAGAGTTACTAAAAAGCTATAGTAGCAAGACTAAAAGGGTCTATTATGCTTTAAGGGTGCTATATATGTTCTAAAGGACTAAGCGGTTTAAGATAAAATTCTAAAAGTCTTCTACGACGACCCTTTTAGGGGTCACTATAGTGCTAATAGAACCCTTAAGGCCGTTTAAAGGAAATACTTTTAGGATAAAATATTTAAAGAGGTTAAGGACTATATATTAAGATATAATATATACTAAAGGGTATAGATATCTAGATATTGCCCCTATAGCGAGTTATTAGTGCTTCTTATTCCATAGGGACCTATATTAAAATTAATAATAGATTTTATAATAAGCTTACCCCCTACTAAAATAAGAACGGGAGAGGTTGCTAACACTATCCTAGTAATTATTAACAGATATACAAAGTTTTTAAGGTACTTTACTGTTATAATAACAATCACGGCAGTAGAATTGGTAGACCTATTTTTAAAACGGTAGCTCTTATTTAGTATATTAAGGGGAATCGTGTCTAATAAAGGTACTGTATTTAACAGCGTATTCTAGTCTTTATTTTATCTCTTATTAAAAATATAGTAAAGGATAAGCACTACCTTTTATCCGTAAACAGATGGGCTAATAAAGCGTCTAAATGCGATATTTAGAACACTACCTCCGCTACTATATTAATTATTAATATGATAATTAGACATTATAGTTGGCTTTAGTGCAATATATATATAATATAAGCATCTATAGTAGTATAAAAATAACCCCTTATAAAGTATTATTTAGGGCAAAAGTAAATAACCTATAGAACGTTAAGGACATTATTCCTAAAAGGGAGGTACTAGTAGCGTCTAAGAGAATTAAGCAAATAAGAATTCGTAGAAAAGAACTTAAAAAGCACTTACTAGACGCCTAGGCCATATAAAAAAGGTACTATAATAAAAAATATATACTAAAAGAATTTAAGATAGGAGACGAAGTCTTACTATTTATAAAAAATATCTAAATAAAACGTATTAAGAAGAAGCTAGATTACTAGTAGCTCGGACCCTTTAAAATAGTTAGGAAAACTAAAGGAAATTAAGCCTATAAATTAGAATTGCTAAAATTATACCTAATATATTCCATATTTTATATTTCCTTACTAAAGCTATATTAGAGAAGAGATGGTGCGGAACTACTACTACTTAGCGAAATTAATAGGGAACTAGAATAGAATATAGAAGATATTTTAGACTAAAGATAGCGCCAAAAAAGCGCGAATTTTTAGTTTATTAGGAAGAATACTCTTAGGTATATAATAGTTAGGAACCTAAGAAGTACCTTTAGCCAAAATATAATACGGTAATTAAAACCTTCCTAAGGACTAAAGGTAAAGATTCGGCAATAGTTCTAGATATGCTACAGATAAAATAATAGGGAAGACCCCGTAAATTAAAACTATAAGGTTAAGTATAGGCATTAAGAACGGAAACGTTTCGCTATTATAATAGGGATCCTAAAACCCTATAAGGGGAAGCCTATAGGATCTATAGGAGAACTACTAAGGATACTGTCTAAAGAAGACGCTATTTAAGAATAAGTAGTAGTAATATAAGAAAAGGCCTTAGGGATTTAGAAGGACCCCCTAGGGATAAAAAGAGAGTATTTGGTCTAGCACTAGAGATACGTAGTAGAGTTAATAGTACGAAGAGGAGTAAAAGGACAGCCTATAAAGAATTAAAAAAAAATTAAAATTATAAAGCACCTATAGAAATATTACTCGTTTATTATATACGGGGATTATAGTAGTGCACTGCCTTTATATAAATTGTTACTAAAGCTTAGAGTAAAGGCATCCCTAAAGTATAAAGTTAATTCCTAATAATAGGGCATCCTTAAGGCACCTAAGAAGCACTATATAAAGCTATTCTATAAGAAGAAGGAAAGAGCTAGATAATAACTTAAATACTAGTAGCAGTAACAGGAGCCTCCTCTTCTATCTTAACATTATTATTAACGATATTATTAGCACCTCTATCCCTAGAAGCATTAGCACTTCTACTAATACTCTTCTTAAAATAATAAGAACTAGAAGGACTAGCACAGGCAGAAGACTAGCGAGGAGAACGTTTATCTAGACTTTTATCGCTATCCTTAGTATCCCTAGGCTTTAAATTAGTATCTAAGTAGGGATCCAAAAGCCGTTAGCTAAGAGAATTAGTATAGTTCCTAAACGTATTACTAGAGAAACTTACCTAGCTAAAAAGGCCCGCGTAAGAGTATAAATTTTATTATTTATAAGGGTAAGCTGCTTGCATATACGCTCTTAGATACTATATATCCGAAATTATTACGTCTCTATAGTAGTGGAAACCCTTATTAAATTAAAAAGCCTATAAGTAAGGGTAGATACCTTCTATCCCTATTTATCGCTATTTAGATATAGGTGGAAATCCTAAATAGCGTAATAGAGCTTATAAGTCTTACGCGTATAAACAGTAGGGATCTAATATAATTAGTGAAATTTAGAATAGGACAGAATAGAAGATACTAGAACGTAGGTTTTTCTCCTACTATAGTAATAGAAATACTTAGATTTATTTTTATTAGAGCGAGGTATCTTATAGGTATAAGACGGGTCCAGCGTAAGCGCGTAAACGCAATAACGGCAGCACTTCAGAGAGATTACTATAGGAGTAACAGAGGTAGTCTAGGGTAGCCCTAAAATAACACCGCTACCGGTCTAGGGACGCGCAGTATAACCTTAAGCTATTATAAGAGAATACTATGGGAAGTTAGTATTATTAACGAAGATAAAATAGGGATCCTATTACTTATAGACATGTTATAAAAAGAGAATAAAGTAGTTATAAAAGAATAGCTAAAGATACGGAAGCTAAAAGTGGAGATATAGAGAAAATAGTCTACTAAAAGATAAGATAAATAGTGTTATTAATAAAAAGACGCGTAAGAGGCGACAGCTTATAAACTAAAAGGAAATTAAAATAAAGATGTTATTATTAGAACCCATTTTAGGTAAATGGGGATAATAGCTTATAGACGCGTTATATAGGATAACCTCCGGATTAACTTATAACAAACTCTTATAATAAGAAAGGTGAATCCCATCCAATTATTATTATTATTATTATTTTAGTTCTATTATAAAGGCATTATAAGGAGCTATAGTAGAAGAAGAGTAGAGGAACTAAAGATAAAGTAAGGTTTTATACTAGTAAAGAACTAGCTATAAGCCGTATTATAGAGTACCTTTCCACTAAGAATTTTCCCTAGTAGTTTTAGCCGGAACTCTATAAAAGTTTAGTAGAGGCAAAGTTTTAGAGGACTAAAACCCTTAAAGGGGAGGCAATTATAACGGAATTCCCTAAAAGGTACATATTAGATAAGATAGAAGGAGGTCTTATCTATATTCCATCTACGTCTTAAAAGATATAGTTAGACAGATAAGGGGTAAAGGGTTTTGCTAGCGTTTTAAAAGGATTATATAGGGAGCTAGTTCTCCTCTAAAGAAGAACTAGCGATTAGTCTCTAAATAGAAGAGGTTAGAAAGCATTTATCCTTTATTACGTAAAGATCGTTCTACCTTAACTTATCTTCTACTTACCCGTAACTCTTATTCTACACTATTAATTAGATAATTATACGTTCTGGTTAAACTGGCCTTTTATAAATATATTATACTTAGACACTAAATAACACTATACTACCTAGGAAGGCCTTAATAATATCTACTTTATAAGCTAGACAGGACTAGACCTATATCCCTAGAATTAAAACTAAAGCGTATAATACTAATAAACCCTAGGAAGTTAATAATAGCACCTAAAATACGCTTATTTAAGAGAGCTATTTCTACCTAAGAGGAACCTAAGATCCAATTAGGATTAGAAATTAAAGATAATAATAATATTATAGACGTATATAAGTAGATTCGCGCCCTTATAGCTAGCTAAAAAGCCAATTATCTTAAAGTAAGAAATATATAAGAGACCCTATAAGAGATCCTAGAAAGCCTTACAGCCCTATAAAATAGTCTAGCTTCCCTTTTTTAAAGCCCTAGCTACCCTATCTACTCTACTAAATACAATATACTAGGGAGTATAGATATAGTAATAAAGTAATTAAAGTCCGTTAAGCTTTTTAACCCCTAACCTCTATCTAATAGGATAGATTCTACCTTTAAAAATTAGAGGATCTAAGTACGAGGAAAACTCCGCGTTAACTATAACTATTTCCTCTCTAAAGAAGCTAAGATACTTTACCTCTTTAGTTAAACTATAGGAGATGCCTAACATTACCTTTAAGCTAAATTTAAGGACGACTCCCCTATCTGCTTTATATCCGTTAGTAAAATACTATAGTATTTAGCTGCTATATATATAAACCTAAACAAAGTATAAGATACGCGTTATAACTATAATAGCTTAATAATAAAGTTAAACTAATCCTTTACTAAGTTCTAGACTTAATTCTTATACCTAATAGAAGAAGGCTAGGTTCCCCTTAAGAACTACCGTTTAGACCTATATAATAAGCTAACGGTTTAACTATAAGAGAAGATTACGATAGCCTTAAACAACCTACTAACCTACTAAAGACTTATAGCCTAATATTTATTGCTAGAATTAGAACTAAAGCAAATTAATACCCATTCTAATTAATAAAAAAAGGCTTATAATAGTTAAAACTCGTTAACTATACTTATAGGAGCTAAAGTAGGAAGACAAGCTCTAGCGGCTCTTGTATTAAAAGTGGTTATATCTATATACTAGCGAGCCTCGCCTAACTAGCTATATACTATACTATTAACTAGTACTTATTACAATAACCTAATTAACCCTACCTTAGCTATATACTATAACTATAATAAAGAGGATTACTTTACCTTATCTTGCCTAGAGCTAAAGGATATAGGCGATATTAAAAAGATAAAGAAAGGAGAAATATCTAATAAGTTAGGAAAAAAAGAACCCTAGGGAAAACCCCCTCCCTAAAAGTACCCTATCGATCTTAAAGAGATTAATTTTAGTTAGTTAATAGGTAGAAAGTATTTTACGGTTCTATATATAGTATCTTAAAATAGATATAGAGTTAATATAACTGCCCTTATTAATACTAGAGCAAATAGCTTCGCCTTTATAAATACTACCTATATAAATAATATTACTAAGTTTCTAAATATAAAAGCTACTTAATTAAAGAAGCCTATTAAAAGGCTATAACGGCCAAGCTAGTTAGCCGGTTTCCTATGTTTTAAAATTATATATTGCTCTTAACAGATAACGCTAATATAGTATTTCTTTTTGTATCCTAGACTTAGGGTCTTATAATATAATCCTTAGCCAAAAATAGATGTCCTATTTTAATATTTAGCTAAATATATAATAAAGATAATTTATCTAGCCGGAGGATAGACTGAAAGTTCCCTCCTTTATTAGGGAAATCCGAACTAACTGTAAAATACTAGCCATAAGGGCTAACCCTATTTATTAGTAGGACGTCTAGGCCTATAACCTAGCCTTTACCTAAAAAAAACCCGCTGCGAAGCTAGAAAGAACTCTATATTAATAAAGATACTCTCTTAAAGTGCTATATTTAAAGAGGACTTTATATATAGTAGCGGGACAGATAGTAATATAAATAACGTCTAAATTATACAGATCTAACCGGTATAGAAAAGAACGTATTAATAGGATATAAGGGATAACCTCTAAAAGATGCGATAGAAGCTAAAAGGAGTAATAATAATACTAATACCCTAAAAGCCCCTAAAGTTATATACGCCCCTATTATTATATAACCCCCCTATAGTAAATATCGCTATAATTAGCGCTATAGCGTTCCACTTTAATATATACTAGAAGGATAATAAGGTCTTTATAATAAGCTTATATAAAATTAACTAAATTATTAATAATAGGGAAAAAGAGCTAGCTAAAGAAACTAATAAGGAACTAGTTAAACGCCTTCTTTTTACTATCTATATAAACTATAAGGATGTATTTTTAAAAGTAGCTTTAGATAAGTTACCCCCTTACTAGGTATATAATTATAAGATTTAATTAAAAGCTAATAACTCGCTAGGCTATAGCCCCCTCTACTAATAATTAATAGATAAGCTAAAAGTAATGAAGTAGTACTTAATTAATAACCTAGATAAAGGGTTTATTAAGCTAAGTTAAGCCCCTTTTACTTCCCTAATCCTATTTATAAAAAAACTTAATAGAGGTTTTTATTTTTATATTAATTATTAAAAGCTATATACTATTACTTAAAAGAATTAGTATCCTATTTCTTTAATTAATAAAACCCTTATATATTTAAGTCGGGTAAAGATCTTTACTAAACTTAATATACGTTAAGCTTTCTACCAAATTAGGATAGACCCTATTAGTTATATAAGGTAATATTAAGTATTTACAAGTTATAGGCAGTATGATGGTTGTTAGTTAATGTTCTTCTTAGAATAAGGAAGGGCGAGGAGCGTAAGACTCCTCGCCACGCTAGTGCCGCGGCGATACGTGACGACCGCTTACCTTATTCCCGACACTGGCAACTCTTCTTTTATAGTTGCCATCTATATACAAATACTGCTTAACTAGCGTAGTGTTACAGGACCACCCCGTAATACCTTATATACGCCCACTAATTAAGCCCAGTTATAAGACTGTAATTTGCCGCAATCTACTATAATCTGCTATATTCTGCTAGGCTATAGAATTCTACTAAATTCTGCTAAGCTATAGACTTCTGCCAAATTCTGCTTAGTTATAGACTTCTACTAAATTCTACTAAGCTATAGACTTCTACCAAATTCTGCTAAGCTATAGACTTCTGCCAAATTCTACTAAGCTATAGGATTTTACAAAATTCTGCTAGGCTATAGAATTTTACTAAATTCTACTAGAACCGTAATAGCGTATAGTATATACCTGTTAACTATTGCTATTATAATATATATCTTGCTCCTACTCCCTTTTAACCTAACCTTTAATTTATATACGTAGAGTATTTATATTAATAAATATCTCTAGAGCCTTATTCGGGTTTACCTTTATTATTACATTTACTAAATTATCTTAGCTGTTAATCCATTAAATCTTAAAGAGTTTTTGCCGTTTATAGGACTATTAAAGTGCTATAATATTAATTATAAGGCGCTTCTTTTTTGTAGTACTAAGCTTAACTAAACACTTATAAAGGGAGTATAAGTCGATATATATAATTGTAGGGATAACGGGAATTTTAAGTCGATCTGTAATTATCTTTAGGGTAGTTCCAATTGTAATTGCTATATTAACTCCGCTAACTATTCTATATATCTCTAACGCTAAAACGCTTTAAGTAACGCGCTTACTTTTAGTTAAGCTCTAATAAATAAGGTTGCCGTAGATTGTGAAGTTATTCTCTCTAATAAATTCGTTTGTAATAATAATCTTATATCCTAGCTAGGAGCTAAAATCTTTATTATTTATAAACAATCTATTAATAAATATAAAGAGCTTAGCGGTAGGAAGATTAATAGGTATATAGAGTAGTCCCTAAACTAAATAGTTTATTTGCTAGAAAAGACGTTTATTTAGGGTAAGAACGTTATCCTTAGTTAGTTTCTAATGTTAGGTAGCAATAGAGAGATTAAATAAAGCCTTAAGTTAACAGATAGAAGTAATATAAGCTTCGCGAGCGCGTTGCTCCACATATTCTTGCTTTAGAGAATTAATATTAATAACGTTAATCTTCTTGCCTTAACCCTTCTAGCGTAGAGCAATAGAATCCTTGTTTAGGGAGAGGATATATTTATTAAAAAGTAATAGTGTTATTAAATTAAGCTTTTCCTTTAGCTTTGCTATAAGATTTACCTTATTAGCTTATCTTCTTTAAGAGCTAAGAATTGGTTGTCTTCTAAGATAATTATATTATTAGTTTATATGCCGATAATTCTAAATAGAGTTCCTATGGTTATAATAAGGAAGTAGGGGTTAAATATAGAAGTAGTTATTAAAAGCTTCTCTTTGTAGTGCTTACTATAGGTAGCCCACTAATAAGTTCCTACCTCTGCAATTCTATATAATGGATTAAGTATAACTATAATTGTATCTTCGGGATATTAGTAGCGAATTTACCCTAAAAGGTATGCTAATATTAAGCGCTAAAGGTGTATCTCTAATTAGGTATAGGCCTAAGTAATATCTTATAAATAAACCGCCATTCTATTTTTTATTAAGGAGGAAGTTAGCGTAATAATAACTCGCTAACTAGCTCGTTAAATTATAGGAGATTATATAAAAATTACCTCCTTACTATTGTTATTATAGCCTTAAATTCTTAAATAGGGCGTTAGTAGCTTTGCCCTTAATCTTATTAACTATTCTTAACTTAAAGATACGAACTCTATTAAACTTAGTAGGGTTATACTTCTTAAATTTAAAGACTCCTTTTATAATAAGACCATTAATCTCCTACTTATTAGATGCTTAAAAAGGAGCTCCTAAAGTTATAATACGGCCTTCCTTTTAGAGCTATTTTGCGAGTTTAAAGTTATCCTTCTCCTTAGCTATTATAAAGGCCATTAATAACTTAACTCTATTTTTAATACTGGTAATAAATTGCTCTTTAAACTTAATAAAATATTAGTAATTTTATAATCCCTTTAGGCAACCTTTACCGCGTTATAGTTACGGCGTATCTACTACAATTATATTAAAATTGTAGTCGCCTTCTAAAGCACGTTAATTGTAGTTCTCCTCTAGGGTATCTTCTAGGGCATCCTATAAAGGCTTAATAACAGTTAAATAGAATTAAGTGGGTCCGTAAGGCATCTAAATAGTATAAGTTTAACCATTAATTATAATAAGTTAATGTGGGCCTAACTATCCTCCCTTTTTACGCTATATATATACCTTAGACTAGAGTAGCAGATTAAGCGTAGTTAAGGTATTTAGGCCATTTCTTATTCTAAGTACGTTGTTAACCTAGCGTATAGCGTAGAGACGTTATACCTCCTTTATTATCTTATAAATAGCCTTAGCTTATTATATAATAGAGGGAGATAGTAGAGAATTATTAGTTATTTAAGGGTAGGCGCTAAAGACTAGTAATATAGGTATAAGTTTATCTGGGCTAGCGGAATTATTAATAGCTTTAACAGCTATTTATAAGGTAAGTTTTTTACTAGCGTCCTTTAGTTCCAAAGAGATAATCTTATATACGTGGCGTAATGGTATATAATATCGCTCCACTTTTCTAATACTATTATATGCCTTAATGGGGACTTTCTTAACCTTAATTACTATTACCTTTATCTATTATTAAAACTTTATAGATAAGAAGTTCTTTCCTATATTATAGACAATTTAATTAGGGGGTCCTAGGTAGACATTAATCTAGCATAATTAAAGGGTATTCTATATATTCTTAGCTAATATATCCTTTAATAATTGTGCGGCTTAAAAGGAGGTTAAAAAGTTAATAACTTAGAGTACTAGCTTACCGCTAAGATATATAACATTAACAATAATATAGAAGTTAAAGTTGTAGTTATCTTTAAGGGTAAACTTAAATTGGCTAGGGGACTTCTGGTTTATTTAGTAGTAATAGTAGTACTTTATAAGATGCTTAATTGCCTTAACCTTAACTTTATAGCCTGCTTACTAAAGAACCCTAAGCAATTAGTAAACGGATGGGTAGCTAAAACAATAGTGTAGTTAACGTAATTCTAACTTAGTTAAGTGGCTTTAAGTAACGCTCTTTTCTGGTTACTAAAGGAGCAATTAAGGGTAACCCTACTTACGTATAACAGGCATCTAATTATCTCCCTACATAAGCATATTTTTAAGGTTATTAAGCTTAACGCCTAATTAATTTATATCCCTAATATAGAATAAAAATGGAGTGTTCGCGGGAATAATATAGAAAGTAATATATCCTAAGGGGGTTTAGACCCTAATTGTGCTAAAAGAGATTATAGTACCTTTACTAAAACGAATTGTATATTAGCCTGCCGTTAATTAGTTAATCTAAATAGAGCTATTAAGCTGCTAGAGAGCTTAAACTTAGGGTTCTCCTACTATAGATACTCCTGCGGCTCCTATATCCAGCATAATACTATAAAAGATATTTGCTAAGTATTTATTATTAAAGGAAAATACAGAACTCTCTTTTAGCTTATTAAAGATATCTAACTTTATAATAGAATGGAGCGTAGATTAGTTATTAAGAATAGTAACGGTTTATATACTATCTACCTTACCATACTTAGTAAAGTATTGGTTAGGAAAGTAGTCCTTAATTTCTATATCTATAAGGAGCTGTTTAACCTTATTAACCTTACCCTTAAGATCTTCTACGCCTTTATATTAAACCAGGAAGCTTTAAAAGTAGGCTATAGTAACCTTATAATTTCTAATATTTCTTATACTTTAGCGAAAATTATTATATGCCTCCTTTTGCTTATTAAGAGAATACCTAGTTAACTAGTAATTTGGCTTCTTACAAACATAGCACTTCTTCTAGTAATTACTTTAAAATAAACCTCTATAAGGACCTCTATAATTACCTTATTATTAACGTTAATTATACCCTTTACTATATTCCTTACTACGGCCACTATATATTTGGCTAGTCTAGTTATAATTATATTAGTTAGGAATACTTAGTTAGGTAGGGTTTTTGGTATAAAACTATTAAGATTTTTATATTTGTATCGCAATACCTATAGTAGAGCGTAGCTTAGCATATACTCCTTTAAACGTATTTATAGGTTTATATAGCGCCAAATTATACTTAGAAATACT